>NC_134174.1:36551108-36867471 GCF_964188355.1 Buteo buteo
GGATGACAGCCTCTTTCAGGCATCCACCTGCTCCAGCGTGGGGTCCTCCACGGGCTGCAGGTGGAGATCTGCTCCACCGTGGACCTCCCTGGGCTGCAGGGACACAGCCTGCCTCACCAGGGTCTTCCCCACGGGCTGCAGGGGAATCTCTGCTCCGGGGCCTGGAGCACCTCCTCGCCCTCCTTCTTCACTGACCTGGGGGTCTGCAGGGTTGTTTCTCTCACATCTTCTCATTCCTCCCTCTGGCTGCAGTTTCTTGTTGTGCAGAAACTTTTTCCCCTTCTTAAATCTGTTATCCCAGAGGCACTACCACTATCGCTGATGGGCTTGGCCTTGGCCAGCAGCAGGTCTGTCTTGGAGCTGGCTGGCACTGCTTTTTTGGTCATGGGGGAAGCTTCTAGCAGCTTCTTACAGAAGCCACCCTTGTAGACCCTCCTGCTACCAAACCCTTGCCATGCAAACCCAATGCAATGACCTACCCTATTTTACATTGGGGAACAGGTATTGAGTAACAGTTTGTAGAAGTTAAGAGGTCTCAAATGGCAGAAATGAGTTTCAGATTTTGGAATTTGGGTTGCCTCCTTTCTTGGAACTTTCTGCCATCCACAGGTATTCCTTTGGAGTCTGCAATATTTCATGAGTTGGAACATCTTTCTCATTCATTCTATGTCTCTGTCTCTGAAAAAGAAGATAGGGTATCTGGGACTGCACACATGCAAAGGACGTATGCCCTACTTAGTATGTAGGCAAGGTTTGAGTTGTAGTTGTAGTTTTTCATCCACAGATGAAAGGGTAAGCTAACTTTCCTAAAGAACTTGCAACACATTTGAATGACATGTCACTGCTATTTTTCTTCTGTGTATTCAGGGACTCTGAATTGCATAGCTTGTTCTAACATAAGCAACCCTTCAAACTCTTTCCTCTGTGGCGTAAATTCTAACATCTTAATCACTCTTCTCTTAAAAGTATCCTAGGAGAAAAAAACCATGTTTTCATTTTATTTGCTCTTTTCTTGATATATGTCAAAAGTGTGCAATGGCCTGGGTTTGTGTTTATTTTTTTCAAGGAAGAAAGCTTTTTAGCTTTCCTTCTTTTCTGTTATAGAAATATCAGCAATGTCAAGTAAGGTCTTCCCTTTTTATGCTGATGTAGGTCCCTCATGATAAAAGGAAGATATGACTCATACATATGTTACTGCAGAAACCTCTCCACTATATAAATAGGCTGAGGTAAAAGCACTCACTGGAAGCTTCTTATATATTTGTATCATCCAATGTGTAGCCTGATTGAAAAACTGGCCAGGGGAAGGAGGCAGAAAAACAGAGATTTTTGACAGACTTCTCTCTATAGTGTTCATCAGACATTTTAGCAGACATATTCAAACAATGCTAAAGTTGCCTTCTAAAGGTAAATGTTAAGAGTCTGACAATAATATATCTACTCTATTTTTCTTACTAAAAAGAAAGGCAGAAAGGCATAGGACTAGATGGACAAACTGTCATTACTTCTTAAGTGTATTTGAATGAAAGGGTGTTACAAAAGAGACTCAGACTTCCTCTGGAAAGTAACATCTAAATAAAAACATTTGGAGTGTAGGGCTGGATTTGATTAATGGAGCTTAGTTCTTTTCCTCTTGTTGCAGGTGTGCACTGTGAGTGCCACCAGCATCAAGCTAAGCAAGCAGGATGCCAAAGGCTACAAGAGAGGCTGAAGGGATTGGGGACTCAAGCCTGTCCTGGTGGTTATGTTGCACCTACACTGAAATGGGGGTGCAAGGGGAAGCCCTGCTCGTGCCTCTTTCACATCCTGACTGTGTTTACCCAGTGTGAAGGGAGAGCAAAATAAGACAGTGAACAATTTTTGCTTGCAGTTCTTAATGTTGGTGCAAGTCAGAACGTGATATTACTCGGAGATAACCACCCCCTAGTGCTGATTGCTTGTCTTGCTGAGTGCCAGATAGTAGGGTCAACAGAGAGGCTGTACACTTAGTCCCACAGTCATTGAAATTGATAGAAGCTTAGTGTAATTTTCACATGGACAGATTTATGGTGGCTATGTGTGTAGAAGAGTGTCATTTGGAACAGGCTGTTGTGTAAGACAGAAGTGTCGCACTGAGATAAACAGGTGAGATGAAGGCACTGAATGAAGTGCTCTTTTGTCAGGCTCCTTGGCCACATCTGTATTAGTAAATTATACGTGCACAGAAGCACCCTCTGGCTCCGAGCCCAGCTGCACAGAATGACCAGTTGTCCCTGTTAAACTTAGCCTCCAAACTATGGCAGGCGCATGCATACTGTCACTGGGAATGGTTTCCAGCTCATATTAGTACGTAAACTGGGAGTTGTTTTGGGAGACTGCCACAATTTGGCCCTGATCAGAAATCAGTGCAATGCTTTGACAGTAAGGACAATCAGTTTAAAAAAATTTTTGGTTTTGAGTGTTTTCACAATGAAGTGCAGTGGCAGGAATAACACAAACAAAGAAGAAACCCTAAAGGAAAGTGTGGAATTGTCCTGCTAAAGCCAAAAGCTTCCAGAAGTGCTGAAGACATCTTTTAATACTCACTCAGTGGAGTGAATCTACACATATGATGTGGCATAGTTTAAAAGGTAGCAGAGCTAGCTGTCCTCAGAGACAGGCTAGTTTTACTATTCATTCAGATTTACTGCAGAAGTCTTTAAGCTGCAGTGTATTGACACGCAACAAGTGGTAGGAAGGAGAGTGGCAGTCAGGAGCTAAACTTCTTTCTAATGGAACAGCTAAAGCACATTTTCTGTTTCCAGCTGGAGGAGGCTGTCTTGCGGCAATTTTTGGAGCATTGCTTATTATGTAAAAATGACACATTTATGTAGTATGGCTTTAAAATAAAGTTTACAAAAGGAAGTGAAAAGAACAGGAGCACTAGTGACTTGTTAAGACTGAAGAGAAAATCTAGGCAGAAGAGCAATTTTATGAGGCTAGCCTCAGTCCCTGGTAATGGACTACATCAGAACTGAGGCCTGGAGTAAAACAGTCCTCTCAGATGGCACTGAAAGGCCCAGACTTAATATGTGATGACTCAGTTTAAGGCCTTCCCGCACAGCAAATAGAGTGGATTATGGTGGCTGAGTGCCAGAATACGGCACAGCTAGAGGAGTTGACTTCATACCAGATGATGACAGTGGAAACGATGTATCGGGAGGACAAAGTCTGGGGGAAGGTTTGTCTTCCAGAGCGAGAGTCAGCTGGAGCCAGTTGTTATAGCATCAGGCAGAAGCTCTGGTTGCTCCATGCTGCTGTGTTAATTCTGACAGTGAATGAGGCAGCCCTCGGTCAGACTCTTTGGCTTAGAGCTTTTTCTGAATAGCAAAGGCTGGGTCCGCCATGGAGATCTAAAATGCAACTTATGCTTGCTTTCAGCATTACCAGCATGGTTGTGTTTTTCACTGCCGCTCTACGCCAAGCACTAAAACACAGTGGTTATCCTCCAGTGTGCCATGTTAAAGGGATAACTCTAGCCAGTGGTTCCCTATCTTTATTGCCCTCATGTGATGGGGACCACTTCTGCAGTCAAAGGGTAAGGGTGAAGGTTTGCCACAGTGAGGGCTGTGCAAGGACAGTGGAAGTTTGTGGAGTCATGAGAGACATGCTGGTTTGCATGGCAAGGTGTGAGTGGGTCAGGTATGGGACTTTAGCTAAGGACTATTTCTTCTAGTGAAGCTCTTGCACTGATTGCAGTACAGTGCCACGCCGGGATCCACCCCACATATGTACGATAGAAGATCCCGCCCTAAACAGCTGCATCTGGCACATCTCACAGAGGGAGAGATAGCAAAGATGTGACATAAATGTACCCAAATGGAGGAGCTGGAGAGAGCGGGAAAAGGAGAGATTCAAGGTTCAGGAGCACTGCAGTAGCTAGGCAACTCTGTGCAGCCATTTCAGACTGCTGACAAGAGGGAACCACAACAGCTCAGGAAAAGTCGACTAATGCCAATTTGACGAGTAGCACATTCATTTTTGACAGGCAGTTCTGGTGCTCTTCCTCCTGCTGAGCCTGTTGCTCTTTTACTACCCTAAAATAGCTCAGTGCTGGTTTTACTTATCCTTGCAGCAAGCAAGGGACCAGGAAATCAATGCTGACTTCCAGAACAGTAATTCAGCATCAGGAGCATCCCTGCCAAACCCTGTCCATAGGTAGATGGTTAGTCCCAACTCTGGATGTGTTCCATATCATTCTACCATGACACAGTGATTAGAAATGTATCATAAAATACAATCCTCCAGGCTTCTTATGCTAAAAATTACCAAACAGTAATCATATCATTTTTCTCTAAGTGTGTACCTAATGCGAATAGAGTACAAGTAATTATTGTACAAGGGGAAAAACATCTGTTGTGAATATGATATAGGAAAGATAAGTAGTTGTACTGTCTATTTGAGAGTGTTTCTAAGAACAATAAATGTGCCATATGTATTCAAGCTTGAAATGTGTTGCTATGGTAGATACATTAATTACTAAAATAGCAGCACATGAGTGAAAAAAAGCCTTATAAATTGTTCTGATTTGGGGGGGGGGGGAGCGGTGGGGCAGGGGGGGTGTCTGTCTTTTTAAAGTAAATATGTACCTGAATGCTTTTTGCTGGCATAAATGCATTTCTGGATTCTCTGGGCTATTTACAGCTTTCTCTTTATCTGCCTGATGCACAGAGAGTAGGAAGCAGGAAAGCAGGGACAACATCTTCATACCTGCCCATACCCCAATCACTCTGTTTCCTTTGTTTTCCTACCTCCTGGTTAATAAGGTGTTTCACATACAGCAGTGAGCAGAATATTGTGTTTCCAAGAAAGTGCTCCTTCTCACATTCGACAGCAAGCGTGGCTGTACTCTGTCACTGACCTCTGCTGTATCTGGAGGTTGAAGAGAGTTTTGAGAATATTTTTGAACCTCATGGTAACCATCGTCTTTGAAAAAGAAATCTACCACATATCTGTATAAGCAGACAAGTTACCTGACTCTAGAAACTTTGCAAGCTATTACTCATTGGTTAATATACCGCTTTTTAAAGAGTTTACAAAAGTTTACAAGAGTTTACAAACTAGTGGACAAAAGTAACCTGCCAGCACCTGGTTCTCTGGAAACCTCATGGTCAGGTCAAATATTTAGAGAAAACAGCTGTAAGACAAAACTGTTAGACACTTAAATGGTTGTTAGAAATAACTCAGACCCCCTGCAGAGCTTATAAGCCTTTGCACAGATGTTCTGAACTGAGGGCTTGGTGCCAGAGGTACAATTTTTCCCAAATTAAAATTGGTGTCAGACCTCATTTTGAATGGCCATATTAGAAGAAAAGGTTAGTAAGATCCAGTTCATCCATTCCTTCAGAGTTAAAAGACAGTCTGAGCTGGACAGTAGAAACCTCTTTGGGGAAACAGCAGCGCATTTCCTTAGTTGTTTACCTTCCCACCACATGCAGTTTAAATTTATTGTTTTGAATGAAGCCAAGACGTAAAAAGGCCCAAATGCCACACAAAATGCTTGTTTTATGTAATTCTGAGATCAGTGTGAGGAAAAAAATGCTCAGGGAAAATCCAGGAGGAAAGTGTACTTTTAGTCACAGAATTCAAGCACTGATCTAGAACAATATTCCAGAAACTGGAAGTTCATTAAAAATCTTTATATAGAAAGATGTTTCTATTATATAAAAACGTATATACACACACATATGCACAGTGTGTCTGATGCTAAGTATGGTAGTTGTGCCCAGCTTTTATGCGTGCAGAGATGATCTCCAAAATGTGAAATGAACATTCAATGAAAAATTTTGGAAAGGCAGAAAGAATGGCTGCACTTCAGCTCTGGCTCTGAAACAAAATGATGACTGTGTAATTGTCAATGAATAATTTGCATTTTTATACTTTTTCATTGCTGGATTCATATGCAGATACAAGATGGCCTACAATGTGGGTTGCTTTTACTGTTTCATTCCCTTCCTTCCCCAAAAGTCTACTTCATAACAAGACTGTTACTCACAGTGGGAAAGCCTCAGCATGCTTCCTGGAATCCTGGACACTCTCTACCTCTTTATCAATCACCATAAAATACCAAATCCACCTGTGATCAAAATTCTTCTAATAATCACTGCAAATTTCCATAACGTTTGAAAAATGGAAGTTTATGTGCAAAATAAATTGAGGAGTAAAGAATAAAAGTTTTTATGGAATCAGGTATCAGAATTAATCAAATATTGAAACAGAGAAGAAAAAAGAGAGAAAATAAGAAAGAGAAGAGAAAATAAATTTATTCTGTCAATTTTTCATGAAGCTTAGGTTGTCATTTCAGCATATGATAGAATCCAGTCCTCCTTAACTGCATGTCTCAGGCATTTTGGCATGAAGTAGACAGATAGTAAAGATTATATAGTGTTCAGTATCTCTTAAATGATTATTCCTCTTCTAAATACTATTGTGTTTTTTGCAAACCTTCCTTCCATCCAGGTGGTTTATGAATACAATACAATATTTTTATTAAAGGAAAGAGCTGCTAACAGAACAGACCTTATTCATGTACAGTGCAAGAGAAGGAACAGAAAGTCAATTAGCTAGCTGTAAAATTCTCAGGAAAAGCAATTTTAGGGGGATAAATCCAGAATTGAAAGACTAGAGAGGAAGTGCAGTGGGACTGGGTAATTAAATTTTATCATGTATCCCAGCGACTGGCAGTTATGTTCCATGAACATACACCATCACCTCACTAATCCACTCAGCACCAACTACAACTATAAAAGGACTGTTAAGTAGGGGCTGGTCAAACTAGATTGAAGGAGCTTGGCCATACCCCAAACAGCCGTGGTGCAACACCCTTTTGGTCAAAGTTTCTGATAGCTTTCTAGGCAAGCAGATAGCACAGCTGAATATTTTAGAATTTGTTTTTGGTGACTGTTATCCCTAATGCTTCACTTGAAGTGCAGCTTCACTGGTACAAAACCAGCTGTGGTGGATGTTTAGCTGGTGAAAGAGTGATGATAATTCAAACTCTACAGAAAGAATAAATAGCTGGTCCTTATTTCTTTTTTTCCTTGTGAAAGATAATGCTGTATTGTTCCTCCCACTACAGGAGGCAGGATATTAGACACATGCAGATGAAAAATGGCCTCTCTTAATTTGCTGTAATAGGTAATACTTTTTTTTTTCCTTCTGGTTTTCTTTGGGGAAAGGCATCTGACACTTGCATTTTCACTTACTCTGCTGTTGACTTCAGTCATATTTATGCGTCAGTTGGTTATTTTGTTTGCTTTAGGATACATTTCTTTTTCCCTGTCTAGTGTCTTGATGCATTTTTCCAAACAAGTGGCTGTCTGAATGAGCTAATATTGAGAGTCACAGATGGACAGGCTGCACTTTAGTGTTGGCAGACAGGGACCTGAGACAGGAAGATAAATCTCTTTCAGACTGCTGGGTTACTGGGGAGAGTTGATTAGGGGGTCTCTGAAGTAAACACACACTGCTACATATCCGAGGTACTACCAGATCAAATGATACTTTTAGCTAAATTGAGAATTGTACTCAGCTGCCTGACTCACTCCTGTGGACCAGTGGGCTGTGTGAGATGGCACAGTGAGTAGGTTGGCCCAAGGGAGCAAAGCTGCTAAGGTCACATCACTGGAAAAGCAAGCCATAGACAGTATCTGAAAGCAGCAGGGAAGAGAGTTAGGGACATAGGAGACTTAAGCATCCTGTTGTCAGACACACTCTGTCGATTTCTGCCTTTCCACATTTACGTTTTCTTCCATCTTGTTTGGAAGCAAAAGATACTATAAAGAATGGCATTTAAATGTCACCACTTGCTGTCCTGACTTCAAAGGAATATGAGAAAAAGGATTAGTTATACCAGTACTAGAGGTGGGAGTCCTTTGCATTTCCTTTACTCCCCAGTGTTAACAGTTACAGCCCAGTGAGAAATGTGGCTTGGGGTGAGATGTGCCTTGTTCACAAATAGACTGACACATCTGTGGACATGGTCCTTGGTGAAACTAACCTCACAGGAAAGCATGCAGATAGGAAGGAGACCAATTTACTTTGTTACAAGTCAAGACAGCTCCAAAGGCTGCTTCTGTCGACGAAGCAGTCCTGCAAGGAGTGAAGAAGCCTTTAGAGTCTGGTTCTTTTAATTCTGCTTCCTGCTGAAGCCCAGCGGCAGGGCTCAGGAAATGTTATTTTACCAAAGCTGAGTATTTTGCACATATTACTGAACAAGCAAGAATTGACATAGGAAAAAAAAAATAATTTTTTTTTTTTAAAAGGACTTTACCACTAAGCTTTGCAGGAGTCAGCCAACATGCAGAGCATCCTATTTTCAGAGCATATAAGGATATGTTTCTGTTCTGTAATAGAGTTCTATATGTCTCTTACAAACGGCCACTTTCAGGAGTGTCATGTATGTTCCTTGGTACCTGTTGTAATCAAGCAATTCTGTAACCTTCTTTTAGAGAGACAGAAAAGTGGGAATCAATTGTATAGATATTTAGTTTTTTTTGCTTTGCCATGAATAAGTCATGGCAATACAGGTGCATATGTTGGGAATGCTTTTAACAGATCTGTGTCTTTCCTACATCATTGTTAAGGAATGAGGGAAGTCAGAAAATACCTATTTAGTACATGCACTATTGTGCTAATCCTAGCTTGTTTCCCATAAAACATCCAGGATGGTCTCTTGTGACATTTTAGTTTGAAAAAATGTGAACCAGGAAGAATTTTTCTAACCTTTTAAAATATTATTTGCATAGTCTCAAGTCTTCCACTGGGAACTTATTTCTTGGACTGAACTGAGCAAGTTTGTTTCCCTCCCTTCCTATTCAGCTTCAATTTCCATTCCTTAATGCTCTCAGCTTCCCCCAGTAGCAGCAGGATCTGTGGCCATTCACAAGGACTGGACCTTTCTTTCTTTTTCCTTCCTGCATCAGTGCTGACACGCACATGGCAGTAAAAAAGAGGCACCTTGGATTTCCTAAGCAACATCAAATTCTGAGGCACTAGGAAGGTCATAGAAAAACAGAGAAAAGTATAACTCAGTAAAGTGTACAGTCATATTTCTGAGTCTGCACAGTGGGTATCGTTGCTTTATTTGCATTCCACAATAAGAGGCAGGCGTGTTTGGGCTATTTTGAGATTTTCCCCTCTCATGTAATGAAAAGGAAAAATAAATTGAAGTGTGTGGTTGGTTGACCCTAGCTGGACACCACATGCCCACCAAAGCCGCTCTATCACTCCCCTCCTCAGCTGGACAGGGGAGAGGAAATGTAGTGAAAAGCTCAAGGGTTGAGATAAGGACAGGGAGAGATCACCCACCAATTACCATCATGGGCAAAAAAGACTTGACTTGGGGAAAATTTATTTAGTTTATTACCAATCCAGTCAGAGTAGGGTAATGAGAAATAAAGCCAAATCTTAAAAGAGCTTCCCCCTACCCCTCCCTTCTTCCTGGGCACAATTTCACCCCCAAATTCTCTACCCCCTCCCCTCCAGCAGAGCAGGGGGATGGCGAACGGGGGCTTGCGTTAGTTCATCACACGTTGTTTCTGCTGCTCCTTCCTCCTCAGGGGCAGGACTCCCCACAGTCTTCCCCTGCTCCAGCGTGGGGTCTCTCCCACAGGAGACAGGCCTCCAGGAACTTCTCTAGTGTGAGTCCTTCCCACGGGCTGCAGTTCTTCATGAACTGCTCCAGCGTGGGTCCCCCACAGGGTCACAAGTCCTGCCAGAAAACCTGATCCAGCGTGGGCTCCTCTCTTCACAGGCCCTGCCAGGGTTCTGCTCCAGTGCGGGCTTCCCATGGGATGACAGCCTCTTTCAGGCATCCACCTGCTCCAGCGTGGGGTCCTCCCCAGGCTGCAGGTGGAGATCTGCTCCACCGTGGACCTCCCTGGGCTGCAGGGATACAGCCTGCCTCACCATGGTCTTCCCCACGGGCTGCAGGGGAATCTCTGCTCCGGGGCCTGGAGCACCTCCTCGCCCTCCTTCTGCACTGACCTGGGGGTCTGCAGGGCTGTTTCTCTCACATCTTCTCATTCCTCCCTCTGGCTGCAGTTTCTTGTTGTGCAGAAACTTTTTTCCCCTTCTTAAATCTGTTATCGCAGAGGTGCTACCACCATTGCTGATGGGCTCGGTCTTGGCCAACAACGGGTCCATCTTGGGGCCGGCTGGCATTGGCTCTGTCAGACACAGGGGAAGCTTCTAGCAGCTTCTCACAGAAGCCACCCTTGTAGCCCCTCCTGCTACCAAAACCTCACCAAAACCCTGTACAAAATGGAACTGACAGAAAAAGTAGAGAGATACCTAAGGTTAAAATATGTTCTTCGTTTTGTTGCTGCTTTAGAGGTTGGTCAAACTTTGCCTCAGACCTTGGCCTGAGCAGAAGAAATGCCCAGGGAATTTGGGCATGGGAAGATGGCTATAAAACAGAGACACCTGGGACAGAGACCATGCAGTCTTCTTCCTCTTGTCTCTTGGCGGATGGGCCTCCTGGGCAGGCTGAGATCCAAATTCAAATATTTACTAAGTAGCACTTGTTGTTTCTAAAACACAGAACATAACGAGTCCTGCCAGGGATCCATAGCCTACAACTGGGGAGAAATTTCTTTATTATTATTATTCAAGCGTTACTTCAGTATCAACTCGATGTGTACAGATAGTTCAAAATTTTTTATGTCCTAAAAGTTGTTTCATTTTTTCAGGATAAAAGTTAGGAAAGACTCTCATGTCTGTCAAACATAAAAAAGAGAGAATAGTACATATTGTTTTAATAACTTCTTTTCACTGAAAAACCCTGCTTTTGTGAATAACAGTTGTCTCAGCCTCTTGCTGGTTCTTAGTATGTCATGAGTTCTTGTGAGTCTTGCCAAAAATACCAATGCTGTCATTGTGCCCACGGGGCAGTTTTGGAGCCCTGTGACAACTGCAGACGTCCGCCAGCTCTGCTGCTGGACTAAGCATTTCCTTCATGGCTCAGGCCTCCCCTCTCATGTTTGTGGAGGAGGACCAAAAAGAAAAGAAATGGGGAGGAAGAGTAATACAAGGATCTGTTTTTCTCTCAAATACTCTTTTTTTTTTAACTGGGAAAAAGCAACAAAACTGGGAATTTTTTTTTTATTCCAAATTTAATTTAGTTTTGGCCAATGAAATATCTATTCTTTCTACAGAACTTCCAGGGAAACAATGATGCTCTTTGCTCCCTATGTGTGGACTTAAATTTGTCATTTTAATATAGGTCAGTTTTCAAGTTGCTGGAATTTTCAAACCTAACATTTTTAGTTCCTGCACTTTATAGGTTCACAGTGGTAAGCTCTGTTATTTATTCCTGGAAAACTGTGTTGGCAAAAATAGAGGGCGAGCTGAGATTTGAGGAAATATCCAGAATATCAGTGCAATCTTGAGAGCAAGCTAAAATGCGAAAGAGTGTGTGTGTTTGTGTGTGTCTTTTCACACATCTTACAGAAGCTCATAAATAAGTACTACCATCCTCACCCGCTTAACACAGGTATCTTCCAGAGATGAGGAAAACTCTCGTAATCTCACAAGGTTTTTTCTAAAGCTGATGCTGACCTCCCACAAGTGCACTTTGGTGTATGAGCCTGGCTAAAAAGGAAGAACAGTTATCTAGGAATGTCAGGTTACTGTAGAAAAAAATTAAAGTTTATTTTCAATATGTACTTACACCGTAGTTCTTAAAAAAACAATATCTTTGTATTTTAATAATAATAGGCTTTTCATTCTTGATAATTCAAACATTTAATGTCCTATCAAACTTTAACTATAGCTCCCTTTTTAATAGCATAAACTACATAACATGCATAGTATAAGGGGAAACCATTTTTTTTCCTGTGAGGAATGGCTCTCATATATTCAGAGACACACTTGAAAATGTTTTCAAGTACACTTTTCAGGGAAAAATGAATTTTATGGAGTATAAATTTCCTTGATTGCTACTCAGAACTTGGCTAAACAGTTAAAGGGAGGGGAAGGTGTATGGAGAAAATGCTACAGTTTGCACTGAACCTTAAATCAGACATAAAGTGTTTGCACAGTGGTATACTGGCTTTCAGGAACCTAAGGCCCTATTTACAATTCCAGCTTTTTTAGGATGGTCCTAATGCGAGATTGCACCATACTTAAAAGAAGGAAATAAATTTCTAACAGGTAGTCTCTGGATAGGCAGTGAGAGCAAAACAGTTTCCTATTCACCTAAATGAGGGCTGGGTCCCAGATTGGGGCTGGAAGGAAGACTACGCAGTCTTTTCTGACAATGGTAAATAGCTTGAGCAGAGAGATCTTTCTAATCACTCTTACTTGAACTTAATGCAGCAGGGGGTTGTCATTTATTTCCATAAACTTTGTGAACCTGTGACATGTGTCATGTTCATCATCAGAAACTAACCATAAGTCACACAAATGGTTTATTTGTTTGCTTTTGTTGTTATTTTAGACATTATTTATATGATTTCTTGCATGCTGTGCAAACATGCTATACTGTTTGAGCTACCAGTATATTAGGGGTAGTATACTAAGAAATGTAGAAAACTTAAAGGTGCACATTTATTTCCCAATGCTTTTTCTTAGAGCCAGTGACCATAAAAGGTTGCAAATGCACTTTTTCAGTGTTGCACAAGGAATCTAACTTAAGATCTTTTCCTTTTTGTATCTGTTCAGGATTTCCACTGATGCCCAAGAAAGACTATACCTATCCCATATCTAAAATAATGCAGACTGCAAAGTCTAAAAAAAAAAAAAAATCATGTTTTTTATAGAGGAAGACAAACTTCTGAAAAATCCACTTTTTTCCCCTTTTATTTCCCACTATATTTTTTTGTCATATGCACTCGATTCTTCATGGAACAAATTTTCCTTTCTTCATTAGTGCTCATGCTTGACTAGAAAAGCCATCTCTGCCAGGTGTGCTGAGCCTGAGTTGTGTGATGATTAGTGTGATGATAATGAATCAGCCTAGGCTATACGTCTGTGGGATAGATGATGGGCTCCAGTTAAATGTAAATAGATAGTGTGTCATTCTTCTATTTTATAGTATTCTACCAAACCCCTATGCTTAAGGCAGGAAAAGGTTACAAAACTAAAATCTCCAAAAAGTAGGGATGGGAAAACTTAATGTTTTGCTTTCAATAAAATCTGAAAAATATTTTCACCAGACACAATTTTGTAAAACCCTTTCTCGATTCATGATCTTTTTCACATCTAAATATGAACATTATGTAAAGCTTGCTTAATATGGTGAAAAAGCATTTACTCATTCTCCTAGGCTTCCTAAGGGAATAGTGTAATAACAAACCCAAAACAAACCTTTATAATTTCATAAAAGCTAGATTGAATTAAAGTTTCAAAAGTTTCAAGTTCTGCTCAGAAATTCTGATTTTTATTTACACTGCCTCTTTATCACCTTGGTAACACTACTCTAATTATGCAAAATAACACGGTAGAAATGTGTATCCCGATTCCAGTTCTTAAACTCTTCCTTTGCAAAATGGCTTCTAGAACTTGCAAGGGTAGAGAAAAACTACCTATGAGTACTTCAGTCTTTTTCTCCAACTTCAGTGTTTACTACATTTCTTGTTAACAAAAGGGAAAAAACGACCTTGTCAGTTAGATGTATACCTTACCCTACAGTAGCCTTTTAAGTGATGTGGACTTGTGACACTGTAATCTAACAAAACCTTTCTCTATAAGACAACAAACTGCACTATATGAGCAATACAGGGAGTTGTTACTGATTCTGGAGTAACTGGAGTATTAGGTCTTTCCTGAGATACTGATGTAAGAGAATATGGAGATACACAAATTTTCTGCAAAGCAATAGTTTAGCTCAGAATTTTATTGTAGAGAACACCAAGGCAGTAGCCTGTTATCTGAATTTTAATGACTATCTTTTTTATCCTGTCAGTTGTAGTGAGGATGTGAGAGGTTTCATGAAACATTAATGGCCCTAACTGCAGTCCTCTCCTTTTCCTTTTTTCCTTAGTTTTTGTTCTCCTGATGTGATGCAAAATATGAATTTGTGCAGCAGAACTGGTTTCTGCACAGCTGTGTATTGCTTGCTTGATCTTGCAGTAGCGGCTGTCACTCCTACTTGGGTCGAGAGCTTCCACGCAGGCTGCCTAGGGAGAAGGAAAAAGGGGTGGAGGTGGGTGGAGAGGAAGCTCTTGCTGATGACAGATCATCACCAATTTTAAACACGGTATGTATTTCAGGAAGTTTTAAGTAAAGGGCCAGCTGAATGTTCTCCATTAGCCCCAGTCTCATCTGTAGATTCCCTCTGATTGCCGGCTTACTCAAGGATGAATTGATAAAAAGGCAGAAAACCACAGGGGTATCAGGTCGTCCCCCCTCCTCAGCCCCCAAGAAACAGGACTAAAAAAGGGGTAGAGAGTGACTAAATCTGAATCATTCTGAAGGCTCATTGGGTGCAAGGGCACACCAAAGGATGTGGAGATTACTGTACATGCCAGGCACTACAAGGGACTGCTGGGCAAAGTCCTGAACGATAATGAATTCCTCCACCAGCCAGTCTCTCAAATCTAAAAAGTGTGCAAGGATTTGTTGGCATTTGACTGAATGTTCTCACTTTATAACTTTCCAGGGGAGCTTTGTGGGAAAATACACAGTTCCCCAGCCAAATGAAGAAACCTTGGGGCAGATAAGCATAGTTTATTACGGTCACAGAGGCCAAGCGTATTGGGAATCCAGTACGTGAGATGCTGTAAAAAAAGGCAAATTCAGGACTCTCCGATCCAAAAGATGTGTAATAGTTTTCTTTAGTAAATGTTCCTGTTTATTCAGAGGAAGCCCGCTACAACTTTAAATATGTTTTGTATGATGCTATAATACAGTGACTATAATGTAGCAACAACAAATTAAACACTGACATGTTTATCTTCATCCAAAGACAGTATGACACCTACAGTTTCAATGAGAAGGCAGTAACCACACCATTGTGACATGTATATGCCATGCTATCTGCGATTCATTGGAAACCCTTCTCACTGGGATTCAAATTTTTCAGTAACAGATGTTCTGCCTTCCAAGAATGTCACCCTGTGAAACAAACAGACAGAGCTTTGGGGAGCAAACACACAGACAGTGGCTGTCAGGCTCAGTGTGCTCCTGTCCTCTTGTTACCTCCTCCTTTAGGCAGCTCCATGAATTGGTAATAGCCTGACCTCCAAGGGTTTCCATTTTGTTTTTTCTGGAAAATAGATTTCTTATTCCACTAGAACGGCCAAGATATGGTTCACTCTACCTTAAGTACATTTTACTTAAAGCAGAGGTTTCTATGGAAAGGTGGACAGATTGCTGAAGTTTTAGCTGCTCTGGTTTGCTTTTCAATAAGTATTCTTTCAGTTCTATGTGATTTTCTGCTCTGGGAGCTGTGATGAAGGCTGGAAAGGTGCACCGGGTGTATCATGGCTTGTGAGAAGGAGCTTGGGATTTCGAGTCTGCATTGGTACTGTAACGATTAGTAACAGCACTTTTTTTTCAGAACTGAGCTTGGTAAGCATGGGTGCACTGAACAGCTGGTGAAACAAATGGTCTGGCAATGCTTAGGTGCACTGTTTAGCCATGAACGAATGAAGTCTGCCGCTGTCCGTAGAGCCAAACTGATGAATGTATGTGTTAACAGGTCTGATGCATATTTAGATTTTGTCCATTAGAATGATCTATTTTGGAATAAGCTTGTAAATGAATAATCAAGTTGTTATGTTCTGTGCAACAGACTTGACTGCTAGTATGCTGCACAGCTTGGATAAAAGGAACTACAGAATAAATAAAGCCCAAAGAAAGTCAATGTGAAAGAAAAGTTATTTCAAGCTAGCTGTGCTAATTAAGTGAGCTTACACATTTCACCATGATTAAGATGAGATGCAGTGGTAGAGCTCAATGTATGTGGGAGTTCATTTAGTTGTCTGTAGTTCTACCTTTTTATTTAACAAGTGCTTCTTGATTTAAATGGAAATCTCTAATTGTAAAATTATCTCTGTTGCAGTATGTCACAACAAATACACAGATTCTGATACAAAATAAAACACAGTCTTTTTTTATTATTTTCACCATTGTCTGAGGTTTTCTCATCTCTTCCCCTCTCCTTCACTTAGCATAAAGTTTACCATATTTTTTCCTGAAACCAAAATAAAGCAGGGATGCCTATTATCAATGAATCAGTGGCGTTTACAAGTGGCATTTAAACAAATCTGGTATGATAATGGTGGATAGTTGGTTTGAAATCTGAGTTTTATTACTAGTACAACCAGGATATTTTTTGATGGAAAACAAATACAGAGAAGGGTGACATTTTGTGCTAGGCTACATGAATGCATTTTTCTGGACTTTAGAGAGAATTTCCATATTGCAGAACCAGGGACAATGATAGTATATTAAGGGTTTATACGACAGGTAGTTAATAGAAGGATATTTGTGGAAGGAAAGGCAGGTTGTTCTAGGGTAAAAAATAGAGGTGAATATAACATGAAGGAAAGGAAGGGTAAAACAGGAAAACCCAGAAAAAAGGAAGAGGAAAATCCTCAGAAGTGGAGTGGGCCAGTCTGAGGACTTCCATCCACTCTGCCATTTTCAGGAGGAGAGTGGATTTGCATGCATTACAACGAAGAGTAGAGACATCCTATGCCTGACTTGGTCTGTCCCTTCAGTGCAGCAGGAGAAATGTTTGCCTTCAATATTAATCTGGATGCATTGAAAGCAATACACGCAGGGGAAATGCCTCTGTTGCTGTAATATTCTTTGGGAAAACAGGAAGCACTTGTAATGGAAAATGTGCAATACAAGTGATAAAAAGGGTCACCGAGGTTCAGTCTTGCAGCAAATACAACCTTCATCTGTTTTCTAAGTACAAAACAGTTATGGAAGGAGATAATGTTTTCACTGTGCCAAAGCTGATTATTCTAGAACTAATGAGAAAAAAACAAAGTTTGGGAAACAGATTGAAAGAAAGGATATAACAGCCAAAGGAAAGAATGTAGACTAAGGGAAAACTTCCTGTACCATTTATTTAATGCTATTTAATGTTTCAGCTAAGAGTATACATGCAATGTCTGACCATATATAGAAAATAACAGTACACTAACAAAATGGATTTCTGATTCTATATAGAACTTTATTAATAACTGGCAGCTTTATCACAATATACAGTAATTACACGTAGATCTACATTTGCATAACACCACAGCTGCCATTTAAAGCAAATACTCAGATGTTTGGAATATCCCAGCATTTTGGTTGGATTTCAGAAAATATGGCCATTAGAAGACTTAAGTAGAGCATGAAATAACACAATCTCTCTGCTGTTTTTGTCTGTGTAATTCATTCAGCATAGGTGATGAGGAGGTGGGGAGTCTCTTCTCTGCATTTGGCAGTAAAGTCATTGCAAAGGTACTACTGAATGTGGTACATTCAGAATGTTCAACAGAATTAGTGAATTTTGGTGGGGTTTTTTTTGGCCAAATATCAAGTCCTCAAACAGGAAGATAAAGAGCTGGTATAATTAATGTCTCCCAGTGATCATCTCTGTCATTACCGTTAAAACCCGTGGATTATTGTCCTGCCAGGTGTGTAATATTTAAATGATAGCCAACTGTGAAGGCAAAGTTGAGGCAACAGATAAAGTCATATTGAAAGCAGTGATATTGGCCTAGTAATATAATGGAAGTGTTTTAGCATAAGAGGTACAATTAACATGTTAGAAACAGATCTAAACTTGGCGGCAATCTTTTGTAGACTTGTGTAGCTACGTGAACATGAGAAATGCTTTTCTGGCATACTGTCATATGTTAACAGCAGAGACAAATTGTCAGACCACAGAGCACAAGGGAAGTCTGCTGTAGCATCTCTCAGCAGGCAGCGCAGGGCAGGGAGCAGGCAGAACGGCTCCACAGCAGCCAGGGTACCATGGATATTCTCCATGTGTGGCTGTGTTGGTATCAGGATGATGTCTGCTCCAGAGAGATGGTTTTTACAACCCCTATTTCCCACCCACACCCACAACTGACAGGTTGTCAGCTGTGAACAGAAACCTGGATGTTTTGTTACTACGAGTGTAGGCACGGCCAAGATCTAACTTTATTGCATGCACCTTTCTTTTAGCAGTTGATGTGGAAGGAACAACTTAACTAAATTATGCTGTTTCATTGCTGACTTGCTGGGTGCTAAGCATCTCCACAAATACTTTTAAGAGGAAAAAAAAAAATCCAAGCAAATGTTTAGTGAATAAATTAGGACTGGGACATATAAGAGTGTTATGACTTATGGCATAGCTGCCTGATTACTGATGCCACAGTCTTCAACTAACTAGTGTCACGATCTTTTCTCATTGTATACATGCATAGTGCTTTTCACCACAGGAAGCATTTGGATGCCTGAAGCTTTTGATGTGGTTCATGGTTAAGATAGTGGCTGGTCACACAGGACAAATACACACAAAATTTTTATTCACGTTCACATGTCATTACTATGTCAAATATGTTTTGCTTTTGCTGAAATGTTCAAATTCTTGCTGGAGAAAAAGTATCATTAACTGTATTCTCATTTGTTTGAAATGCTGGCTTTGATTAATCGTGAGATGAGTTTGTGTTCTGTAAATTAAGCTTTTGGGTGTTTGGGGTTTTAAAATTTATTTTATTTATTTTATTTGTTTTAAAAAGTCTTAATTTCCCATCTCCATCAGTGCTTAAGTTTTCTGGAGAAGCCAAGGTTGCTGTACGGAGATCACTGAGCATCTGAGGGTTGCTGGGACAGAGGCAGCAGGTGTCATCTGCCTCGGGATGGACAGACAAGAAGTGCAGAGCTCCAGGTCTGCCATGCTGGTCAGCTTCATTTACAGCTGGGGTAGTCCTGGCTGAAACTTTCTAAAGGGGGTCCCCAGGGTATTTTAGGAATCCAGGTGACAAGGCACAACATGTGTTACTGCAGAGTAGTTGTATCTTGGATCAGGATTTAGCAGTGGCCTTTGCTGCTGCAGGTTCAGGCAAGAGTTCTTGTTAGTAGGGCACTAGTGACTGTTGTGATTACCACCACAAAGGGCTTGAGTGTGAATGGAAACCACTATGAACCCTTCCTAAGCTCATTTTAGATGCTGTGTGGTGGCACATCCAGCATCTGTTACAGTTCTTTGCAACACTGCCTATGAAGTCTGCACATGAGAAACATCTTGCTTCCTGGATCATTGCCATTGCTTTATGTCTGTCTGGTGGAGCTCCTACACCTGCCTGAATCAGAGTGCTGAGATGTTGCCTTTTCTGAAATTCCTGACATGTGAGTAACTGCAAGAGTAGCACAAAACCCAGAAAAGTGTTGAACACTTTGCTTACTTCCAACTACATTGCTGAGTATGCAGTGCTGTTCTTTCTGACATACTGCTGGCTTGCATAATACTATTTTTTTCTTTTCTCTGAAAATGAATTCTTGTGCTTACAGGTCTGTGTGTAATTGCAGCCTCATTTACCATTGGACAGAACACACTTCCCACAGACACTGAGCTGTTAGAGTATTAGGTTTCAGACAGATTTTGAGTATGTTTGGGGGTCTATCATCTTCACAGCACTACTGTTCTCTGTAACAAATTCTTGTTAAGTACTTTCCCTTAGGTGTTTTTGTTGCTGGAGATCCAATTTCCAGAAAGTCAACTGTCCATTAAATGCTAGTTGCACAGTCTTTGAGCTAAATTTTGGGCTCATATCCCTAATTTAATTTCCATTGACACAACTGGCTTTGGCTGGGTTGCTCCAGGTATAAATCAGTGTGATAGAAGGCAGAATTTATCCCTTTTCAACCAAAATTGTGTGCTTTAAATGCCCAGAAAACTATACGCTTCCTTCTTTCTGACTTGTTTGATGCTTACCAGAATCCCCTGAAATCTGTGACAGAGGTGAAATCATCCACCTATACTTGCTGCCTCAGTGATGTAATCCCACATCCTTAAATACTTGCACTGGTTTCCAGTCTGCTTTGTATTTCAGCATTTTACTCTTTATATACTCCTTCTGGAAGTGAAATATCTGTATGACTGATGCTTAAAAAATACACGTAGGGATAGATGCTCTCCTGAAAGATTGCACACAGCTTTGCTCCTATTTGTCTCTTGCCTTTCATTTTTGCTTTCTTAGCAATCCACTTTTCTCTCCAACCTTTGTGCATTACTCATCTGTCTATCTCACCTAATTTCCAAGGCCTTCTCCTGAGCTTGGAAATTTCCCTTGGACCAGAATGGTCTGCTACAACTTCCTCCTCTAAGACCCTCAGATTCAGTATCTTTGATCATATTTCCACTGCTGACCAATAGTTGAAAGCTTTTTGTCCAACATGCCTATCTCATATTAACCTAAAAATCTATCAAATGTTAACTTCCCTTTGAGTCAGCTGGTGGAAACTGGTCTAATAGGCTAGAACTGGGAGAGTACTATGCCCTGTGATCTGGGCACATGCATTGTATTCTTTTTTACTAATCCAAATGGAAAGCAATGAATACAGAGCTTCTGAAAGTGAGATCTGACTCAGGTCCCAAGTAAAACATGCTCTGGGCATATTTCATATCAGAATGTGGACTATTCCACACTCCACACCCTGGGGCTTTGTGACACTGTAAGCAGTCAGCAGTTCTACACCTGAATTTATGCCAAGGAGAGACGAGATCAGCCTGAGCTAATCCCTGCTCCTGAAACGGCAGTTCTTACTTTCTTGAAGCAAGAATTAGCTGTGTGTAAGAAGACATAATCTCTGTGTTAAAGATAGTACTTAAGCTGAATGTAAACCATAATAAGCCTTGTGAATGTATGGCAGAGTGTCAGGATGATACAGGCTCGTTCTTGCTCTAGGAATCACGGAGGCTCACATAGCTCAATGGGAGACAGATATTTACTCTTGGCATGTGCAGAAGAGCCATCTAATATTGTTCAGGTACTCTCATTTACTAATGCCTATCGTAACAATGAATGGAAATGACTTTCCCTTTATCACCAAGTAAACAAGTATGCAAACAGGTCCCCAAACAAAGCAAACAAACAAAAATAAAAACCCTGAAGAAATTCATGTAATGATGCAGCATGGTCTGTTAATGGAACCACATGGATTTCTGTGTTTGCCTAATACTAACCCAACTTTCACAGATATTCAGAGGAGGAAAATTTCACTGATCTTGTTTCAGATCAGGGTTTAGGCTCTCCCACTCTATGAATTTCCTCATTTCATAGAGAACTGGTAAACTTGCCATAGGATAAGATCAGGTGATTTTAAATTCCTTTATTACTAAAGCTTTTGGGGTGCAGAAAAATAATATGTACCCACTTCTGCCTAGTTTTTATTATTTCTGTCATTTAAGCAGCTATTCTTTAGTTCAAGCAAAGTTTTATTCTTTTTCATAGTTCCACAATTAATCTGTAAGAACTTTGACATTTCAAAGAATGTGGTATTCCTTGCCTTTGCTAGTACCTGCATATTTCTCTTTAGATTTCTGGGTTGATATTTACACTTAATGAATTAACATGAACCCAGACTCTTGAGGTCTGGTCAGTTTTCTTGTGATTGACTAAGCCACAGAGGATAAGTGTTGTTTCCTTTATTAAAATCTAGTCTGCTCCAAGCTGCAGTGGTAAAGAATTTGCTAGATCCCTTAGAAGTTGTGAACAGCTCAGGATTTGGGTCTCTTGGCTGTAACAGCAAGCAGGGAAATTTTCCATTCTAGTCTTGTCTGCCATGCCTAAAGTTGTGTAAATCATTCTGGGCTAATTTTTTTCAGCCCATAACAGTGTGGCTTTGTGAACAGTATGGGTGAAAGAACTAGCCAAAGCTGAGCTTTTCTAGGCCCATACAATGAATGAAATCACAGTTAGGCCATTGGTTGTATATCTATCTCACCTGTGGTTTAGCTGAGAGATGCCTGAGAACTCAAGAGTTTTAGTTTCGTGTCCTTCTCTCTTGTTTTTTCATGGTAGTATGAAGACATGTCCTTCTACCCCAAGGCATGTGGTACAAAAATAAGCACATTCCCTCAGTCTGTTGAAAGTGCAAGGAAAAATCAGCATACTGTCATCGTCGTCTTCTTTTTTTTTTTTTTTTTTTTTTTTTTTTTTTAATATCCTGGTATGCTAAAGGGAATGGTCTGCGTGTCCTTGAAAAGCAGTTATTAAAGAACAGTGTTTGGTACCTGCAGCCCACAGCAAAATTGCAAGGAGCTGCCCTTTGCAGCATGAATTTCAATCCCCAGGCACCTATGAGGAAAGCAGATACTGCATAAGGTAGGGCAAAGATCCAATGAGATATCACCCAGACTACAGAAGCCTGGGCAGTAATTGTATAATGTGAGATATTGCACTGAGGTCTTCATGGTTAAACTTAGGTTTAACATGTGTAGCTGAAGGTAAAGTATCTCAGCATTTATTGATCTATTCTTTCAGGCAAGAATATTTTCCCTGTAGATCACCTCCTGTGGGTCTCTGATATGGTACTGTTCCACTTGGACTAAAAATGATAACCTCCTTGCAGTTGTTCCTGTAACTATGGAACTGATGTGAGGTACAGAGGCAATTACCATTAACTTAAGTGGTCTTTGGATATAGCACAGGAAGAGCTGCAGGAAATCACCTGAATGCAAGGCTTTAAAATGCTGGGTAGTATTGGCTGGTGATCGGCTAATGATGAGGTAGAGACTGTACTTGCTATTAGAAACATTTTCATCATGGCAGAAAAATTCTCTTTGAAGGACTTAGCAAATCAGACCTTAGGAGACTTCATTGCAACTACAAGTACTATTTACTTCCATCTCAGCTACCTGTAGTTTCTGCTCTGTCCTGCTGCATTTGAAACAGGTTTCTGTGGCACTGACACCAACTCAGCAGTTGGCAGAAGTGGAAGGGAGCTGCTCAGCAGCAGCTGGGAAGGGCATTTCAGCAGCCCAGATCTAACCTGTTATCAGACGCTGAGCCCGTTGATCCAGAAAGTGTTGTCATTTCAAGGTTAAGTGCAAAATCTGGAGGTGTTATGTGAGAGGGCCATCCCTGTGTTCATATAGTGTGTACCTAATATGTATTTAGATTTACAATTACAAATACATGCAACTTTTCCTCAGTAAATAATGCTGTATGGATTGAGTGTTGAAAATGTTATTTATTGATAAGAAACAACTGATAAGTATTTGAGAACGAGCCTTTTTGTGTGTCTGTGCAGATGCTCATGTTGAATTATCAATGAAAACAGTCTTTTAATAAATATGTAAGGGTATTTCATTGATATCACATATAATTTCATACTCTGGTATCTCCACAAAATGCAATGGAATGGTCTATAACACTAGGATAAAATCACAACATTAAACTTAATCTACCCCTAAGATTAGAGAAAAAATGCTAATTTGTTCTCTTTGGTCTCTGTCAGTGAAAAATCTTCTGTCCACCCTGTAAAGACATACAGACATACTCTTCTATGATGGAAGAACTAAAATCAAAAGTGGGAAGAAACTATTGTTGAACAAAAAACTGCATACATTGCATTTCTGAAAATATCTTAGTCTTCGATTATGGGGACAACTATCAAGAGTGGTTCAATTTTGGGCTTGTCAGTCTTCTGGGAAGAAACTATCACCTTCTGCAAAAGCAGCAGAAAGTCTGATAGAATATTTATAAGAGTAGGTTTTTATTTTACTGCATAACTCTCACCAAATAATTTTCCTAACAGCATATGGAAGAATTTATAGGAAGGAGGTTACATCACAAGATGTTTTCATGAGAATTAGGTGAAGTAATTTGGTAGAATCAGCAATTCATTCCTCAGTATAAGAGAGAATAATTCACTTCTTATCATTCAACCAATGACCTGAATTATATTTTTGGGGAAATTGGATCTAATCTCACTTCTGGATATTTTCAAAACTTCATTTGAAAATGAATATGCTCTAGGACTGACAGCTCAGGCTAATCATGAATGTGATGCACACACAGGGATAAGTGCTGTCAAAAAGGGTTATCAGCTGGTCATTGTTAAATTCTGATTGAACTAAAATGGAAATTCTTCAAGTATATCATAATTCTGTTGTTCTTCATGAAGCAATGAAATAGCACAGTGTCCAGTGCAAAAGCTTAATTTTACCCCTGCGTAACTGAGTTAAGACTTCTGAATGAAGGAAAACTCCTCTGCTGTGACAGTAACACCTTTTACACGTACTGAGAAACAGCTCTAATATGATTATTGTTAAATGTGTCATAATATTTGCAAGACAAAAGTTCATTTTTGTAATCTTTTAGGGAGGTTATAAGATGTAAACTTAGAACCCTCATGATGGATGATATTCTTCACTTTCTGTCTTAATCTATTGCATGTAATAATTTTTTCTTCCATCAATAGACTGTAATTTTGTTATGGATGAACAAATTTCCGTATGAATGTGCTAACGGGCATAATAGATCCATAATAGATTTAGTTTGTCTTCTGTTGTTACATTGTCTCTGAGCTGGTGCTCATTAATTATAGTGAAACAGCACAGGATTATATGTCTAGAATTAAAATACTGTTACTGAGGTCTGGCTTCATGTAGAAACTGCTTCAGTGTCAGGTGGAATCAACTCAAAGCTCCCATTAATGTCAGTGCACAAAATCTGTGCCAAACAGATGCTGTTAACGGAGGGGCTTTAGAAGGTTTGGAAGGTTTGCGTGCTGCCTTATGCAGACAGAGAGTAATGATCAGTCAGGTTCCTGCCCCGAAGAATATACAGTGTAAAGAGCAAGAAAATATGGGTAGAAGCAGGAGGGGAGAATCAGTGTTGTGAGGGCAATTAGATTTTCTGAAAAAAAAGCCAATATTTCAGACTGTCTTTCAAAGTTTAAAGAAGGATTACATTTGACTTAAAAGAAACTACTAAAACTTATTAAGAAATATGGAAATATTTAATTTCTTAGCATTTCAAGTTTAAACAAATAATAAAAAAATCTCAGTATCATAAATTGGGAGGGGTGGGGACATGGTTTGCAGAAATATTTCCAGTTCACTTTGTTCAAATTCCCCCTGAGCTTCTACTCAATCTCAAGTATCAGCATTGAAGTATTTTAATACCCTGTTTGCCTTTCTGGATAACATTCTTCAGACAAGTTGCACATATAAATTCCACTTGGCATTCTCTACAGGATTTTTAAAAAATACTACTGAACTCAATTTAAAATAACATTTTCAATGAAATTTTAGGCTACCTGCAATTATTTTCAAAAAGTATGTCATATACAATTAGGTTATTAAATTGTTGCCCATATCATAGAATGGAAGAGAACAAAATTGATGTTATATAAAAAAAAACCCAACACAATTGTGTACTTATTAAAGAACAGGATTGTAGAAATGGGATCTTGGTATGACACGTCACTGTTTTAGTTTCTATAAAAAAGAATCTACTGCACATTTTGGTTATTGCTGATTTGTATACTTGCTAAGATTTGAAACTCTTCAGGCTGGCCTTGTCTTCAGTAATGCAGGAGTTAAGATCACCAAAATAAAAATGGGGAGAAGTGTGTGGGAAGCAAGTGGATGTAAAGAAGAGATACACTCTAACATCCCTCAGCATAAATAGATCATTGGAAAGAGTAAGGTAGTTTGCTCTGTCTTATTAGTTTCTTCTCATTTATTTTTTTCCTTTGTCACCCTCACTCAATGTCGTGTCGTCCCCCCCCCATCTCCCCCCCCCACGTTGTCAGGCAGTTACATTCTACTCCTAAATAAAAGCTTTTACATTTCTCATATGACCTTCCCAAGCAGGGTCAGAACAAACTTGTAGAAGTGGCTCTGATGCAAAGTTTGTGATGTATGCCAGAATAACATGCCAGAGTTTAACTCAACGCTTTCACTAAGTGATGCTTCTGAGGCGATACTGCCTTGGAGTGGATGAGGCTGGGCGTTTCTGAGCAGCTGATAGAAGCTTCCAAGAGGCAGAATATGATGCTAATGGGATTCTGGGGTTAATTAACCCCAGGTAATGAGGTTAATTAACTGGGTAGCAGTTAGAAATAGAATATGACAGGATACTGATGGCTTACAATGTTCTGGTCTTGTGTCAGAGACAACTCTCCGTGTCAGAAGAAGGGATTCCAGACCAGTAACTTATTTAGGCTTCACTTTCATTGGTAGGAAGTAACTGTCTGATTAGTTTCAATCATGACATTTGGGTGACAGTGATTACAAGATGACTTAGTGCAAAAGGTAAGAATGAGAACAGCAGAATAAAAGTACAGGTCCTCACAAACAAAATTTAAAGAAGTGGTTAGTAAGGTTGGTAAGGTTCTGAGGTTGTTTTTGAGATTGAAGTGTACAAAAAGCCAAACCAAACCAAAAAATCCCAGCAGTTACTGTGAGGGTTTAGACTGGAAGGAAAATAGTAACTGCTCTGATGCAAGAGAAGGAGAAACAGAATAGTAGTAGGAGGTAGTATGGCTCTATCAGGAGTTTTAAAAGGACCGGAACAGCCAAGCAAAAGCATAAACAAGGTAAAAATGAATCAAGCATAAATAAGACACAGGATTAAGGATGATTGGCATGGACATGCTGAAATGAAACTGGAAAAGCTGAGGCCCCAAACTGGCTACTAGAACATAAAAGCTGAGAAAAGGGCTGGCATCCTCACAGAGTAGATCTCAGCGCAGGAACTGCAGCCAGCCCAGAGCAGGGAAGGATGTAGATCATCTGTAGGTCTGATGTGGCAGGGCATGAGAGTTTTCATCAGACTGTGAGGAAAGACCTTGTCAAAGGAAATCTGGGTGTGATGATCTGGGAGACTTCTGTGGAAATTCATAGAGGATGTGTGTCTTCTGCTTGACTCCTTTCCCTTACTACAGTACCTCTACCTCCTTCTTGCCTCCTTTATGTACTCAAACATCCCCACTGAAAAGACAGCAAGCATGTGCTCTGGCTAGCCTGGAGATTTAGTTTGGCTGACTGGTTACTACAGAGAAGGACGTGTGTAGCAGCTGAGTTATCAGTGCCTTTGTCCCTTTCCTCCAGCCAAACACCATTTTTCACAAAAACAGTGGCATGTTTGAGAGTTCTGCTTTTCTTTCAAACATGACTTAAATTGTTTTTCAAGCTTGGAGGCTGGGTGTCTGCCAGCTGATTTGCACAAGCATTGTCTCTTTAGGAAGCCAGGATAAAAAAGAATTGGGAAAATTACAGATCTTAGTTGAAAAAAATACAAGCACAAATAATTTAGTAAATGTCTGCACACCAGAGGAATAACATGTTGAGAAGCCTGCAGTACGTTTTTTCATCAAAACAGTACCTAGATCAGCTAGCATCCGTTTTCCAGATATGCGCAATTGAACTGTGGGAAAATCTTCAATAACCCCTAGTTGTGATTTAAACTGACAGCCAAGAGACTTTCCCAGCCAAAAATGGGTTAAGAAAAAATGCAAATACGCAAACCAACTCTCAGGCTGAATAGGTTGCAGCACTTCCAGTGAGATCAACATGATTTCTCAAACATGCAGGCAAACAGCAAGTACTCGTTTGTGCCAAAGACAGGGCTTTTATACAGTGTAAGATAAGTTGTTAGGAAACCTTAAGCAGTATTGTCCTGCATAGCTGAGAACGTGAAGCCGGCATATGTCTTCATGGAGAGGTTTCAGCTCGGGGCTCATGTTCTGCGAAGCTCACTCTCTCAGCTTCCCAGCTGCTGCTGGTAGCCATATCTGATCTGAAAAAGACCCAGAGCTGCTAATGATGACTGAGCCCAATAATATCAGGCTTTTTTCCTTGCTAGTAAAAACAGTTATTTTCACAATAAGATGCAGCGCTTGGCAAAGGAGAAAAAAATGACAATTTTTACCTTAACAGGAGTAATTTGGGAAACTAGAGTCACTTTAGGAACACACTCCAGCACAGCTGGAAATGCATTAAAGGTGTTGGTGTTTGACTTCATTGAAAATGAGGAGAGCTAGCAATAGCCAAGTTGAAAGCTAGCATTGCATTACAGGAGCTCAAGCACACCAGCACCAACGAACATTCAAAGGGGTCTGAACAGTTGCTACAGAGGTGGAAAGCTCAGCAGTAGGGTGTGCAGTTTGAGTAAGGAGACTTTAGGGTAGTGTTGCATTTGTCTTTCCTAAACAGCAATTTTTAATAAAGATGACTTCAAAGATTCATTCATTCATGTTAACTCACGTGTGTATCTTTGTCACTTCCACCCAGCTCTGTCATTCCATGATGAAGTAAATAATGATTGTGGTGGTGGTCCTGTGATGACTCTGGCAGTCAATGGCAGGAAAGTGCTCAGAGTAGGTTGATGTTACTCTATGAAGTATTGGAGTCATATCTGGCAGAAAATCACACTTTAATGGTTGCAGAGTTGTTGCCTTCTTTATCGAGGGCTCAGAGCCATTATCTCTCAGTTATGATGTTCTGGGAGGGAAAGGGTGTGTGTCACTTCCTAGGCAGCAGCTTTGAATCCCTTTTCACTATCCTTGTTGTGAAATGGAAACCTCCTCTTTCTGACTTTTGCTCGCTTGCTACCGTGGCTGGTGACACTCCAGATGACCCTCCCTGTCCCATAGTTCACTAGGCTAAGATCACCAGCAAAGGCATTCTTATAGGGGGATGATTTTAGCCTCGTTATCTGTACAGATATGCCCAACTATGCTATTACATTGTGATTATGAATAATTGAAACAACACATCATCTTTAAAGTACATAAACAGTACAGTTTAGAATCCATTAGCTCTTTAAAAATAATTAGGTATCTTCTGTTCTTTGTTAATTTGCAGCATTCAGTAATTCATGCTGGGTGATCCAGTCATTAATGCGAATTATGTTTAAGAAATAAAACTTAAATATATTCCATTCTCCATTCCAAGGATCATAGGAAAATGATTGTGCTGCCAGTTACTTGATTTGTGTGGTAGTATATTAAAAAAACCCTGGTAGACTTAAATTTGGTACTCTGGGTTTATGATGTCTCCTAGGTTATGTTATGCTCAAAGAGGTAAAATTTTATAATAACTGAAACAGTAAACCAAGTATTTTAAAAATATTGTCAAAAAAGAGATTTACTTTCCTTTTCTCCTCCAATATCTTGTTGGGAAGGAGAAACCATTTCTCACTGATTGTGTCAGAGTGGAATAATAAACATGCAGACAGACTTAAAATAATATTTTTAAAGACCATAGAACTGTTGTCTTGAAGAACTCTGAAATTGCTACAGTAAAAAAATTCTTGCAGCCCTGGTGCCAGTATTATTTCTCTTGGCATAGAAATAAACAGGTTTTCAGCAAAAGGGTACATGTAATGAAGGTGTTGTCAGATCAAAAAAGACAGGATCACATCAACTCCATCTGAAAACATAAATTCATGTTTTTCAAAGGCATACAATCAGAAAAAAAATGCTTCTGCTGCTTTAAAAGCAAAGAGTATTAATGGAGAGAACGGAAACTGAAGGTAGAAAATAAGCTGAAGGAAACTAAAATACCAGAGAGTGTTCTTGTAGACATAGGGCTAAGGTGAGGACAAAAATGCATCTACAGCTCTTTTGTGTGCAAACCCTTTAATACAGGATCTCAAACAAGATTAGTGATAGTGATAATAAAGGGAAAATTCATAACATACTTCTTCAAAGTAGCAGTCAGAAAGAGAGAAATAAAAAAAGCAGCACTGCTATTTCCAAATTTGTTGTATGTTAGTGGTTTGGTAGGTCCAGGTCTGTGTGTCAGTGCAGGAAGGGAGGCTACAAATTAAACCTGCAGAGCTTAGGATGCAAATCTCTATTCATGCTCTGAAGAGTAAAAGAATAATTTTCTTAAGTAATGGAACTGACGCAGTAGGGCCAATTCCTTCTCTCGTCCTCCATCCTTATTTTATTTATCAGAGAAATTAATGGCTATATTTACAACCTCTGAAGTGCTCGGCTAAGGAGGAGTCCTTGGAGACTGCAGAAAGACCCCTGAAGGATGGTGCCTCACACACCACTCAACTTTAAATTCAAGGGAAATAAGACATGAAATGAGAGCCATGAATAGGCCCAACATCAGCATGGAAGCTTCTCCAGTGGTATCTGCTTCTGTCATTGGCACGTGAGACCCAGCACATTCAAACAACACGGGCACAGTCGGCAAATGCACCAGTTCCCACTTGCTGCTTCAGGCATCCCAAACGGTTGTATTGTGCTGTTCCTTATGTTTCAAGACTAAAGTTTTTTCACAGCCTTCTGCAAATGTAGGTATATCTAGCTACAAAATGCAGTATGGAGAATCTATGATGGGCAGTTGAGTGTTTGTTATTTATATATCATGGGTAAATAATTAATATTGCTATGGTTGTGTTTAAGGATCAACCAAAATGGACAATAAATTGCTCCTGTTGGAGCGGTGCTGCCATCTGACCATGGGTCGGTCAGAGGGCTGCTGCACAGAGCAGTTCACAGCTGGAAGGGAGAAGACTGCTACAGCAGAGGAAGCAGTAGATCACAGTGTTGACAAGGGGAGGGAGAGAACTGGTGACAGCAAATGTCAGGTTATTTCCACATTATGGAGGTGACAGGGTAGAAGAAATAAGCTAACTTACGAGGAGACCGACTACAAAAGAAGAAATCAGAGGAAAACACAGGAGATATGTGCGAGAAGTATAGAATGGAATGAAGTGAAGCTATAGTTCGTGATGAACTGACACTTGATCTGTGCTTTACTGGGTTTCCGGGGAGTACCTGAGCAGACATGGGTGTGTGATTGTGTGTCTGCCAAATTTCCTAGAGCACATGATACATGCTTATTTACCAGCAAGTGAAAGTCAACTGCAGTCTTCATGGGGTTTTCTGAGGGTCCAGTAGTTCTCCTTTTGCTGCACTTCCCTTGTCTGGCATTCCCACCTGTATTGAGCCCTCCACAGTCATCTTCTGAAGCCAGGTGGGAATGAAACAGTGAATAGACATAATATGATCTCCCTCACTAGCCCTGAGTTTCTGTCTTTCTGGGAGAGCAATCTTTTCTCTGATTACTTCAGTTGCTGCAGTGTAGAGCCTGAGGTTGCCCCTCATCATCGTCTCAGCTAAGAATTAACACCAGCAGGTGCTTGCTTTTCCTTTCCAACTCAGTAAGAGACAGGTATTGGGGCTTCCCACCTTGGATCTGTAAGATGAGTTGGTTTCCAGGATTCTTCTGGGATACTTCAGGGATTTTCACAGGGTCACCTGGATATTTTTTGCCTTGGTCAGAATCACCCATCAGAAGGCGGAGAAAGGATACTGCGGACATAGCAGATGCTTTTTGTCATGACAGTCAATCCAAACCTCACTAGGTGTGAATAGTGAGATTTGCTCCCTGCCATGAATCTTACAAATAGCTAGGCACCATAGCTAGTATTCTTTCCTGCACTCTTTTGACCATTTTTGTTGCTACATTATAGAGTTACCGTAAAGGTTCATCCATAAAAGAAGAGGAAAGCAACCTTTTGTAACAACTTTTAGTAACAATGGTCAACTGGCAGATGAAATCTATAGTAGCTATGGGAAGCTGGGCCTTAGAAGGAGCATTTATAGCTCCTTTTACCTGTTCCAGAGGAACGTCTATGCCGGCACAAGGGTGGTTGTTCTGAAGGTGTTACAAGCAAGTGTATAAAGTGGCCAGGAAGGTCAGTTAACGACCAGGAATTCTCAAAGGAACTGTATAAATTTTGTACTGGCCTCCCCTGAAGACTGACCTTCGGGAAGAGATTAAGGTTTGTCATATATCCCAATTAAAAAAAGATGAGATGTCAGATGACAGTAAAAAAAGATGAGCCAAATCAGACACCTACTATTGCGGATTTTACAGGAGAAAAACCCTGGTCTATGGGACAAAATAATACAGATTTATTCATACAAACATGGGGGGGAGCAAACCCCAGCAGCTTATTTTTCATCAACTAGTATTTGACTATGTCTCTTAGAATAGTTGTATTAGAAGATTGTAGAGTTCAGCAGCTGATTGTTTGTACTAAATCTGCTTTTGTTAGCCATGATAAGCCTGACATAATTACGTCTGACAACAAGCTGCCATTTCATAAGCATATGCTTAAGCTCTTGCAATGAATTATTGCACAGCATATCCCCATTATGCCCAGTCTAACTGGTTGATGGAAAACAAAATAATAAAGCGTCTACTAAAAAGGTGTTGGGGGTCAGGCTCTGACCCATATTTAACATTGTTAAATTACAGAATGGCATCAGTGGAGTATGGGTTGTCATCTGATGACATATTGTTCAACAGAAAACTGAAAACAGGGCTGTCTGGGCTGCTAGAAGTGGATGTCAGAGTCAGTGGGTACTTGTAGACATGCAGAGCAACAGATAAGACAAAATAAAAATACTCGGTATGATTTAAGGTCCCAGAAGCTGCAACCACTTTATGAAAATGACGCTGTGCACATCTGTGATGGGAAGTCATGGCTGAAAACAGCACAGGTGTCAAAACATATAGCCTTGTATAACTCTGTGTGTGTCACATCACTCAGGTGTGCACTGTGGAGAACTAGATGACTCTTCCACGCCCAGCAGGCAGGAGATACAGGACAATGAACTGGTGCCATAGAGGAAATAAACTCCCAGGGACTGCAATGAACAGGCTGTGGGACAGAACAGAACAAGAACAATTAAAATTAATAGAGGAAAAAAAGGAGTCATGCTGATCTCTCAGCGCTGGGGTCAATGCAACCCCGGTCTGAAAGGGGTGACTGTGAAGTCCTGTGTCTGCACTCCTCTGGAAATGGCTACATGTCATGCCAAGAGAGCCATGCCCAGCTCCCACTGGGTGCATCCTCCCTCTGCCATTAGAAATTACCCTGTCGTTACTGGGTGATGCAGTTCCTTACCTTTAGGGGAGTTCCTAATAGTAGTGGCTGTTTCAGCTCTTAGGAAATGGCGTTTTCTTCTCTTTCTGTGTAGTCTTCCTTGTGCAATGGGGATTGAAAAAAAACCAACAGATTTTCTGTTGGATACTGTTGGATACAGTGGCTAGCTTGGTGTATTTGACTATAGCACTCCTTCCTTCTCTGCTCCTCCACCCTCCCCTTAAAAAGGAGAGGAGGTTCTCAGGCCTGTCATGGAGAATGAATCGTCAACTTGTAAACTCTGTCAGGTTAGCTTATTCTTTGGGCTAAGTTTTTCTCCATAGCCTTGTGCTTTGGAATAATGTGCTATGTAAAATTTAGGGACAGAATTGAATCTTTAGGAAACAGTGTACCTTAAGTAGATTTTTCACTCCTTTCTCAAAGGCAAAGACTTCAGCATCTTGCTTGGGGCTTTTTGTTCTTTGTTTCTTTTTTTCTGAGCATATGTTTATTCTCAGTACCTGGAGACACACAGAAACAAAAAAGAGAAGGGGGAAGGCAAGGAACTGGATGAGAAAGACCTTGAGGTCTACAAGCATGCAGACCATGAGGTTAATGGATGCACCAGCATTCTGCATATCTGTGTTGGATCACCGTCTTGATGGTGCCATTTGACAGTTGTTCCGGGACATCAGCTTTCTTTAAGAAATACCCCACCTCACCACTGACCTTATTTTTTGTACGTAATGTTAGACCTAGAGGATAGAAGGTAATGGATGGGAACTAACTTAATCTGAGCAGTTGTGAGTGTTGGATGAAGCTGTTCTGACTGCATCTTGACTTTCCAGGTAGTGTCAAGGTACAAAGTTTTGTTCAGATTTCAAAACAGCCATCAGTTCAAATTGCTGTGACAACACATCGAGTCAAGTGAGGATGTTCCAAGCCCATTCCTTAGCCATCCTGACAAAGCTGCTATGTAGCATCCCCAAATGCTGGTGTTCATTTCTTGGTCAAATCAATCTGAGTTTCAAATGTGACAGAAATGTCATGCAGGAACTGAGATTACTAATATTTTTTTGCTGTTGTTGTTTTTTTTATTTCCCCTTTGAATTATGACTGCAGAAAAAACCTCTTTAAAAAAGTAACTGGGTTCTACTGTCATGCCGTACTGGTGTAACTTCATTACTTTGATGTGGTTCCTCCTTACATCTGTGTTAGTATCAAAAGAATAAGGCTTATTACTTTTGGAACATGGAAACCATTCTGAATAGGCCATACTTTGCCTCTAGCATAAGCTCACAACTCAAACTAAACATGTTTTGATATCTAAAAGAGTAATTAAGGAAAAGTTCCTTTTTTATATGTCTCCATTTTATTGGCCTTTGAAAATGCTAACGCTGAAATATACCATAAGAGAGTAATTTCATTGTGCTTGTAATACAACAAAATATAGATAATAAAGGATATCTCTGCAAAATTAAGTAGCTTGTTAAAATATCCATGTATTAACCAGAGATCACTGAATGGTTTAGTAGCTATTGTGGGAGAATGCTGAAGGTTTCTTGCTTAAATGATCAACTTGCTACTAATGATGGTTTCTGCTCTTAAGAGGGAGAAGTAGCATTAGAGAAAAATACCTTTTTGTTCTTTTATGTATCATTTTCTGAAGTTTATAAATTGCTTTATAGCTAATAGTTATATGTAATAGTGATTAAAAATATTGGGCTATAAAGAAATCAGATTCTTTTAAAAAACATAACACTTCCTGGAGTGGAGGCATATGTAAGCATATTGCACAATATCTGGAAAAAGGTGAAGATTTGTGAAAATATAGATCTTAATTACTTGAATTGAATAATGTATTTTTATGTGTCTGTGATCTGAAATGCAAACTCCTTGAAAAACCTCATGCCATGTATGTGATCCCATATGTAATATAATTAGTTTCCACTATAGAATACCCACTCAGGGAATTAATGTGCTCGGTGCTCTTTTGGAAGACGCACCACATTGCAGACATGATGGTTCTGATCCAACAACACAATTGTGTGTGCTCATACCTTCCAGCCCACAAGTGGTCCCCTTGACCTCAGCACCCCTAGTCAGAAGCGTACTGCATATCAAATACTTCTCTGATTTCGTGGTTTAGGGCCTATTCCAAAAATATCTTCCAGTAACTGCTGATATGTGTCTCTCTCTTCAACCCAGTCCCTAATTAATAAGTTTCTGCGAGTAGTTTTGGGTGGTTGCTTGTTTTATCTTTGGGATGTCTCCCTTGCTTTCCAAGATATTGGCAGGGAGAAGAGATACACACTCTGGCAGGTTGTGTGGTCTTGCGAGCATCACTTTCCCCTAAGCAGTCCTAAGAGGTCCTTAGTGCTCAAATCCAGTGTGGCATGCATTTAGGTCCTCAGTCTCCTCTTCTCAAAGATGTTAAAGTCTGCCATTCCTCTCCACCCTCCAGACTTTCAGTCTGCATCTCACTTGTTTTCTGTGTTCCTCAGCCCTCTTTTAAGGAGCTGTTTGCCAGGGACCTTGTGATTTTCAAGTTACCTTTCATTTGTTGCTGGATTGCATCCTATAGCCCACCTTCCCTAGGAAGTGACATTAGATGTGATGCCGATTACATGGTGACATGGATGTGGAAAATACCCTCACAGAGCATATGGGGGAGTGAGAAAGACAGAGAGCTGTGCTTAGTCCTGAAGTGGGATCCTTTAGAGATGACAGAGAGGGTGAAAGGTTTTAACCTGAAGGAACTTAAGTAGTGTGGCTTGGGGGATGGGAGAAGGCTCCAGGGTACAGAGGGGCAAAACTGTCAGGCTGGAAATAATGGGCTTACAAGGATAAAAAAAGATAAGTTTGACACTGCAGACAGAGAAGACTTGGATATACATTTCAGCTTTGTGCGCTTGGACAAACAGAAATTTCTAATAGCTTTTGGCTACTTCCATTAGCAGGTCTTGAACGCAGCACTCTGAAAATAAGTGGTTAAACCAGCAGTGCAATAAATATTTTTCAATCTACATATGAGAATCCTCATCTTTCCAGGACAGAGAGTCTCCAGCACCGAGTCAAGCAGGAGTGGAACTGTGGGATCTAAAAATAACAAGTGCTTTGTTCCCTGTGGTTTTTGGAGAGACCCAACAAGGAAAAGCTCTTTTACTTTGCCTAAAAACAGGTAGCAGATCTCAAAGCAGTCTAGGGAAAGGAAAAGAGGGAGAAAAGAGGATGGCATTTGCATTTTAACTACAAATGGGAAACAGATGTTGGCAGAGTTGAGTATTCAGAAGTACTGGGACTGCTTAGGCAAAGTTGCTGTGGTTTTCCTTCTTTTTTTCAGAAGGGAAAGGAGGGCGTTTTGTTTTGTTTGTGTGTTTACTGGAAAGGACTGCATTGGTTGGGGGGGGGGGGGAACACGCCTTGAGATAGTACATGAAAAGGAACATGAAATGTCCTCTGGGGTTTGTTGTACCTCCTCACCAGGAAAAATACATGCCTGGCTCAGGTTCTCCAGACTTTGTGTCCGAATACTTTCAGCAAGCTGAAAGCAGCCTTGAGGGGTGTCAAGTGGGGAGGAGAGACTGTCACACAGAAACTAGCATTTGATTAGTGTGGATAGCAAGCACCCTGAAACCTGCTGACTGTGAGCAGAGACATTAAAGTAAATTAAGATCTCTTCTCTGTTTAACTCTCCTCTTCTCCATTTAACTCTTCAAACCCATAGCTCATCCTTTCCACCCTTTCTTTGGGAATAAATAAGCACATTGTTCTTTAAAACATCACTCTAATCAGCCTGATTATTTTCCCCTCTGTCCCCTACCCCTGTTTCTGGCTAGAATACAACTAGTGAAAAGCCATGGTGCAGCAAACCAACTGACAGCTACATAGCAAATTTTTTTCATGAATACTTAGGATAAACAGAAACACATTTTTCAAAAAGTGGAAGAAGGAAAAGGCAGACACAATGTAATGTATTGTGTAAACTCCAGAGATTAAAAAAGTTCTACTTGTACAGTTAGGAAGCAGCAAAAAACTACCAGTGATACAATGAGAAGAATATCCATAGTACTACTAATTAATGTGTGAAATATTCTGAAAAAAACCTTTTGAATTATTTATGATAGCTCATTGCTTAACTGGAGATAAAAAAAAAATTGGTTTCTAATTCTGGCAAAGTCCTCTATTATGCAGGCTTTTGGTAAACGACACCCTTTCAGTTTACCCTTCAGTGTCAATGGGGAGCACCTGAGACAGAATTCAGATGGAGACAACATCCCAATGCACGTCTCTCTTCCAGATAGAAAAGTCACCTCCAAGTCAAACTTGGGTTTAGTGTTAAGAGAAAGTATAAGGCTCTGCATGCTGCGCACACAGACACAGCATGGATGTGTATATGCATGGGCAGCACCTCTCCTGTGTGATATAAAGCAATCTCAGTGAGACATTGTGTCCTGAACCGTCATGCTTCTGCTCCAAGTCCTTGCTTTTGCTTGTAAGGGAAGCTTGCAAGTACTTACAGACAGGAGCAGCTGAAAGCGTACTTAGGGGATAAGGCTGGGTGGCATTTTGTCCATTATGCAAATCTTGCATTTCCTTCCCCAGCAGAACATGCCTACTGCAGATCAGGACACTGTGCCCACGACTTTGGAACAGATTTATGAAGTCCTCCAGGCCTGCATCTGCTTATTATCGCATTTGTGGAACATACCAGACATGACTGCATCTAGAACTTCTTCTAATACTCTGTAAGGGAGGAATCAGCCGCTAGCTATGCTGAAGTGTGCTCACATGTGCCTGCGCACGTGTATGTGTGACAGGGGCAGCAATAAATGTGTTCTGTTCATTCCATAAATACAAATAAATATACTTTGCTGGTTTTGTCTGACAGTTTTAAATGGTGAAGGGTCACAAGACTGTGAGAGATATACGTACACAGGCATTAATGAATAAAGTATTCCGTCGTGTTGTATTTAAAACCCAGACAAAGTTTTGTCAATGCTTTGATTTTCGACCCTATTGTTATTTACGTCGTTTTTTAACAACTCCTGTGCTTCTGGGCTCCTGTTGGAACAGAAGGTGTGTTCAGTGCACTGGTGTTGGTCACCATAGTTACCGGCGGGGGGGGGGGGCGGGGTGGGGGGGGGGGGATGCTGCTCTTACCTCTGCAACTTTGGGGAAGTGAAATTAGACATATTATAACCTGAAAGAAATATATCAAAGGGAGACAATTGAGGCTATGTTGTGCTGGTTTTCAGTGGTGTGTTTTGAATTACAGCCATCTTCTGGGTGATTCATGCAGCAGACCATTACCTGCAAACAAGTCATTAGTGATTAACATTCATCTCGAGTAACAAAAAGCAGAAGTGAGTGTGTATGCTTGCTGGAACAAGATGAGCTCAATGCGGAGTCAGACTCCCGAGCCCACACAGCACGGTATTGATGTGTACAGCACAACCTTCTTAACTAGCCCATCTGAAATGAAAATTTCTCATCCAGATTAACCCCATACGCTACTTCAAGGAGTGGTTTACGTGCCACAGGAAGACAGAGCAGGAGGACGGGCAAGGCAGAAGAGTGGGGGCAGGCTGGGGTGAGAAAAGAGCGTGGTGATGTGGGCTGTCCAGAGATGCTGTCAAATGCAGAACGTCTTCTGGTCTCCGTGCTAACATGGGTGCTGCTGGCTCTCTTGATGAAAATGGAAATACTTGCAGTCCCTGACATTTAGGCTCTTCTTCTTGCAGTGTCTTCCACTTCTTCCTCTGGAGATGTGTGCTCTCAGCAAGGCTGGTGACCAGTCTCACACAGTAAACGAGCACAGAGTTTTCATGTGCAAGTTAAGTACAGCGTCAGCGAGGCCCTTTCCACTACCTACTGTTTTAATAATCCCTCCTTGCTTCTCTATGCTTTCTAGCCTAAACTCTGGCTGTTGCCTGCAGGGCTAATCATTGCCTGAGCTGTTCTGCAGAAAAGCAAGTGGCTGCCTGGTCAGAGGTCCCTGCGAGCCATCAGCAGCCAGCTGTACCACGAGGGGAACGACTTCACCTCTGCGCAGTCGGTTGCTGGTTGCCTGGGCCTTGTCCAGGCACAGGGCTTCATATTCAGGGTCTCTCAATAGATCTGTGGGCAAGGGTCCTTTCTGATGTTAGTGCTGAAGCTGAACTATATCTGCAGCTCTTTCTCTTCCCTAGTGACATTTTGATCAAACAATGTTATCTTTGGTTATTTGGGGGGCAAAAATCCTTTAACTTCCACTCCTCTTACCCTGTCACTACATTTTTACCAGTCTTGTAACCAGCTAGAGAGGCATTTGAGCAGCCACAGCCTGCTTCGGGCTGCAGGGTAGGCAAAAGAAAGCAAACATGGTTGAGCTGAATTTCTTTTTAATTTGAACTGCATGTTTGAGTGGCAGGAAAAAACAGTCTAAGTAAAATTAAAATTCAGTCAGGATTGGCCATCCTCTGTGGATTTGGGGATACAGTAACCATATTTTGGCCTGGTGGGGAAAGCGATGACCATTTTGTTTAGTTAACTTGAGCTACAAGATATTCTTATGCAGAATTTCCATGTCATTTGGAATTACTAGTATAATTAATACCCTGAAGTCTTATCTGGTAACATCTAGCAAAAGTAGTTCATTCTTGCTGCCTAGTTAGGGATAAAGGAATTTTTTATGTTGTACAAATACTGAAACTTGTATGAGACCACCATAACAAACTGCTCCACACTACCAGGCTCCCCTCTTGGTATTCCCCAAAGTGTCTCACTGAGTATAGGTCTGCTTCACTCCTATTGACAGACCACCTCCACTGAGCAACCAATTTCTGTCAGTCTCTTGAGCAGCAATTTAAGAGGTTTTGCTACACTGTACAAGTCAAATTTTAAGTATATAACACCAAAGCTTTTTGGAATTATTTTTGGCTGAAATTACATACAAAATGATGAACTCTTTTCTTCCTAAATTCAAACAGTTTGAAAGCTAAGCTAAATATTTCTAGATAAAGAGAAGAATGATGAAACCTCCAGGGACACTGACATTAAGATTAATGGCTGAAAAAAAGAAACTGCCTTGCACTAGATAACGCAGGACACTGACTCTCGCATTGATTGACTTCATTACTGTGCTGAGGGGAGTGGAAGTAACTGAAATTTCTCCCCTCTCACTTATTTTCTTTTTCCCCAACTAAAAAGACTTTTTGGGAAAACAAAATATATTTAACAATATGATCAATTTCTATAATTTGTAAAAGGATGATTTATTAGGAAATTCCCAAACCTGAAATCATGTTTTGTTCCCTTTTTAGCTTCTAGTCCCTCCTTTGGAAGTTTTGACTTTAATCAAAGTCAAATACACATAAATGAGAGAGAAAGAATAAGCAAAACTTCAAACTTGAAAAATTTAAATTATGTAAGAAAGCTAAGCACAAAAATGAATGCAACTTCAATTTCATTAAGATATTTTTGGAAAGCAGACTACAGTTCTCAGTTAGCTCTCAAGGTAGCGCTGCATTAAGATGAGGGTAACGGTAGCATCACTCCTAGCGGTGCTCCTGAGAGCCTAGGCAGCTGTTCTGCTCACAGAGGAGCCCAGAGCAGATGTGAGCAGCCAAAGACACCGGGCCTTGGCATCAGCCTAGTGTAAGCCACGGAATAAAGTACTTAAATGCACTCCTTGTTAAAACTGCAGGTCTGTATCTTCAACAGAAACGGCTTGTGTTTTGGTTTTGGGGATGGCAGTGAAGATTATTTTCTGCACATATATCTTCCTACTCTTTTTCTTTTTGGCATAAACAAGCAAACAGTACTTGTTTGTTTGCTGCTAAGCTATTGTAACTTGTCTCTAAGAATTGGAAAGTTACTAGAAATTTGTGTGCAAAACTGATTCTTGTTTCCCCCAAGACCTAAGCAATTATAGGCTCACCATTTTATTGTCCCAGAATTACTCCTGGACACAGTTCAAAGACAGCTCTGAAACCATTTAAAGACTCATCTCCACTTTAGTTTGGAGCCTGAGAAAATCACAGCACTATAGCAGCTCAATCTCTAGTGTGCAATGACTGGGAGGCCTTCTGCTGCCCCTACAGTTCCGTCAAACATATTTGGTCAACCTTCGTAACTTAATGATATCGGTTTAACATTGTTTAATGAGGATATTTAATGTTGTCTAATGGTTTTTCAGTAATATTTTCTCCAAAGTGTCTAGATCAATGACAACAATAGATTCTTAGAAAGCATTTTGTTGGCAAGATTGATTTTGTAGCTCACCTGTAAGCTCTGATGGTTTCCTTTTAGGAGAAGTACATGTCTGTGCTCTATACTACAGCATAGGATGAAACTGCAGGAAAACTCCAAACCGCTCAGCTTCAGGAATGAAATTGCTAAACTAGAGCTACTTTTTTTTTTCTTTAGTTCACACCTTTGGGGTGTATTAGTGAACAGGGAAATTATACACATGGAAAAGAGAGGGCAATTCAGCCATGTGATTTGTCAGTATCTAGTTTAGGTGTAGAATTGGTGTTCATCATTTTAATCAGTGAATGACATTGCTACAAACAGCAATATCCTGAATATGACATTTGTTCTTCTACAACTTTTATAAATATTTTGGCAAGTGTCTTCACACCTGTTTCTATCCCCAGTCTGTAAGTCAAGTGCTACCTTGCAGGATCCTGTGCAGCTCAGCATCTTCTCTTCTGCTGCTCCTTCTGCTCCTGTTGCCTTTCTCCCCCTTCCTCTCCTCATTGTCTTGTCCCTGTGGTTTTCCACTTTTCTAGTCCTTTCCCACCAGAAGTTCATGCATTCACCCACCCCAAATCAAACCTGAAATGAAGAAAATAACAAAACTATTCCTATGACACTGAGAAGATATTTATCAGGACTGCTGTGTTCTCAGTCCTTTTGTGTGCTTGCTTTCTGCAGTGGCTTTTCTCTTGTCTGTTTGGCTGCAGGCTTTTCAGGACTTACACCAGGTCTTACCCTGTGTTTCACAGTGATTTTTTGCATAACAGGGCCCTAGACTCGTTGTGTCCCTGGGCATGACTGTAATGAATATAATAAACAAAATAACTTATCCACTTTCTTCCACTTGACTAAGCTTTCCTTTTCACTGTCACTTCTCCACTTGTAATGTGCAAAGATATGTCTGAGTGAAGAATGTGTTCTTTACTGCATTTAAATTATTGTCTGTAAAAAAAGCCAGATGGGATATTCCAAATGTACACAATAAATGATGTTCAGAGGAGGCTTCACTGGGACTGTTTCAAATCAGTAGTAATACAGCCCTTAATTCGGGGCTGCAAATTAGCACTCCTTGCCTTCTCAGCACAAGTGATTGGAAGGGTAATGCTGTTTACCAGGACTCCTGTTTTTAAATTTCTTCAAATTCTTACCCTTAATATGATATCATTACAGCTTTTATGGAGAAACATGTATTCTTTCACTTCCTTAGTATGGGAAACAATAGCAATACAATGCTGTTGTTGTATAAATACAAAGATTGTATCTTAGAAAAAGAGGCATCAATACTACCGTACTGTATTCTTTAGCCTAAGGTCTGAGTACATGCCATAAGAAAGCAGCAGTCTTTGAAATTTATTATCAGTGGGCCTGAAAATATCCCAGAGGCACTTTTCATTTTTGGTTTGTATCTCTCCCCCCTGTGTCAGCTGTGTTGGCCGCAGTTATTTACACATCTTTAGGGAGAAACAGATGTCAGCAATAAAGGCAATAATAGAGCTGATCCAGTTTTTTAGCTATTAGCCAAGATCTGCAAACAGATATCCTGATGATACTCTGCATTTGCTGTGATAAATGTGAAAACATTTAACCTGGAAAACCTTCAAGACAATGCAGTTATTTCCAGAGGGATTAGCAGTAACTGGACTATAATCACATTCAAAATCATCTTGTTTTTCCTTTGGCAAAGGTCCATCTTCACCTTTCGAACAACAAATGGTATTGCCTAAGGACTGCACACATCCAGGGATCCTTCCCTGGAAATGGTGTCCATGTGACTTCCAGCATTTTTTTTTTTTCTCTCTCTCTTTTCTTTTTCATTTTTATGAGGGATGGAATCATAGTGAAAAAAAGTGGTGATACGTACTCTGAATAAGTAATTCTCATGCTGGGTACATACCAGTGCTGTGTTGTATGGGTTAAACACCACAGGAGATGGTGATCAGTACATGGAAATATATTACTGGAAATAAATTCAACTTTGGGGCTCAAGTGCTCTGTAAAACGAGGCCCCCGTGAGCCAGCCACAGCAGCCACCCAAGGCACTTACTACTTCGGTTAAGCAGTAAGTTGGGACAAGTGTGAAGGAGCTCCCTGGCTGCTGCTGGCCCTTAGATGGAGGCTGCAGAGCCAAGGTAAGCATCAGCTCTGCTGGCTACCTGGGAAGGAGCTGAGGGCAAAGCCCAGGGCAAGCAGGAAGTCAGGAGGGAAAATCAGACTTTTTACTACTTGCTGTTGTTTTTGAGATGAGAGGTGCTGCTGCTGATCCCTGCAAGGCAATAATCACATGTACTCCCAACATGAAGCAAGGTAATCAACTGACAAAGTGATATCATCTGAGAAACCATTAGCTTTCTAATGACTCTTGGAGGTCTCATTAAAATCGGTCACTTACTGTTTGTTCATATTACTGGAAATTTGAGTAAAACATTGTGGGCTTTTTCCATGGCTGAAAAGTTAGAACACTTTTTTTCTGTATTCTACAAACAAAATTAAAAATAAGGAATAATGGATTTTTCTCAAGAGGCTTTAAAAGCTCCATTTGCAATCACTCCCTTTATTATTATCATAGCAATCCCAGTACCAACATTAACTTTTCTCTCTCAGTACCTCCTTTCCAAAAAATCTCCCACAAACCCAATATTTTTTAAGTGTGAGTTTTATTACCTGCACTTCTTTTGGCCAAGGAACTTCACAGTTCCCTGGGTTTTTAGATCATGCTTCCTGATCAAATTCACTCCTGTTAGTTTTGCTACTTCACCGTCACTAGTCAGGTTTGCTCCCTGATATAGACTCCCTTCATGAATGGCAAATAATATGGGAACTGAATAAGAGAGGGCTCATTTGCTGAAACAGGATACTTTATATACTCCAGCAAAAAGAGGGAAAATGGTTAATGCAATACAGAGTTTATAAGCTTTGTGTTTTCCTCAGAATTTAAGAGGCTCAACTCATCTCTGGATTAGACATAGCTCATTGATGAATAACTTATGATAGACTTCTTTGCAGACATTATTTCTGCCTCTCTAGTTCTCACAACTGCACCTTTTAAGTGTTCAAAACCTCAGTTCCCAGAGTGGCACAGGAAGGTCCCTCACATTGTAAATTAGGACAGCTCTCCCCAGCCCCACACTGGAGGAGAATGGTCCCAGTGGGGAGTGAGGGGGACTGCCAAAGGAGTCTACTTTGAGATCTGGTAGTTAGATAAACAAACTGATCTACATAGTCCTGGGTACTGGAAAGACCTCTTGGTTTAATGCTCCACTGCATTAACTATCACTGCATCAATAATCAACTTAACAGATGTATTTGTAATATTCACACAAATAATACAGACATGCTTCTCAGTTTTCACAACCATGTTTTTTGTTTGTTTGATAATGGAGTGGAAAATCTTTGTGAGCCTGGAAAATACACTGTAATTTGCTAGAAATGCAGTAAATTGCTTCTATCCTTTTACACTCTGCAGCACTGCGTGATGACGTCCAGTTGACTTCTCCAGCTGTTAGATGAAATGTCAGTTTGCACTGGCTTATCTGTGTTATCTGGCCCCAAGCAGTTCTGTGGTTTGGTTTTGATAGTGTCCATCAAACTAAATCCATATTCTCAGGCAGCAAATGAAGCTTGATTGGTTCCAAATACATTGTACATTTACAGGTAGTGAGTGGGCTGTCAATGCATGTTAATAATAGGGAATTGGTTGTTAGGGAGTAGGAATTTAATAATGCCTGGAAACTCTCTGCTAGCAATAATGCTGGAAATAAACCACCACCTGAACTGCCTCTCCAACCGAGAGCTGTCTGGCACAGTTTACTAGAACTTTGTTACTGAGACCACAGAAACTGAAGTATCTTGCCTTTTGTGTTATATACAAGCAGTCTGTGTACCTTATGTCTCATAGGGGCAGTGAACTATGATTCCTTCAATGAATGTAATACTGAGAATTGATGTGTAAGTATCTGCCCTCATGAATAAATACCATAGAATATGTGACACAACCACCACCAAAGTGCGTCATCCATAGCCTGGCTCGTGGGCCAGGTTACCATACCATTTCCATGCTACTCTAAGACTAAACTATGCTGCTTCTATTCACTCCAAATAACACCTTAGGTTGCTGAACAGTTCTTTGACAGACTGTGCTACTACAACCTATGCTGAGTGGTATCTTTTTGCCTACATGCATTCATTCCAGCAAGCTTAGCCAAGGAGCAAAGCAGTATAGATCATATGTTTTGTTAACACAATCTGGACTTTTAGACAGTCTGGAAGCTTTATATTAAAGCAGTCTTTTTTTACCATAATAATGAAATGTAGTCATTGACTATTTTTATCTCTACATGTAGTGTCAAATTTAATAAAAATGCCACGATTTCAGACAGGCAGCTTCCCCGGAAATCTGATTCAATATTCAGATAATCATATCCTGTCGTGTTTGATTGTCAAGTCACAACTGAAATCCACAGTCCTCACTCCTAAACAACAAAAAGATATACACTGGATTTGGGATTCCAGATAGCCGGGAAAGCACAAGTGTTGCCCTTGTTATGACAGACTTGCTGCTGTTATGCTGTCTTTGAAATAATTCCAAATAACTTTTGAGGATGTGTCTTGACAAAGGCAACTGGGGAAAACATCTACCAGAGAGGGTGTTAGAGGGATTCTGATTCAGAGTTTCATTGCGTATCTGGAATAAGGATTTCTTTCTATCATTTTGTTTTATTTTCAAGGTATTTAATGAAAAAAAAAAGGGGGGGGCTTTCAGTGATACACTGCAACTGAATAATGTTTTCTTAACCAGTGTATGGCTTCAGCTATCTTTATCACTAAAAATATGCTATGTCTAAGCATGGGTAGCAAGTGACTGGATATTTATTGCTTTTTTATGGTGCAGCTTCAGCTACCAGATTGAGAAAAAAAATGCAGAAAGTGTTGTGATATAAAGGTGGCCCTTGGATCTGAGCTCCTTTTGATACTGAAAAGCCGGTTGAAGAAACTCTCTAAGACTCGTTTTGGAGTTTTAGAAAGCAAACATTCTTTATTGCAGCGCTGGATGCACATACCACAGCTGTGCATACCACAGCTTTAGCACAAACAGGTTATATAGAATAACTAATTGCATATTAATCAGATTAGTATACATATACATAAAAGTGATTATAACTGATTATCACAGTACTGCCTACATCTGATCATGCACAATGAAGGATCCATTTGAGTCGAAGAGCTGCTTTACAACCACCAACCCGTTTGAAGTTCCTGTTGGCTGTCCTTAAAGTCTTTATTCTTGTCCTTGTTCTTTGATCTTGAAGCTTAATGCAGTTTCAATCACATGTGGTCAGTTTCAACATTGTTCTCATCTAGAGTACAGGAACATCTAGTCATAAGAGCAAAGAACTCCAAAACTTACGAGTAACTACCTCTACTAGTTAATTGCTTGGCTATACTTTTGTCTATTGTTTCAGTCATAGTGTTAGTATAAGATTTCTAACAATTATTTAGCAAATCTCACTTTTACAGTCACCTAGCAGCAAACCAGTTTTCACGGCTTGTACAAAATATTAAAACCATTCAAATATTTAGACATACCATACAGAATGTATGGAAATATGCTATCACTTTACACTTTAAGCAAGTCCAGAGCCTTGATCAATGGAGGATTTTCATTGCTGAAAAGTTTAATGAAAGTACAGGCTAAGTTTCTTATGCCAAAACCCAGCCTTTTTAGTAAAAAGTTGAAATCCTACAGTAATTTCTACTACTGGAGTTTGAGTAAGAACTTTCCTTTTAAATGCATTAGTTTAGTAGCCCACTAACAGTTTCTAAAGTACTTTATCTGAATTCTACTACTTTTTCTTCAAACAAAAGGTCTTGGTTCAGTTTTTCCTTTTGTGAAATTCTGTTTGTCCAGTTTTCACATTGATCCAAAGCATAAAATTCCTCTTTTTATTTCTTTTAAGAAGTTTTTTCCATTCTTTTAAAAAATCTTCAGGGGTTATGTATGCACTCAGATAACTCAGAAATAGATTCTCTTAGAACGTCTGCTTTGCCATGAGCTTACTCCTCAGCAGAGGAAAAGTGGCTTTGACTCACTTGAAAAAAATTTGTTTCAGGTGTTGCAAAGTTAGTGTTTGAGAACCTCACACCGTGCATGTGCAACAAACGGCTTTCCACAAAATTGGCAACAGGCTTTTGCAGAGTCCCTGATGTGGATGGACACCACATCCCACTGGTGTGAGATAAAGAGTTCTCAGGGGCTTTTCTCTGATGCTCACATAATCACTTCTGAAACATAATTGAAACATTTGGCCAAAATATTCTACGGTTTGGTTATTATTCCTTTGGATGTGTATAACTCATTGTGAATCTCAGTTTCTTAGTTTCTTCCCTTAGTACCTCTTATAACCCACTACTGAAGACAGGACAACAGACTTGAGGGATGTTTTCTCAGCCCTTCTGCAGGCACTTGTTTTTATGTTGTATGACTGTTCCTTCATCATCCTAAACAGTTTAAGCACCCAAATAATAAGGAAGTCATTCTCCTGTGGAGTCTGTGGTAGATAGCACATTTAAAATAGACATGGTAAAAGCTGGAGAAAGAAGGAAAGTAGAAAAGCATCAGCAGCTGAATTTTGAACCTCAAATTCAGTTTAATTTAGTTCAGGATTCTAGTTGAAGGCTTTGGCTTTATTCTGCGTGATTGGAGGTGGTATTTTGTCTCATTCTGACATGCGTCACAACATCATTTTACATTTTAAAACATTTTAAAGGTATTCAGACATTTTTATTAAGTAGAACATAGTACAACTAAGGAACAATACCAGTGTATATTACCTTTCATAGTTTCATTTTCCCTGGGAATTTAAGCTAATGCAAGATCTAATACTTGTTTGTTTATGTGCTGTGCATGCTATGGCCTTGACTTGCAAAAGCAATTTCAAGGGCTTCTTTTCAGCAGCAGTTCTGAGGGCTGAGAGCATCTGTCAGTCCAGCATACAAAGACTGGCTTGTCCTGATTGTTTCTGAGTGCACCAGCCTTGGCTATATGAGTGTGCAACTTGCCCTTCAAACATGACCTTTTTATATAACAATCAAAAGATACATTTATCTGGAAGCAAATCACAAGTTTTATTTTAGTATGTATACAGTGGGGAGCTGAGAAGAGGAGTTGCAGCTTGTTGAAGCTGTCACAGATTCAGAACAGAAACCATGTGAAACACACTGGGAGAGTTTTATGTCAGCCTGTGGCAGACAGCAGGTTCTGTGGCCAGTCTGAAGCACCATTTCACTTCCATTTGATATGAACTCATGGTATAATAAATGCAGCAAGTATATTCACCATGTAGCTTCCATGTGCTACAGCTCATCTACATTGTTTTGAAGAAAGACGGTAATGCAGCACTAGGAATAATGATGCGCTGCATGTCCTACACCCACACACAGAATAGTCTGAAAGAAACCAGCCCAGCTGCTACAGGTCTCTGTAGCAGTGAAGACCAAAGACTGGTTCAACACACTTCTGTTGGGTTCCTCATCCAGAACTCTTTCCTCTCCATCCCTATAGATGAAACTTGGGGAGATAAAGCTGTAAGACTAGCCATAATGGTAATAATGGCAAAGTACCTGCCCCACGCATGTACGCTATCTTGTGGCTCAGCCTGGAAATGCATTTGTTCTGAGTGGTGGGTCCAGTCCTGGCAGTTAATTTTACTTAACTCTGATATGTTTCCTTCCCACTCAAGTGCTGCCAGCCACTCAGCAACACTTCAAAGTGAAGCTTACTAATGGAATATATTATTAATTTATTGCCCAGTGCCAAGGCTGGTTGGCATCCCTCCAACATAAATGTGGTAGAACTATGGATTGTGCTATCATGTTTTATACAGTTCCTGCAGAGCTGTATGATTTGACATTTCCAACGAATGGTACAGTATAATGGAACAGAGAAGAGACATTTTCAAAAGGATGCCAGAGTTGTTTGGTGACAATACCTTCTTTTAGCTTGATGATTTTGAAAACAATTTGAGAGCAACGGGAGATTTATAACAAATAATATCTGTCCAGCCTTGTCTTTTTTATGATGATGCTTCTAGATGCAAATGCATCCCGTCCAGCTGGCCCAGAACAGCGAACATCTCAGCTCTGGTCTCCAGATAAATTATGATTAAATTTTATACAAAAATGTTTTCTTTGATAATCTTTGCGTGTGGTCAACCAATAAAAGCAGACATAGAATTGTAATATATTTCCCAGAATGCAAAGGAAGATAACAAGAATGAATGGATATGGAAAATATATGAGACTGTTATTAACATAAAATTAAACTTCTGCAACAGAGGTGGTCCATAAAAACTAAAAGTGTCCGAGTTTGCTGGGTACAATAAATTTGGGTAGAGGAACACACATAAGTTACTGGTCATCGGAGTTAGGAGCCCTGCTCTGCAACTGGCTAGGGAATATCACAATCAAAGGAATATTAACAACTTGATCAATTCTCAACTTTTACATGAGACCACCAAACAAATCATAGCATCATAGAATGGTTTGGGTTGGAAAAGACCTTAAAGATCATCTTGTTCCAACCCCCCTGCCATGGGCAGGGACACCTTCCACTAGACCAGGTTGCTCAAAGCCCCATCCAACCTGGCCTTGAACACTTCGAGGGATGGGGCATCCACAACCTCTCTGGGCAACCTGTTCCAGTGCCTCACCACCCTCACAGCGAAGAGCTCCTGTCTTACGTCTAATCTAAATCTACCCTCTTCCAGTTTAAAGCCATTACCACTTGTCCTATCACTACATGCCCTTGTAAAAAGTCCCTCTCTGGCTTTCCTGTAGGCCCCCTTTAGGTACTGGAAAGCTGCTATAAGGTGTCCCCAGAGCCTTCTCTTCTCCAGGCTACGCAACCCCAACTCTCTCAGCCTGTCTTCATAGGAGAGGTGCTCCAGCCCTCTGATCATCTTTGTGGCCCTCCTCTGGACTTGCTCCAACAGGTCCATGTCCTTCTTATGTTGGGAGCCCCAGAGGTGCATGCAGTACTCCAGGTGGGGTCTCACGAGAGCAGAGTAGAGGGGGAGAATCACCTCCCTCGACCTGCTGGTCACACTGCTTTGGATGCAGCCCAGCATACAGTTGGCTTTCTGGGCAGCAAATGCACGTGGCTGGGTCATATTCAATTTTTCATCCACTAATACCCCCAAGTCCTTCTCCTCAGGGCTGCTTTCAACCCACTCATCACCCAGCCTGTATTTGTGCTTGGGATTCTCCTGAACCATGTGCAGGACCTTGCACTTGGCCTTGTTAAACTTCATGAGGTTCACACAGGCCCACCTCTCAAGACTGGCAGGGTCCCTCTGGATGGCATCCCTTCCCTCCAGCACATCGACCACACCACACAGCTTGGTGTCGTTGGGAAATTTGCTGAGGGTGCACTCAATCCCACTGCCCATGTCACTGACAAAGATGTTAAACAGCACCAGTCCCAATACCGACCCCTGAGGAACACCACTCATCACTGGTCTCCACTCGGACATCAAGCCATTGACTGCAACGCTCTGAGTGCGACCATCCAGTCAATTCCTTATCCACCGAGTGGTCCATCCAGCAAATCCACATCTCTCCAATTTAGAGACAAGGATATCGTGCAGGACAGTGTCAAATGCTTTGCACAAGTTCAGGTAGATGATGTCTGTTGCTCTTCCCTTATCCACCAACACTGCAACCTGGTCGTAGAAGGCCACCAAATCTGTCAGGCACAATTTGCCCTGAGGGAAGCCATGTTGGCTGTTACCAATCACCTCCTTATTTTCCATGTGCCTTAGCATAGTTTCCAGGAGGATCCACTCCATGATCTTGCCAGGCACAGAGGTGAGACTGACTGGCCCAGAGTTCCCTGGGTCTTCCTTTTTTCCCTTTTTAAAAATAGGGGTTATGTTTCCCCTTTCCCAGTCCGTGGGAACTTCCCCAGATTGCCATGACTTCTCAAATGTGATGGATACTGGCTTAGCCACTTCATCCACCAGTTCCCTCAGGACCTGTGGATGCATCTCATCAGATCCCATGGACTTGTGCACCTTCAGATTCCTTAAATGGTCTCAAACCTGATCTTCCCACTCTCTACAACTACCTGAAAGGAGGTTGTAGTGAGGTGGGTGCTGGTCTCTTCTGTCAGGTGGCTGGAGATAGGATGAGAGGAAATGGCCTCAACTTGCGTCAGGGGAGGTTTAGGTTGGATATTAGGAAAAATTTCTTTACTGAAAGGGTTGTCAGCTATTGAAAGAGGCTGCCCAGGGAAGTGGCTGAGTCACCATCCCTGGAGGTATTCAAAAAGCACGTAGACAAGGCACTTCAGAACATGGTTTAGTGGGCATGGTTGATGGTTGGACTCGATGATCTTGAAGGTCTTTTCCTACCTAAATGATTCTATGATTCTCCTACAGTGGCAGTTCTTCATTCTCCCAGTCCCTGCCTTTGCCTTCTGTGACTTGGGCAGTGTGGCTGGAGCACTTGCCGGTGAAGACTGAGGCAAAAAAGTTGTTGATACCTCAGCCTTCTCCATGTACTGGGCAACCAGGTCTCCTGTTTCCTTCCGAAGAGGGCCCACATTTTCCTTAGTCTTCCTTTTCAGAGATGAAAGACAATAAATAAAGCTAATCAAAGTGAATCTTGGAAGCGACATCCAAATCAGTCTTCTGCATAATGGTGATGAATTGGGGAATTTGATAGGCTGAATCCTGAAGAGGTGTTTGGAGCAAAAAGTACTCACATAGAGGTGATTGTATAACAACAAGTGAGGAACATGAAAGTAGGGGACATGATGCATGTGAGTATCTGAAAAAGGATTGCCTCTCTGTCCATTGATATCTTCTCTATGTTTCTTAGGAAGCCTATTAACAGAGGCCTGATCAAAAAATTGCAATTAGAAACTCAAAAAGGAAAGACAGAGCTTGGCTGATGAGAAGGAATTTCGAAGTGATGAATTATATTGATTTTACCAACAGAAATGAGAAGACAAAGATAAATTTAAAAAGCTTCATACCTTTGAAGGAACAGCAAATACAGATTGTTTCTTTTTTTGACAGAATATCTGAGAAGTGGTGAAGTTTATGAAGGAAATGAGAAAAACATATTTCCCAGAGCTCAACTTGGTTTGTCTCATAGACATTCTTTAGCTGATCTAGATGGTGACTTGATTAATACATTTGATGGCTAATAAAAGAGCAACTTCTTTAAAAATTAAAATAAATATATATTTGAATTATCTGTAAAAAACTACATGGCATTGGAATTTAAACACCCACTAATATGAAGTTGAACTTCATGACTTTTTTTTTCAATTATTTTTGTAGCCAGATTTGCAAAGGTCTGTCTTCTTGACATGAGTTGAACAGATGTTATCAAAGCACCAGGATGCTCAGGAAATTTAAATTTTCCGCAGTTGGTAAATAAGAAGACAAGAAAAGATGATCTGTACAAAGACCTTTGATTCTATTTCCAACTTGTGTAGGAATAGAAGCAAAGGGCCTCGAAACACTTATTATTAATCTTATGGGAAGGTTATATGAACTTGTGTCTTGAACTAAAAAAAAAAAATCTGGATCTATTTCTAACAGGGAGAACATATGCTTTTCTTTCTTACCTTCATATTAATTTTCTTTATTTCTAAACTAGAATAAAGATGGGAATGTAATAATGCTGGTCCAATTGAGATCACTGCATTGGCATTTGCTTTTGATCTGGTTGCTTTGAACAACTTCAGGGTATGAATAAAAATATTTTTAAGTTGTTTTATAAATCAAGCAATGTGGGGAATTAAGCCAAAAGTGTGCCATAAAATTAGTATTATTCAAATTCAGAATGCAAGTAAGAACAGTGAAGTGTAGTTAGCTGGGTCTGAGAATCTAGCTATGATTTTTTAGCTGTGAAAGAAAGAAATATCTAGTTATAACAAGTCTGTACATGTATGGGAGTAGTCAAGACTGATCTTTTTATGAATTTAAAATTTCAGAAGCACATCCCCGCCTTTATTAAAATTAGATATACGAAGCATCTTTGCAATATCAAGGTTTAAGTAAAAAACCAATAACACTGCTGAGAGGCCAACCTGCTTTCTCTTCTTGATTCTAAAACAGGGAAAGCTGTCAAGAAATAGCCACAATCTGCAAAAGTAATTTGTTTAATTCCAGTGCTAGAAATGGATTAATTAACTGTACTGTAGATTTCTACTGCTAGAGGTGAGGCATGTATCGATTAACCTAGTAAAATGTTATTCATGTGCCATTTGAGATGAAGATATAGATCCAGAATGTATAAAACTATGGATCTGGGCTAGTGAAAAGGAAAGTCAAATGTTTTCAAACCTTTTAACAGCTGCGTTAGCATCAGTCATTTGGGAAGCTTTACATGAAGAGCTAAATGAAGAGAAACAATACCACTGAAAAATAATATATTCTAGGCAGACAAACTGGAGAAATAATTACTTGTACAGAAAAAGCACAAGGATTGAATGCTTTTTGAAGGATTGAATTAGTAATAAAGGGATAAATAATTGGGGAGCTATTTTTAAATATCCCTCTAAAACTTAAAGTGATATACACTTTCCCTGGGAATTTTTATCCGGGGGCCAGAAAAACAAGAATAAAGCCTGTAGAATTCCTATGGCAGAAGTAAAGTTGTTCTTCATATGCAAGGGGCTCTTGTGGCTATTCTGAGGCCAAATTAGGGAGCATGGTAACTTGTGTTCTTTTGTCTCAAAAGAGTCAGAAAGAAGATAATATAGTCTATTATGAGCATCATATTATAGATGTTAATAATAAATATGAGAGGCCAGATTTGACTTTTCTTGAAGGTGGCCTGGCAGTTGTTGTGAAACTCGTTGTGAAAAAAAATTAATGTACATTCTCAAACACAGTCCTAGAGAAAGTGCCGAAACACTGCATTGTTCTACACAAGATACGGCATTGACACCAAAACCCCATGTGTTACTCTGCTTGGCTTTCCTATTAGAGTTGGACATACATGACGTAAGTGGAAGTAGATGTTACAGACACTGTCAGGAGCCTGTCTGAAGGAATGCCAAAAAAGGCTTGACCCTATTCCGTTTACATTTTAAACATATTTTTAAATCTAGAAAATATGGAGTGGCAGCTTTTCTTTTCATTCTCTGGTTTGTATTGAAAATGAATTTGTTTCTTTAGTTTTACCTTGTTATTTTGTGATTTTCTCTTGTTTGCATGATTGAATTTTTCTGTGTCTCTTCTCCCTGTGTATTTTTACTTCCTTTTTTAATCTGGGAATCTCATAGTGATTCTCTGTTGTTGCATCTTGATATGAACTTAGACTATGGTGAATGAGCCATCCTGGTAAGAAGGTTTTCACCTAGAGGCAGATCTATGTTAAGCTTTTTCAAACCACTCCTGAAGTCTGTTCTTTCACAGCACCTCTCTTAATCTGGTCCTTTCGGTGCAGCAGAAGTTGTTGCACTTGTAGCCAGATTCTGTCACGTTGCTGCTGCCCCAGGGTGAGGTACCTTACGCTTCACGTGCAGAAGATGGCACGTGGCTCCTGGCTCCTAAATCTGGCTTTGCGGCTCTGTGGTGCTGTGGATCTTTGAGCAGCAACTTAATGCACGCTCCTCTTTTGCTGCTCTGGGCCTGGGGCCCATAAGCCTCTGCCTGGCACAGAGACAACAGGGTGATTGGCAGGTTTTTGTCTCTTTGAGAGACAGCAGCTCGCCCCTCCTGCTGCCATTCTCTAGCCATACTTAGCTTCTACTTTGGAAAAGAAAAATGCAGTCCAGCTCACTTCCTGTGAAAGCTTAAGAAATCCTGTGAAAATAAATAGAGTTGAGGTATTCGGTCTGAGCAGAAGTGGCAGACCTGTACTACCTGCTGAGCCTGGGACAGCAGTGCTCTGTCTATCGGGACCTTATGAATTTCCTCGGTGTACCAAAGTGCAACCTGTAGGTACAGCGTTGATCCTGGTGCTGTAGACTGCACCGTGATGTTTTCTATACGATCACATTCATATATTACAAATGAGTCATCACAGTAAACTCCACTGTGTGCAAAGCAGTCCTTGTGACACAGCGAGGCATGTGTAGATGGGGGCACCAAGGGATGCTGAATGTGTTGCTCTTGGGTCCCTAATTTGTCTATACAAGGAACATGCTAATACAGTCAGCAGGGGAAAAGCAAATGTTTCAGCAATGATTTACATGCTGTAAGAGGAGGCTTCCATAGGTTCCTTTTGCTTAGTCACCTGCAGGATTCTCATTTACAAAGAACAAGTACAGAGTCTGATGCTTACTGCAGGGAAAACCTGTTCAAAAGCTATTAGCTACAAAAATCAGATATGCTTCCGTAGCAGCTTCACACAGCACAAGCATCCATCTTTTTATGTGGATATCCAAATCCTCTTTTTTCCCCTGCATATAGAAAAATATTACATAAACAAGCTCCTGAGTGAGGAACCATTTCTCTCCCTGCAACGATCTGTGTCTGTATCTAGTGGTTTCCTTGGAGGAGAGAACTGTTATTTTTTTTAGCTACAGTTCAGCAAATAAAGACAGTATGATCACCCTTTTGACTGTACTATATCCATTTAGACTCTTTACACTTACAAGAGATTTGTCTTTATGAAGTTCTTCAGCATTAACCCTCATACATAAAGAGCTTGAGTGACCAGTCTGTGAGGCAAAATGTATTAGAGCATTGCAATAAAAGCATCCCCTGTTTGGGGGGAAAGCCTCCCAACAATAAAAACCCCTAAACTCAACAAAACACCAAGACAAAGTCAGACAGGGATGGAGCAGGGTGGGATTTGCCTGTTGTAGACTGAACACCCTGTCTGGAGGCAGAAGGGCGGCTGGTGACTGATTGGCATGGGCTCCAGTCAGCCAGCAGTGTCTGTAGAGAAATGATTGACGACGAAGAGATCTCCCTGGGAGGAAGGGAGAGTCACATATAATGAACAAGTAACAAAGTCTCCAGTTTTGAGTGAAAGTTATTTTCTCCTCAGATTGACCACTTAGAGACAGGAGACTTTTTGGTTGTTGAGGGCCAAAGGCGTGGTTCACATTTATTTGACAGGACATAGAGCAATATTTACCTTAATGTTACCCCACAGTAGCATGAAGGATAATAAAGCCAGAGACAAGAAATGTTTGAAATTAAGTCTCTGGCTGTACATAGATTGGCCCATAGATTTCCAAGTCCCTCCTGGAGTCTTCATCTGGCAGCAGGGGCTTGTTTATTCCTTCAATTGAGTGCATGAGCAAGTGGACCAAGAGACAGTGGCAATGGCATGGGTATGTGATAGAGACCACATTTTTCAGCTTGACTCCAGGGAAGCAGTTTTGGCTGGATTTTTCAGTCTCTGGAAAATAGGTAACTGATGGCTGACCACAATTAACTTGGAATAACATGCCCAGCTCTCAGGCTTGTTTGAAAGTCCCAGCCTGAAATGAGCTCTCTGTCTCAGCTCAGTATGTGTAACATTCGGTGACTAAGCCTCCCCCTCTCTTCTTTCTGGCCACAGAGATGCTCCTTTGGGAAAGGCCTAGCTCTTTGTTTAGAGATTACTTAGCAAAGTGGGATGCTCTCTTCAGTCATACTTCCTGAATAAATTGCCTTAAATCCTTAATGATATCAACTATACAATTCCTACCAATCAGTGTGGTCATAGGCGTATTTGGCAGGAGTATCTTGTCCCCTCGAAGGCTCGGTGAGGGAATAGGGGCTGGCTGTCCTGAGCGCTGGCAGGGACCAGAAAGCTATTTCCACACCTGCATTAGAATAGCAAGGATGGAGCTGCTCACACCAGCACAACTGCTCTGCTTTCACAGAAGAGATGCTATTAATGCTTTTTAATGGAAATGAAATTCTATAGCAGCTGGTGATCCAAAATGCTGACCAAAAAAATGGACTCTAATGAACTGTGCAATCCTCTTAATTTAGTTAGTTTACATAATTACATTTCTACCTCCTACTCAGCTCAATAATTGCACGGATGCCCTATCTTGAAAACCCATCTTTGTGCCTTAATGGAAAGGTTTAAATTATGCTGACCCACTATGCTAATAATAGTGATCAATAGCCCTACTTCGCCTCTGTTTGTTTTTAAAGAACTCTCCATGTTGTTGTGTTATTGTCACTGTAATTGGGATCTACAGTTATAATCACTTCTTCCAGGTGTTGCAGAGATGGAGAGGATTGTTTCTGTTCTGACTGCGCAGGACAGTTAGAATTTTGTTTTCTTCCCTTTTTCTTTTGCTTCATCAGTGTTTGAGAAATAAGTGAGCAATCCCCTGTTGTTCTGTAAATGATTCCTTGGTAGCAGCTTAAGTTTACAAAAGAGTAGCTTGAGGCCAGCCAACTGGTGAGAGCAGCTCTTCTCATGCCACATGGTGACACGTGAAGTGAATATAAGGTCACTGATCTATACCAGCTGAGTGTCTGCCTTATAAATCTACTGATGCAGCTGTCTACCTGGGATCTGTCTTCTGGTGTCAGGCCTATGACCAACATCAATGCACAAGTACAGACAATAGTTTTGTCTCTGAGAAGAGCAAGGTCACAAAATCATCCCTCCTGTTCAAGAAAAAAACATTCTACTCTTGACATTGGACATGGGGGGGGGGGCGGGGGGTTCAGGCCGTTTCAAGACCAGTGATGAAAATATGGAATCTAAAAGGCACTTACAAACCTGCAGACCTAATGTGCTCTGCAGGAGATGTTTATAATTGCATGTCATCTTGAACCACTCTGCATATATCACTGGTCTTGTTGCCTTTAAAAACACCACCACCCACGCTGTTCAGGCAACAGACACTCAGCAATGGTAAGCTCACAGACGGGGATCACACAGGCTGCAGTATCTTCGTCTATTTATTTAATTTATAAATGAAAGAGATTTTATTATTTTTAGTGTTTCAAGGCTTTGAAAAACTAGACATACAATAATTAAGTTACAAAAAAGAAGCTGTTGAGCTTAAACCCCAGAAGGGTTTTTCCTTGGTGTTGTTTTTCTTTATTATCCCTGCTCATCCTGCACTGTTATTGGAGTTATCACTCTAAAGGAAGGCAGGAAAAAATCCTGTTAATGTTGAATCAGTATGCCATAACTCCTGTTAAATCCTCTTCATATTAATGATACTTGTTTCACTGCCACTGAAGTTTTGTTTTGCTGCCCTTGTTTGGCTGTTGTCCCTCTCTCATTCAGGGGTCATTTCAAGTCCCTCCCTTTTGACTTCTTCACCCAGAGATGAGATGAGCTTTTCACCATGCATGGTGATACACACGAAAGTACCTGCCAGTAATTCTGTCAACTTTCTTCTCAGATGTATCTGTAGTCACCTGGGCAGACTGAACAACAGTTTATGTTCACATTCACTGCCCATGAAAGTAGATGTAGCAGTAGCACACAGAAATCTCATCAACTTGAAACACAGCTTTGGTGGGCTACTATGAAATACTCTGGGAAATCACTTGGTGCCATGGCAAAGCTTTTGAGATCTAAAGTTGGAGTCCCTTGACAGCTTGCTTTACCAAAGGTTTCCATTATTGGAACAAATCCATTGGTCCCCACAGGGTGGTAATGATGCTATAGTTCCTTGGGTGACCATGAACTTCCACCAGCAGACTGCTCAAATATTTTTTGAACCATGAAGCTGGAATATCAAACCTAATTGCAAGTGCAGGCTTTCCAGTTTCAAAAGAAAAAACATTTTAAGCAAGCCCTGTAACAGTCCAAGGTAGCTGCAGACAATGGCAAATCACTTTTCTGGGAGAGGAAAAGCACAATATTATTTCAAGACATGAGGAACAGGCATGGCTCCTGGTTTGAAAAACAATTACCTCAAGACATCGACAGGAAAAAAACCAGCTTTTTTTCTTAGCATTTCAATTGATGGAGAAAAACGCAACTGAGCTTTTCTCTATCCTTATGCAGTGTGACCACACAGCGTGCATGAGATGCTCACTTCTATACAAATGGTAATTCCTCAGCTTTGAAGTATTAAGTAGTTGGCCAAAACACAGGAAAGGCAGAACCTCTCAGGGGCTCACCTTACTGGTGCAAAAGCCTGGAACCAGGCTCCACAAAGATTCTGTGAACACTGTGAAACAAAGCAGCTACGAAAGCACCCCCAACTATGTCAGATCATCAGAAAAATGGAAAACTTCTGGTTTCAAGGGAAAAGGAAAAAAAAAAAAATAGTCCTCATTAGTAAGTGCAGCCCCAGTGATATGAAGAGGCTCGTGTTGACTTATTTTATAGATGGATTTGGCCTTGCAGTATGCCTGCTTGGATGCTAAAAAAAGCATCAGGTTTCTCCACAGAGTGCATAATTTTTGCAAGTTTTATACTTATTTCAGGCTGATGATCTCCTGATTATACTGTGTCCTTTTGCTGCAGAAGTTGTTGATCTTTGCAGAAAAAAAAGGAAAAAAAAAAAAAGACTGAAATGTGGAAGCCGTAGTGCTGTTATTTTCTGGTGACAGGAAAGATGCACCAGCATGCAGGTTTATTCTTATGTGACACATAATTGCTCAGAAACTATTTTTAAAACTGGGCTGAAAGAAATCACAAGGACGACACAGAGAAGCTGTCGTTTGGCAAACCTGCTTGGGTTGCATGCAGGGAAAATTGAGGGGTGCAGGGACCATGGCTGCAGCTCCTGAGGCAGGAGCAGAGAGGGGAGCGGAGCATCACCTGCCCAGCCCGCTCAGCTTGCACCCTGCCTAAACCCTGCACTAAACCCCCCTGTCTGCAATGTCCGCTGCTTCCCCACTGCACCATGTAATGGGCTCACACCCCCAGAGAAATTCCAGCTGAGGAAAAGCTTTCTGGATGATCTGTGGACCCATCTCATTGGTTCTTACTGCATTTTGCTGACACTATAGGCATTTATAAATCTCCATGATGCCAGACGTTGCCTCTACTTATAAACCTTCCATCACTAATGTTCTTAGAGCATCATGACTACAGCAACATTATCCCCGCTATATCATTTGTGTTTGCAGGGCTTCGTGCCAACAGTTGCTTGTGCTGCTGGCAGTCTAAATCGGGAGGTTTAGAGTAATGGCCTTTTAAAAGCCAGGCACAGAAACGTCCCTGTGTCAGTCTTTATTCCGGGCTTTCCAGGCACTCCATATAGTGATCTTGTCCCACTGCTGCACTGAACTGACAGTAACCTCCAGAAGTGAAGACAGCAAGTCTGGGAGACGAGCCTCTCTCATATACTGTCTCCTGATATGTCCTCCTGAGGAAAAAAGTGCACGAGGCCACTTGCTTGCGCTGGTTCCCTCTGCCGGACGGGCTGGTGTCACCGCTTTATTAGCTGTCCGTGTTTGTGGAGCACAAGGCCACAGGTTCTGCTGCTGATTCTGCATGTGTACAGCTGGGTGATGTATGCATTATGTTATCTCTCCACTGAAGTCCCATGGAGCCAGATTTTTTTGTTTATCCTCTACTACGCCCAGCTCTCAGAGAAGCAAAACATACTCCTTTATGCTTAAGAAACACTTTTCAGCTTTTCATCTGAATCAAGCATCTGTTACATTGTGTTCACCATTTCCCACACAAACAGCTGATGTGCAGCTTCAGGTATGCAGTATTCAAAGGCATCTACTTTATTTCTCACCCTCTGAATATTGCAGCAGGGATGAAAGAGTGAGAGGTGTGGCAGCCTCTCCTTCAGTGAGAATTCATAATGCCCGAGTGAGATTATTTCTTTGACCTGTATTCTGTGGGTATCTGACATGACAGTCAAATGTCCTTCCTGCAGCCCCTTTAGCACTCATCAGAGTAAAATACGTTCCCCCACCAAATGACTGTTGCAGCTCTACATTCAGGCATATGTCTGCTCTGAAAGAGAGTGAAGAGCTTCAACTCCAAGAGTCATCCACCATGTTAACAAGGAGCTCCCCATGCCAAACCTCATTTTACAGAGGCTCTCCTAGAATGTGCTGGTGAGAAAGGAAGGATTTTGAATAACTCTGTTGATATGATACTCAGAAAAGATTTTGGCTTGCATTATGGTTTGCATTGGTTTTGCTTTAAGTCCAGCCTGGTACAATTCTAGATTGCTTAAGGGCATGTACAAAGTATGCAGAGTTCACTGCTGGTGCTGTGCCATTCACACAGCGATCCTTTCCTTTTCACCCAGAGAAGCAAAAACACAGTTTAGACTGAGAGCTGCGTTTCTTGAACTGCAATATGATACAAAGTACAGTACCTTTGCCAGAGATCTGACACTCACAGGAGAAGCTTATTTCATGGGCCACATTGGTAGTAATCATGCTGATTTCACAGATGTAGAACAAATAACGTGTCCTGTTCCATAATGATAAGTGACATTAAAATATGATTAGCCTTTATAAGAAGTAAAGATGCCATCAGAAGGATTACCTTTTAAGCATATGCACAGGTCTCCTATGTTCAGTCAACCATGATAAACTATCATCTCGGAGTTCATCTGGCAGCAAGCAAGCTGAACAAATATGTTTTTACATATGGCATAAAAACTCTGTGATGTAACTGAAAAACTGAATTATTACTTTTATCCCTGAAGGTTGGCTGTTGTTTAAAATTTCAAGTTATTAAGTTTTATACACTTTGCAATACAATTTGTTCACTTATTCACTTTGTAAATTTTCAGATACAAGTATTGGAACATGTTCAAGGATACTATGGAAACAGACTGATTTAATTTAAAGAGCAAGCAACTAATCCTCATAGAGCTGTGCTTCTATAATTATGTACTTATAGTTTTGGAAAATCACAAGTAAACCTGGGGAAAAATGTTCAGTTAATGTGAATTACTCTAATTTATCATTGGTATTAGGACAGTCCCTAGAAACTCTGAATGATAGGTGATAACTTAACGCACAATGCAGTGTCCTACAGAAAATAACAAGAGAATGCCCATCCAAAATATATTGTTGTCTACATAGCCAAGACTCAAAGAAAGATGGATGAAAAAGCATTACCTTATCTGCTTTTAAACGTGCTGCTGAGACAGAGAAATGAAGTGACTTCACCAGACACATTAAGATAATCTGAGGAAGAACCTGCAACTGAGCTGAAGAAGTCCCCTCAGAAATTTTCTACTGGAACTGCCTTGTACTGGAAAATTGGGTTTTCTATACATGTATTTTTTCCCTCATAACAAGGATCTCCTTTCCACATTTTTTTTGTACAAATTAAAAATGGAAAAAGCTGACATAATTCATTTTTCAGATAAAATATTGCAGTTTTCAGGCACCCTTCTTAGAAAATTTACAGAAAAAATTATAAAAGCAAAAATTCTGTTCTTCAGTTGGCTCTGGTGTTGAGGCCCTACCATTTCAGTAATCACCAGGCCATCTGTATGTTCCCTGAAAATTTGCCACAATTGCTTCAACAACAGCGTCCATCCAGAAAAAAGAATGGCTCAAACTCATTTCCTGCTCCATGTAATCTATTAAATGACAGTGAATATTTGTGGAGTTACTTCTGTGCAGTCTAGGAGAAATAATGTGCCTGGAAGGATATATTTCTATTTATTTTTTAATCTAGGTTGAACATACGATTGTGGAAGATGTAATCTACTGGGGGAGAGGAAAAAAAACACCTTTACCTTATAATTAGTAACAAATTACTACAGTGGCCCAGGGAAAAAAGCACTGTGCCAAGCTTTTGTGCCAGGAGAGTTTCTGGCACAGGGACAGTTCCCTGAGAGAAGACAATGTGAGTTTGGAAAAAAAAAATAAAAATTAAAAAAATTATATCTCCTAGACCAGCCTTTTTCTCCTCATAAAAGTTAGAATACCTCAAAGACTGCAGTAACCCAGTTACTTGGCATGCAGATGAGCTATTCTGGAGAGAGCAGACAAGTGATGCTACAGCAGAGCCATGCATCTCCTAAGGCTCTGGACCATGGAAGACAGGGCGACGAACAGCTACTTTGGCTTTGTGCTGTTCAGCATTTGACCCATTGCTGAAGGGATTTCTGCAGAAGATGGCTTTAGCTTTATAGCCTCTTTGCACAAGAGAAATGGCACAACAGGGGCTGTAATACAACTGAGAACTGGGCCAACAGTGTCCTGGAGCACATTAAGACAGAAACTGTCTGGGTTTATGCTTATATACAGCTGTTTCTTGTAGCTCTGGGAATTATAAAATGTGCTCTGCTTTTGCTGTCAAAGACCCTAATTTAAAACCATATTCTTTAGGAACAGTAGAGGCTGTAAAAAAAAACCCCAACAACAAAAAACGGACTAGGAGAAAGTAGTTTGTGTCTATTTGCTTCTCTCATCAAGTTAATAACTCACTCTTGTAGTTCAAAATGACACGGCATCTCAGAGCTCATAGCAAATAAGGATTTTAATGACTAGCTACAAGGCAGAGGGCTACACCTTGTAATGTAATCATTCACCTTTAATAGGGTTTAGAAGAAAAGTCCTTTGGATTTGTAGGACTTACCTGCATTGTTGAAAGGGCATGGGCAATGCCCCTATTTAATAATAATGTGAAAATAGAGGGGGGTTATGCTTTTTTGAGAAAAGCATTTTGCACATACAAAATGATCATGAAGTGATCTTGTTCTTTTAATCAAGTTATGCTTTATGTAAAAATACAGCCTGCCTTTGCGCTAGTACAGGTGATGTAGTGAAATGTTAACACAAAAAGAGTCAGGAGGGCAAAACCTCCAGTTTATATAAATTTCCATATTGCTAACACACCTGAGGGTCAGTTCTTCACCAGTAAAAGATGAGGGTTTAAGCAGAATTGAAGCTTTTACCTCAAGACTACCTAAAACTCCAGTTGCACGTATATCCTGACAGGACTGAGCAGTTCCATTTTCTTCCAGCTTCCTTGATGCTGCCGCCTAGAGATCTACATCCCTCTATAAGCTAAAATAGTGGCACGGGGCTTTCCAGGGGAAGACATCTGTCACTGTGTCCTTACTCTGCATCTCTTCTTGGGCTTTCTGTACTGACAGTTCCTCAAAGCTATGGACATGGGTGCTTTTTGACCCCCTCATTGGTCAAAACGTGCTCACTGGTTGGAGGTGTGCTTCTTAGCTTTTATGAATTTCAAGGTAGCCTAGTAGAGGACTCGTTTTAGTTTGTCATTCTCAGCAGAATGGTAGCTCTCCTACAAGTTTTTGGCTCTTTTCTGAGATGCATGACATGGGAATTTAGGGATCTTTTTTTTTAAATAGTATTATTTCCACCCTTGAGCCCAGATGCCTAAAAATTGGTTAGTATCACTAGATGGAATTATGAGACAAATCTTGAACATCTTTTAACAGCATGTTAAGTCCTGTAAACAAAATTGAATACTGGAGAGGAAAGTGGTCCTTAGTAAGCCTGATGAGGTTCTTAAGGCTGGGAAAGATTGCAATATTTCTGTTAATGTCTTTTTAACTTAAAATGACTAATGGCAAAACCAGTTTGGACCAAAGAAGATGCTGATAAATTTTCAGATACTTCATATATCAAGTTCGGTCTTGTAGTAAACCCTGCTAAGGCCATTCTGAGCTTCGAAACAGAAACCAAAGCTACCTTTGGCATCTCTGTTATTCCTATGAGCCACAAGCTGTAACAAGCAAACAAAACCACCAGTAACACTTTCATTACTTTAAATATGAAAGAAGACACAATTTCAGTAGTTTAACATAGCTTATCCAAGTCAGCTTTAAATATCTTAGAAACTGCTGTAACTTTGGTGTTTATGTTTTCATTGCTTACCTCAACTAACACAGTGATTGGATGTAGAAAGCACTACAGCTGGCACAGCTTTGAGCAACATATGTGAAGAAAACATCAGTTTGCCTGGAAGCTGATTTTAATGGGGTAGTTTTGTGGCTGATAGCAAAATGGGGAAAAGATTCAGAGCTTTCTTCTTTAGGCTATTTTTTTGAATTGCAAACCAAATTTCCTTTTCTTGCTTTCTGAAAGGTAGATAGAAACCTTTGATACTGCAGAGGAAAATGCAATTTAATAAGATTACTTAATGTTCTCTGTTAAAGTAAGGGAAAGGTTGTAGCGTTTCTATTCTTTGTCAGGGCTGTAAGGAAAGACTTAAGAACAGGGGATGAGAGATGTGAGAGGAAAAGCAAAAAGACCAGACAACTGTATAGGTAATATACCTACCTACAAATAAAGAGAAGACATCACTTATTCTCAGTAAAAGGGAAAGGGTGACAACTGAAGCCTTGGATGTGATAGACTGAAGCCACTTCAGTAAAATGTTTGGAGAAAACGTCGTTATTTATACAGAAGTGAAGAAACAGGAATGTAATTTATCAGCAATTTGTGGAATAGGCAGGTCATCTTTGTCTGCTGTAGCCTAACCGATGATCAGGTACTTCGTCTTTCTGAGAAAGAGCAGGTTGAATCTGTAAGTGTCAGAGAGGCGGAGGAAGTCCCAGACCTTACCAGGAGGTGTGTTTCGGACTCGGGGACTCAGAAATGTGGAAGACAGCAACTTCTGGGGGGTTTTGTTTCTACTCTTTTTTTTATCTCCTCCCTCCTCCTTTTCAATGAAGTATTTGTCCTTAAAAACAGCCCCTGGCTGAAAACCACTAACCTCAGCTGTGGCCTTTGATCTTTCTGGTGGCAGAATGTAGACTATGAGCACGTACCCATTCTGAAACAAAAATACGTTTAGTCCTTCTAAAGTAGCTTTAACATTGCTGCCCCGGGATTACTGTTGGATAGGATAGCAAGGATAGCTGTCTCACTGTCTTCACTAGCCCGCTCAGTTCTGCAGTTGCAAAAGCTTGGCACTGTGATTTAAAAGAACAAAAGATACTCAATCAATTACTAGTTATCATGAAGTATTTGTGCTACAGTGGGTGCCAGAACTGCAGACCCAACTAGATGTTATAAAAGTTAATGTCTTCTAGTTTTAAATTGAGAGCTTTGAGTTTACCTTTTAGCCATATATTAAGCCCTCTTTCAGCCTGGGGAATGATCCAAAAAGTCCCTGCCTGAATAAAAGTGATTCAAGGATATAAAACTTTTCCAAATACATTAGGCGTTTGGAGATTACAATTTGGTATGGAAAATGAGCAGACTGCATGTGAGTAACCCTGCTTTGCTTGCACTGTGTAAGCGAGCCAATACTGTGCTCCTGTGCTTCATTTAATTTCTAGAAGGATCCTGGGTTTTGGGAAGTGTTTGCTGATCCTACTGGCAGTGCAAACAGAAATAGACAGTGACTGATTCAATTAAATGATAAAAATCTATAACCACCATGCCAAAAAAATCTACTCAAGGTAAATAGCACACTAAGAAAAAGGCAGATAGGTAGCTGTCATTCCTGTCTTTGACAGATGCCCCTGGATTCTCTCTGGGGCTCATGTAAGGCAGTACCAAGGGGTGGCAACATGAAGGGGGAAAGTAATTTATTCTTCTTAAACACCCGAAGTGCCAAAATTTCGAGAACCAAAAGTGTGATTCCTGCACAATTTCTCAGCTTGCACCAAAAGATCTAAGGTAATCTCCAGTCTCCATAGCTTCCTTTGGAGAATTTTTTGTGTGTGAAAACTGACCCTCATAGGGACAACAAATTGATGGAGCTTACCAACATGGGGCTGGAAAGACACTTTCCTTCTTCCTACATGGTGTGGAGTCCATAGCCTGCTGCTGTACTCGAGTATACTTCAGAGTTACTAACAAATATTTCTCTTCAGACAGGAGAAAGAAAAATAATCCTGACAAAGCTAGGATAAGCCTAAAATTGTAGTTAGGCAAAATAAAACGCTGAAAATATACAGGTCCAAACTTCAGACAAGCAAGAAAAAAGGGGGATTCACAAAGTTGGTGAGTCTAAATGAAATACCCCTCATTAATCGATAAGACATTTCTAATCCTGGTAGGATATGAGGTGGTGGGTAGAGGCTGAGCTACTCTGTTGCTAATGTGAGGACCTTATTGCTCTGGCAATGGGGTCCATTTACCACGGCAATCACAAAGACAGAAAAAAAAGTAGAAAAGCAGCAGAATTTCTCAACATCTTGTAAAGGTTGTCAATTAGATGAACATACTTAAAGATTTTAATGAAAACTGACACTTGCCACTTTCTGGCTGCAATCTAATATTAATTATCTCTTTAAAATATTTTTGTGGAAGGTCAGTGTTGCAGTTAACTTTAGCTCTTTAACTTCTCCTCCTGAGTGAATATGTCAGTGCACATTTTTTTCTTTTAGAACTAGAATAACTTGTCCTCTGAAGAAGAGAAAAAAATTATAACTACAGCAGTAAAATTATATTAATGGGAAAAGTGGGTGTTGACAAAAGACTGTGGAGATTTGGGCATGCGTTTATCAATAGGACTTGAGCAGTCTAATCCCCTTCCATCCCACTGCTTTTAGAACTTTCTTGTTAATGTAACCTCAGATTGATTTGATATGTATATAGTCTGTGTGCGTGTGTGTATATATATGTATATATATGCATATAGCTAGCCCAGAAACCTGGAGTATCTGTTGGAATTAATTTTCCAAAGGTGGCGCTCTGAGGGTGCTTGTGGGTTTTATTTTAGCTGCAAAGTGGTTAAGAAAGGTTGAACTGCAAGGAAATTAATAAGTAGAGTAAATCAGTGGGAGATTTTTACACCAGCTGAAGTGATATTTGACCCTTTGGGAGAGTTCAGGAGATCCAGAGAGATATCTTTTCATTCAGGCTGTTTGTGGAGTAACAGCAGTGATCAGCTCCAGCTGTCTCTCTCACTAAAGGCAATTACAGGTGTACTTTCTCACACTTGACATCTCATTTTCTAAGTCTGTAAAGTTAGGGTAGCATTTAGTTCATTATCTCCCAGTGGTGTTGTATGTATCATTTTTAGGTTTTAATGAAAGTTAACCATAAAGCCATAACACATGCTCAACCTCTCCAGTGCAAGGAAACAGGAATTGTTTTTGACAGTTCTCGTAGCTGTTGTATTTTAATATACTGGGATAAACAGAAATGTAGCCTATATGAGTGCTAGGGGGAAAAAAAGTTGGTATCCATATGAGAAAGTATAGGATAACATGGCTTTATAATATTATTGCAGTCATTCATGAAGGAACCTGTCGGGATTGGTGTCTTGTTGTGCTAGACACAGTATACAAAGAATATCAAGAAAGAGGGATGTCTTGATGAGAAGTATTCCTCCTAAGTCATATTGGAAAGAGAGGTGACAAAAGGAGAATTGTCTGGGTACATGTTATTCAGCCATGCCTTTTTTTTCCCTTTATTAAGTCTCCTTTTCCCTGTCATACAGTGTTTTTCCCCAAAGAATAACACAAATCTGACATACTCACACACTCACTCGTTCTATTCCTGAAAATGGTGTGATACTATTATTCACAATTTCTGGAAAAAAAATCTGAAGGGTGTTATTTTCTTCTTTTCCTTTATGTCCCCATTCTGGCTTTTTGTTTCTTCTGCAGCTCAGAATACTTGAATAAAATCATAATTTTAGAATACCTTTGTAGAAAGCTTACCTAGTCCCAGAAGAAGACCTGGAAAAAGGGACCTGTAGAAAGAGAAGTAGACATGTAGGCTAAAAATTAGAATAAAGAAAAGAAACTGAAATACAGTTGGGACCTTCTTAAAACTTCCCTCAAACAGAAACTTTTCACTAGACTACAAAAAAGTTCAGGTCAATTTGGTAAGGATTTTGAAGTTTCCTTTCTGGTTCTGGAGATACAGACATACACCAAAGGTATATTCCTATTCTGACAGGTGGAGTTTCTACCCAAACTTAAGGAGGGAAGATCACAAAGTGTCACAGAAAAGCTTCTGTGTACAAGACTCGTGTTATACTTAGGTAGAGCGAAGAAGATTTCCAGTGGCTTCACTCTAAAGCATGACAGTGACTTTTGAAACTCTAACGTATAAATGCTTTTATGTGGATAGGTTTCTATAGCTGGGAACAAAGCATGGATGTATGAAAAGCTTGATGTGGTGTTATGAATGAAGCAGAGCTGAGAACTTCAATGTCATTTCATTGATGTAGGAATGAGTACTTAGGATGAAACCTTTGATTAATAGGCTTATCCCAAGAATGTTAAGTTTTATTACCTGCCCTGTGATATGCTCAAACCCTAGCACACATGGAAATTTTTTTTTTTTCCATTGAAAACAGTAAAAGCTGAGGTAAATTCTGGATAACGAATGTTCATCTATACCCAAGCTGTTCAAACCTTCAGCCTTCCCTGACAACTTCTGCAATGCAAATCTGATTTACAAGTACAGGAGTACAATAAAAGGAGAGGAAGAAAGAAATTGAACAGGATATCTGAACAACTCCTTTATATGCTGAGGAGTACCTGCCCTGGCTGCACTGTTCGTGCACACACAGATTTCAGTAAAATGCTTCATTTTTAACATTGAAATGAATCTGTCAGAACGTCTGTAGTCTCTCATGCCAGCCTGCTGTACACCTCAGGGACTCCACTGTAACTGAGACCCTGCCCCATATGGACTGCACTGATAGCATAGGAACCAGGAGATATTGCTGCTTCTCTACATTACTCTGAATTACAGAGGATTTTTGCTCATGGATTGTTGTGTTTCCACCAGAATCTTCTCTGGCCCTTCTGCTACTGGTTCAGTGCTTCTTGGGAGCAACTCCTTGATTAGGGTTGCAGTGTTAAATAGAGCATAAGCTCAGATGCTTCTCTTTGAAAGAGTTCTATATCATGTTCACTTTAGATCTATGTCACCTTACTGCCTTTGAATAATGCCCTGTTTTTACTGTTACTTGCATAATCTTTTCTGTGCTTCCGGAATGTGCATGCCACTTCTGTACGAAATGGAGATAATTCAGCAATGATGATAAGAGGTTAAGATTGGGCTTTTGACAATCAAATATGGGTGGAGGCACCTCTGAAAGAGCACCATGAGGGTATGAAATCTTGTAACCTGTTCTGGAATACCAGGAGGCTTCTACTGAGGCAAGTAAAGGAAGCGTGATCAGGACAAAGACATCAAGGCTTTCTGTGGCAACTGTTTTGTGGATGTCAAAGTTTCTGTTCAGTCTGAGTAATTGCAAACATGTTAATAGCTCTAATTTAATCTCACACAGTTCATATTGCCTCCAAAATCAGTAGTTAATTCTCATATATGTTAAATAAATCTGCTGTATCATGATGAACTTTTTATCAACCAGAAATGTTAAATTGCAAAAACTGTGGGAAATCAGAATACGATAACAGAGCAAAGACTGAGGAAACACATCCTTCAATTAGTTTATTCATGCATGTACTGCTTTTCTGCTAATATGCTATTGATTGAAAAATATTCTTCCCTGGAGGTTATTTTACACCTCAGTGAAGTTGTTCATGAGTCATAGATTAAAACCTTAAGGAATGAAAGAGCAGCAAAGTTCATACCACTGCTGATGTATGGATCAATCACTAGGAATACAGTTTGGTTTGTGTCAATAATACCACTTTAAGTAATGTGAAAATTCCACGTTATCCCAGTAGGTATGGGTGAAACAAACAACATCAATAAACGTGCGAATGTTTTTTGCTAAAGACCTTGAAAGAGATTACACAGGAATGGATGTAACATCCTCCTGGAAATTCAGCAACACTGTCTCTGGGTCAGATGGCTCTAGTTTTATTGTATCAGAAAATGTTTTTAGTGCAGGCAATAAAACAATACCATTGAATATTAGATACTGGCTTTTTCTCAGTTTATGTATGTTCTCTGTTTGCACAGATGTCAGGCAGGAAAATCAGAAAATCACAACAGAAACCACAGCCTAGGGCATCTATGACCATCTTGTTCATGCCACAAAGGCCAGGTAAATCCTAAGTAGTGAATGGTTTCTGCACAGAGTTGTTCAGCACACAAAGTCTTTAAATGGCAAACACCGTAGATCTTCATGCCTTTTCAGTACTTAGCATTGAAAGCCCCATCTTGTTGTTATTTTTTTTCTCCCTGGATCATGCTTCTAGTGTTCCCATGGGCTACATCTCAGCTCTCAGCTACCTCTTCTGTTAGCATCTATTTCTCAGTCACTCCTCTGCAGTAACCACTGCTCTCATCCCCTCCCTCCACCTTTGCTTTTGTATTGGGCAGAAACTTGGGCCTGTGTAGTGGGTGGAACTTATTCTCTGCACCTTTTAACAGGGCATTTTCTCCACATAACCAAGAAAGGCATGTGTTATTCCTACACATGTGGAAGTGACTCCATCCTCCTGTGAGCCTGATTTCCTATTAGAACTTCTCCAGGTATGTGAGGAACAGCAGTTTTCCAGACATTTAGAGATTTTGTTTTCCTGTGTGTAGATCTTACTGTGCTACATGCCATGGTATCTGACAAAGTTCACACAGCAACTGTCTAAACGTCTTTAAAATTTTGTTTTATCTACATCTGAGAACTTGACTGTATCGATTTTTGGTTTTCACCTCTAGAACTTGTCAGAAAGTCTGGATATCCCTGTTAAATTAAGATACTTCAGACTCTTGTATTCACAGAGTTCTGCATGAAAGGCAGCGAGCAGTGTTCAGTGGCGTGCTCCTGGCTGGCCAGCAGGTGATAACCAGCAACTGTTATTCCCACGGGAGACATTGCTATCTTGAAGGGATATAATTTGAAGCATTGATATTCAATGGGAAGGAGGAGCATGGAAATCAGTAATACTGAAAAGAAGAGCTAGAAATAGCCAGCAGTAAATTAGATCTGATTTTGTAGGATGGTATGTTGGGGAAAAAAGCCCAGTAGGATTTTATGCTTCAAATGTAGGCTTCTCAACACACAGCTGTGACATACTTATTCCTCTTTCTTTAGCTCTAGGGGCGACAGTACCTAGAATAATTCACTGTGTTCTGACAATGGAATATACATATACCCCCAAAGGAAAAAACCAACAACCCTAAGGAGATCAGACAAGAAGCAGCGCATTGCTAAGTCTGCAAATAAAAAGCTAACAGAAGTCCATGTATTTGTAGCAGAATTACATGTAGACAGAAAAAGGCTAAGGGATGAAAACCTAAATTTATGTCAAAAGATGTGAACATACTAAAGAGGGAGGTATGTGGATGTGTAGCAAAAATGAGTAGAATGAACTGGTTAGTCAAACTGAACATCAGGCAAAATCTCCTGAAAGTATGAAGTCAGTGGTCCTCCAGGGGAATTATTAGGAGTCTCCAACACATTAAAGGTCAGAAAAACCTTTAATGTAAAGAAATACAGAGCTGGACAAGCTACCAGAAACAGAAAAAGAAGAGGTAAGGCTGTGATGTCCAGTTCTTTTGTTTGTCTTTGCCTGGAAAAGCAACAAGCTGCAGTGATGCTTTGTTTTTCAAACAAGTTCTGAGAGTGTTATGTCATGAAGCAGTATGGTAGCTAAGATGTCTCTGTCCATGTTCACAACCAACTGTGCTTGACTCCTGAAATTTGCCAAGTAAGCTAATTTTCTCCTAAATCATTGAAGTCTTGGTAGCTGAGACTTACTAGTCCAGGAACTACCACCAAAACAAGAACTCTGAGAAGACTTACTTGGAGTCTAATCATCCAGTGAACCAGTGCAAAGGTGATACTGCCGCCTCTGTGCACAGACATAGTGCTCCTCTACTGTGAAGGTTTAAACTCCCAAGTTAAAGAGGATGACCGTTAAATGTCAGCAAATGGAACAATTAAACTGATGACAGAATCATAGAATAATTCAGATTGAAAAGGATTTCAGAAAGTCATCTTGTCCAATCTCTTGCTCGAGCCAGGGTCAGCACTAAATTCAGGCCATACCAGTTTGTTTACAAATGCTCAAGTATAAAGTCTCCAGACTATCAAGTACTTTAGTAAACAACTGAGCAACAGGTCTTTCTAAAAGAGTCTGAGAAATCTGTTCTTAGTAAAAACTTCCTCCTAAACTCTTAATTACTTGACCTTAAATAGAAACAGAAAGCATTTCTGAAGGCTGTTAGCACTCACCTCCATCTTCTGCTGAAAGTGCATCTTCTCCTAAACCAGCACTGTTTGATATCATGGCTAGATAAGAAGATACTTCAGCATCCCTTGTGTTCAGGTATGACTTTTTTTCTGAGGTGGGGGAATTTTGACCCCAGTTAAACATGGCAAGGACTGTCCCTGATTCCATAAGAGGAGTATATAAAACCATAGTTCAAGTTGCCATGCAGGAGCTTGCTAATCTCAGGAGTTTGTAGAAACCAGCCAGTCTTACAGAATCCAGTGAATTTGTGGTTTGCCTGCTGTCTCTGCACCAATAACCTGCAATTTAATATGTTCCCACTATAATGCTTTAAGATGTCCTTCTGTGTCCCCAGCTGCAGTCTTTTTGGTTGTTGTATTGTTTGTCTTTTCTGCACTGTTTTTCTTCTTTCACTTCTCTTCTTGTCTTCTTCCCCCTTTTTGTCCCTAAAGGCTTAGTGTTGCAGCTGCTAGCAGTGCCTGATCTAAGGCTACCATAGCACAGTGAACTGTTTAATTCTCCTAGACATTTCCCTATGGCAACTATCCATGAAAATTCATTTTGCTGAGGGCAATTCATGTCATCTAATAAAGAATTGCAACAGGAAATCTTATTTAAGGTAAGAAGGCTGTGCACTTCCCGTATCATAAGCGATGCTATAACTCATTTTGACTATCACAGATTTTTAGTTCTTCTCTGAGATTATTTCTCCTGCCTGGCCCTTATTTGAACAGAAATAAGTTCTCATATTCTCCCACCAGTGAAGTGAGGTAGTCTGTTAAAGAAATTTGTATTCCTCCCGAGCTATGCTCACAGCGATGTTCCTCTCCTCCTAGAACTAGGTCTATCAAGAAAACACTTTGGAAAATACTCCCTAAGTCAACAGTCTCAGTAAGAGAGAGCAGAGCAAGAGTTTGCATTAGCAGCATGAATGGATCTCAAAACAGTTGCAGAATAAGGAAGTCTAGCATTAATGAATTTGCAGGGCCAGTGGAATAAGCCTCTGTTTACAACAGATCAGGCTGCAGGAAAACTGTTCTCAATTTCCCTGTCTGAACATGAATTTTTGCTTGTATTTTTGTTTGTATTTGTTTCTCCTTGGCATATTCAGTTGTTCCCAGGGGTATTGTCTGAAGGAAGCCAGGGCCACTATGTTGTTATTTATTACCATAACTCCAGACACCTACTGCATATCGCAGTACCTATCTAGACTTTTATTTATAGCTATTGAAAATAAACGTTGCCAAGGTATAATGTAGCCCATCCTAAATGGATAGCTTTGACATCTGCTCTTAGGGGACAACCTTTGCTCTGGAGTAGGCACCTTATCTCAGAAGTACACATCCAACGTTATGGACGTGTACCTACTTTGAATCCTACCCCATGTAACTTAAGGCTGTTAATTTCATTCAGCCTTAGGGTAAGAAAAAGCAGGCTATGAATATTTTTAAAAATCTTGTTTCTGTTTCACTTCTTGAGTCACATGATGAGTGCTGACATGATGTCATACTGAACTTTATGCATGTCAATGCACATCAGAGGCTTTGTGAAGAACTGCTTGGTTCATGCAGTTCAGGAATCATGGCATTGGATAGATTGTTCTTTTCCGTTAGTCTTTTGGCAAAAATTAACTTTGGAGAAGCTGAAATACCATAGGAATAAATTCTACAGTGTTTATTGCATTATGACTTCATCTTCTATATGAGCCAATATACCTTTGTATGGGAAGTCATAGGCGTTTTTCTTCAGTTGGGTCAGGGGAACAAAAACATAAAACAGTTTCTTTCCCTCTGGCCAGAGAATAATCTGGAAACAAATCTGTTGTCATAGGAAGTACAGTTGTCCCTCAAACATGTTATAATAATCTCAGAGTCTCTTAGGTTTTTACAGAGACTTGGACCAGGAAGTCAGGAATGAACAATTCTATCCCTTCAGTCTATAGATAAAATATATCCCAGCTGGCACAACTTTCCTTGCTTACAACCTAAGCTTTTGAAATGAGGTAATTATCAGGAAGTCTCTGGGTCGGTCTGTTTGTTTTTATTTAAACATACGACCACCACTCCCCATATTATTTTGGCTTTTGTAAAGAAAGGTTTGAAAATGTAAACCAAGCATGATGAAAAACAGCTGCCTAGCCTGAAGACGACTGAAATGCAGCTTTGATTTGTGCAGCAAGTTTACCAGGCAAGACAACTGATACAGTAGCTTTTCCAATGCTCTGTTGTTAGAGCAACTAGAAAAAAGAGGGAGCATCTGTGACATGAAATTGTAAGACAAACAAACAGATGGAAGGAATGGAACACGTCAGTAACACCATGAAAGTAGAAATGAGGGCCTGAGACTCTTGTTTGGAGCTGACAGCCCAACATTTTACTCTCTGCTTATAGATGGGTTATTGCTACCCCTTGCCATGGAACAGGCAAGTCTGGAAGACCTTTTGGGGTCGGCAACTGAGCCCAGCTGTGCTTTAGCACACCAGACTGTCAGGATACTAATTTCTCTCCATTGGTGGCTGGAGGTAACCAGGTCAACCTTGTTGGAGTTGTGAATTATGCTGTTCATCTTAGAAGGGTAGAAGTTATAGAAACATCCCTGTTTCAGAGGTAAATAGGCTAAATCTGTCCATTAATGCAAACAGATGGACCTGCAGTGCTGGTGGAGGAATACCTCTTTCCTCCAGTTGAAATTTCTGGTACTCTTGAGCAAACTGAGCTTGGAAAGCTGTTGAATGGCAGTACAAAGGTAACAAGAAGACCCTCCCACCCCACTCCCCAACTCCCCCTCATGCCCCAGCTGCGTTGGCTGGAAGTAGAGGGTACTTAGGATGCATTCAGGCTGATTTCTTGTTATGTATGGCCCTACTCTCTTAGAGATTTCCCCTAAAATCAGCTGATTTTTTTCACCTTAGCATATTCTGCTAGATTGTTACTGAGGCAGCAGCTGCATGACCAGTGTGAAGATGTAAGAATTATTTGAACTGAGTACATTTTTTCAATAGCTAATGGATTTGATTAATGTAGCCTCTTCATCTTTCAATTGAATGTAGTGTCCATCTGCAGATCACTGTCTGATTGAATTACATTTTTACATTAGTGCCCACATACACATAATTTTCTCATTATTAAAATTTACTTGGCAATTTTTATTAACATATTTTTTCATTTCCTTTGCCCTCATTGTAAAGAAGTCATTGACTACACATATCTTGAATAACCAGGATGTCTATTAGAAGCTACTGAAGTTTTTTCAGAGAAAATTGATAAACAAACAAAATAACAGAATCTCATAAAATGTTTTCTTTTTAATCCTATCCACATGGGTCTTCCAAAATAATGGCCTTTAGCAATATTGCAGCTGTATGTTAGGTATTTTATACATGCATCCAGTTCTCCTCGATTCATTAGATTTTGATTCCTTTAATGACCTCTTGGCCAAGAATTTAGCATGAAGTTTAGTAAAAGCATCCTTTTTAGAATAAACTGGTATCAAACAGTGCCAAATGTACCATTGCTTTCATTGCTCTGAAATAACTGTAATCATTAAACACTCTGACAATATTCTAAAGTCTACCAGTACTCCAATATATCTTCATCAGAGTGTTGTTATGTTTGTCCAAGCTGATGGATATTTAGAAAGGAGTAAAGAAATAACCAAAATGGTGATATTAGGTGTTATATAACTGCTCACCCACACATCATCCTGCTCTCAAAAGCAAAGCTCTGTCTTTTTTTTTGTCATGCTTGATGTTTCATTTACAACTAACTTTCTGAAAATGCTTCCACCAACAATTTTGGAATTTGCTCTCTAATGATAATCATGCAGGTAGCATTAATTTTCTTCCATGTTTCCTGGAGAACCAGTGTAGAAGGAGTGCAAACATAGCAGAAATAAAATTATGCTTACATGTGAAGAAGTATTTGTCAAAAACTTGTTACTTAGCACAGTAAGCCTGGCAATGACTGTTCAGTTTTATCCACTAGAACAAGCCTTCATTTGTTGTGGGTTGGTTAACAAACATGCATTATAATCTTCTGTATCTTTACAGGTTCTTTTCAATTTGTAATGTTTTCTGGAGGTGCCATCTCCTGCTTATGACCTTACATAAGTCATTTCTCTCCTTTAAGCACTGAGCAGTGTGATTTCACTAACTGTTGTATGAGGCAGATGCACACATACTGTAAGATTTCCCATTAATCCATGTTTCCTCTCACTGGGCATGAAGCTGCAAGTTTGTTATTTCTGTCTTAGTATTTAAGATATTTTGTCTCTTTGTGTCCACCAGTGTTGACTGGAAGGTGAAGGGTGTTATTTGTTTGCTTTTTCACTAATCTGGAAGGTAACATTAGTAAGCACTTCTACTGTGTTATGGGTCAGTACTTGTCATTCAAGAATACTTGTTTCATCTGTAACTATATCTAGCAAGGTACTACAGGACTCTTAGAAAGAAAGAGATTAAGGTGCAATAGTATTTTGCTGCTATGAAATATTGAAATACATTTTAAAACATTGCATTTTCTTTCTATAGCTTTGATAATTTTTTTCTTTTGGAAAGTACAAATCTCATTTTCAGTTAGCTTTCTCAGTTGAATGTGCAGTTGGGCAAAATGGCTTTGGCAAAGCATTTACAAGCAATATTTTGTAACATCACCTAAAACTTTTCCCATCTTTGCCATACTAGAAGGTCATCCATTTCATGTTCCAGAACCTTAAACAGATTTCAGACATTAAATTGCAGTGCAGTTCATGATAACTGTAAAACTAGGTCCCATTTCTCCTCCAGTTCAGAGCTTTAGATTCTTCCTTGGCAAGAAATATGGCTATGATGCACCATTTTTCTTCAATGATTCTGGTCTAGCAGGGTAAAGTATCAGTCCTGTCTTGTACTTCCTCAGTTTCCCACTGTACTTCATAAGCAGAAGAGGCTGGAAATCTGACAGAGGAAAGAACTCAAAAAGCCAAATTCTAAATAACCTAACAAAACAGCAAAGCACATAGACCTACTACATTTCTTGTGACCTGGATTTCTTCATTTTTGGTTAACTATGTAACAACAGTCATTTCACCCCTAGAGTTTACCAGAACATTAAGGTACTCTTTCCAGATTTTGTATTAGCATAAAAATACCACCCCCCTCAGATTAATCTTGTTTTCTGCCAAGAAAGACACAAATCCCATACAGCTTGGCCTTAAATGTAGATAATCAAAGTACATGAATACAATGCTGAAGGAATCCAAGGTTTTCCATAATGAACGCCACTTTTTTTTTTTTCTTTTTCTTGCCTGGTCCTTAAAATCAATTGGCTCAGCTAAGTCACATTGCTGTTTCCAAAACAGATACTGCCTTAGCACAATATAGCAAATCTTGAATCACTGGGTTTAAATGTGACCAAAACATGATGGTTGATTTAATGGACATCTCTGAAGTGTTGAAATATTTGTCAAACTTTTCTATCTACTAGCTTGAATGACCTTTTCAGAATTCCCTGACCTGTGCATCAGCAAACACAGTGCATCTGCCCCAAGCATATGTTTTCTAGGCAGAGACAAACAGACCCATCATTAGGATGATCTCCTCACTGCTCGGCTATTCCATTTATTACACATATTTCAATGCGCTGATTTAGAACAACAATTTGTTTTCAGCTTCCAAATCTCAAAATACTATTTTGCATCTGGCTTATACTACTGAAGAATGTAGACTTGTTCCTATAAGAGAGACCACATAATTAAAGTTCTCCATCTGTGCAAGGTTGGGGGCATAAATGACTTGGGAGAAAATGCAGCCAGTTTCCTTGATGGGTCATTGTTTTTAATAGTCTGTTTCAGCTTGACTCAGGAATCTCATTACAAGGCAAATAAGAGCAGTCTGATGGTCAAAACCAGACCCTCTTCAAATGCTAAAACTTGTCAGATTATAATTTCTTCTACAATGATGTACACTATTAATGCCTTACGCTTAATGATATGTAGGCAAATATACAAAAAATGTATAAACGTCATCATTTTTTGAAAAATATTCAAGTATCATAGAAAGTATCCACTTCCTAAGAAACACAGGTTACATAACCAGTCCTCAAAAAGCTTTGTTAAAACTTTTCCAAGGTGGAAAAAATACATATTTAGTGACAGAATAAGAAACTGAGGCAGTATTGCATTAAAAAATCTAAATTCCCCTTTTCTCCTGTACCTTTCCTCACCTGCAAGTCATCAACCTGTCTTCTCAGGAAATATCTGAAAGCACTACGCAGTCAAACTGCTAAACTGCTGCATATGGAGCCTAATAAATAGGTCTTCATATTCTTGATAGTCTGCACTCATGCTTTATAGAACAAGTAACATGAATTCTTACAAAATCTAGAATTAGTTGAACAGAGAAAAATTTTAAATAATTTGATGCAATCCTAAAAGACAATTAAAATATCAATATATTGGTTTGTAACTATGACACAATAAATCTATTGGTGCCCCTCATAATTCTTCTCCCTCACTCTGCCTTGGTTTTTATCTGATTTAAATTTAAATGTAATAACATAACATTTACATATCTATACTTCAAACATAAGTGTGTATAAACATTGTCCTTGATCTTTTTTCAGGAAGGATTTCTCAGTCTCTGGGGTATGATTACACTCTGTAGTGTATGTCAGTTAAATTTGCCAAATCTTAAGAACAATGGCAACATCTCTGTCCATGTCTCATTGCAAATCCTGGGTGGAAATGAACAGTTTCCACAGCTTAGCTTGCAGGAATCAGAGATCTACCCTGCCATGTATTAGTTGCTACAGTGAAGCTGTATTTTATATCCTTAGAAATAGTAACTGCGCACATTGAGGGAACAGCTGCTGCCTGTTGTGGGGGGCTCTGCCTGACTATAGGGATCAATCAGAGCAACCAGAACGCACCCCAACCCATGGCTTGGGCACTAACCACTGCAGGATCCTTATGATGAAATCAGAGAAAAGAAACAGCAGCTCTAAAGAGCAATTCAGAGCCTATGCCCTGAGCTTAGGCTCCTCCAGGGTGCATTTCCAAGCAGCTCTGTCCCTTCATTGGCAACAGACAAAGCCTACAGTGATTAGCTTCTTGGCAATACCGCTGACCCGTATCTCTATAAGAGCACCTCCCTCTATAAACAAAACAGATCTCTTTTGCCTACGATTTGCTTCTCTGCTTTCCTTTTGGCCAAGGTCAAATACAATAATTTGACAAGCATAGGGTATGCTGCTGGCTGTCTTCTGACACAGCTGATAGTAACCATTTAACTAGATAGCCTCTGACTTACATCAGTATGGCAATTGTTATAATCCCATGCTTTTTGAGTCCACTGCTAACGAAGGGTTTACAAAGACCTCCCTCTTTCCAACAAACTTTCTGCCCCCAGGCTGATAAAAATGCTGACAGTCTGCCAAAAAAATTCAGTTCTCTGCATTTTCATCATTTTCTGCTCTTGTTTTTAAGACATTCAAAGAGCTCAAATCTTTAGTGGGAGTGCTTCTTTTCATTTTGTTTTTTTTGTGTGTGTGTTTTGTCTTGCTTGAAAGGATTATTAGCTTTAGGGCAGATGTCTTCAATTTTTTCTAATTAAAAATGTGACCTCTGGTAAATAGCCTGTGCTATTTTTTCCCCCACTTCACTCAGTTACTGCAAAGATCACATACTGCACCTAAAGAAAAGGTTATCTTCCCAAGACATGTCACCTATTAACTTATGATAGTCCTGAGACTTCACTATGAAACCATTTCTGCTACAGATCCCAAATGAAGCTTAGTTTGTCCAGGGTCTGAGAGTGTGTCTGGTTAATGGGTATACTATTTTTTTGAAAACAGTTAATAATTTTCATGTCATGTGTGGTCTTTAATTCCAACTGGGACTGGAAACAGAACTGCCGTGATGCGCAGAATGACATTTAAATCTTGCAGTTTCAGGGTATAACAGGTAGCCATATTTAGCACTCGGAGCATTCACCATGAGGTACGGTACCTTTGTACTGAGTGTCTTTTTGACCTGCAGAGTTTGTGATCTGTTGGAACAGGCCAGATGGGGTGGGAAGCCTCCTTCTGACCTATTGTACAAACAAGTCTGCAAATGGAAGGTAATGCTAGTCTTAATCCTCATAGCTGGGGATGATTTTTTAAAAGGAGCCAAATCTCTGCAGAAGACCATTTCTTCATTTTGTGTGAAATAATTGCTGCAAAAGAAATAGAATCAGAGGATGAACCCTCTGGTTGTTCAAACCACCACTGTCTTCTCTCTGAGATGCTGCTTTTTACAATTGCGTTTGGTCAAAGTATGTTCAGCTACATAGTAAGTGAACACTAAATTTCTTCAGGTGCCTGTCTACCTTCTGGGTGTTTGGGAGCTATATGTGTAGCTCCTCAGTCCACAGCTGAGCAGCTCAGAGGAAGCGCAGAAGCCCAACTCCTACTGCCTGGAGAGCTCTGAAGTCAGAAGGAAAGTGCTTGGTGAGTTTTGTACTTACAGAGTTGAGTAGTCCTGGGGTAGATGTTTTGGGGGACCCTTAGGCTGTGCATTGAAAGTCCACAGCTGTTTTTTATTTGTGTGTCAATATTCCTTTTTGACTCTGCCCCTGAGTCACATTTGGGAACTTTGACAGAACCAGCACTGCCTGTATTAAATACTTGGCAGTAAGTTAGCACTTTCTATGCAAGAATATTCTAGTGCTTTGCAAACATTAATTACACTTTAGAGCCCCTCTGAGGAAAGACAGAAAGCTAACTCTGGTTTTGGAAGACATGCTGATTTTGTTGATGGGCTGTATGCTGAAAGAAATGTAAAATCAACCTTTATGTTGCCCAGATATATAACCAATGTAAAGTTAAAAGAAAAAGCAGCAAGATTCCAAAGCCTGCTGCTTCAGTGCCAGAGAGGAGGAAATGAAAATCGTTTTGTGACTAGAAAGGAGTGCTTTGATGACTGGGAATCTCACTTTACATATGCTACCTGATGGGTCTCTTTTTGTCAGTATATATGACAGTGTTTTGTCTAATTAGCCCCGACATTTCTTTGGAGCTTTATTTTTGTTTTGTATATACGTATCAGAGAAGAAAGCTCTGCCAATCCCTGGGAATCATGTTTAATTCAGAATAACTATTAGCCCTCTGATGAATAGAAAGCATATTAAAACACAGGTACAGAGCAGCAAATAAAATCAGGAGGCAAAAGAAAGGAATATAATTAATGTGCTCAGCATATCGGGTACAGATCTGTGTCCTCATGTTCAATGACAGTCTCAGAGAAGACACGCTGCACTGGGATATTGGCCAGCAAGAATCAAAACAGGAAGCTCATAGGAATCCCTCAGGGAAGTGTGGGAAATCATAAGTTCTTGTCCGAAACCATCCTCATAGCCATCCTCCATTCAGACTGTGGTGTGGAAGTAGGTACTGTGGTCCTCCCACATGTCCCTGTCAGCCTGCGCCTGAAGCAGCTCATTCCTTGCTGGTTGTTGTGATCCTCATAACCAACCTGCCCAAGCGAGAGATACTTTGATCTTTAGTTTCTAAACACAACGGAAGAATTGACAGATGTTATTAAGGCAGAAATGTCTTTTAAATTACGTGTCTGTTAATTCATTTTTTACTATAGTCCCTTTTGCAACACATTGTTCTCTTATTATAATTTATACATTCCTTCTAATGATAATTGAATCCTTTTGGGTTTTCAACATCTATGCGAGGGATATGGCTGCTAATTTGGAATAAGAGTCAAGCTGCTGGAAAACATCTCACTTGAGGTTAGATCTGTGTGTTGCTTTAACAGAAAAAAAGAACCCTTTGTACTTTTATGTTTTTTCACTTAAAAAAAAAAAAGAGAAAGAAAGATATTACAGAGCTAATGTACTATGATTTTACTCAGCTAATTAGAGATGGACTAATGCATTGGGCCAACTAAAATCAGTTAACCCTGAATCAGTAAATCAGCTGCTTCAGATGGTCCAAGCACCAGTGTAACACAACAGGTGATCAATCTGAATGATGAGTCTGACAAACAAAAAAGATATTTGAGTTAGTTGTGGAATGAGGAAGATATAAGGGAAATGGTATTTTTGCTCAGTTCGTGACTGTATTTGTTTGGTGCAAGGAAGGCTGATTAAGCTCTGGTCAGGCTAAAAATATATGTGTGGCATTGGGCAACAATCTGTGGAAGCACTTGCTTTGTACCGTGGAACACTGCAGTGGCCATAGTTGAATAATGTACTCATGTTGGTCTGATTCCTGCTAATTTACTGCATGGCACTCAGATAGACCTTGACATTAATAGCCTAAGCAAGCACTAACACTAAAGAAATAGAAGCAAGCCATTCTTTGTGAATACAAGGTGTGTCTAATAATATAAAGTAAATTATACTATATTGTGTCCCTTCGGAATTTAGCAATTTCTAAATTGTTAAGTTGCAGTGAGTTCCTGTGTTGCTATGTTTATAAACACAGCCTGATGTCATGATTTCTTGACCCTTCAGACTGGACTTGTGAACTGCTCACTAGCTACCAGCGCAGGTCTGATCCAGGTTGAGCCTCCTAAAGAGTTTATTGTGCCTTTATGCAGGTCCCAAAGGACAGGGGAAACGTCTTCCCAAATTAAGGTTAAAGTTGCGACATGTATGGTAGTAGAGATTACATAAAGTGTACTGATACATGGGAAACCCAGCAAAATCTTTTATTGTTTTAGAAGAAGCAGAATAAGTTCATGCAGTATCAGAATGTGACTGTGCAGCCTTGAGTTTTTTGCTGTAGGCTTAGATGTCCTATCAACAGCTTTTGTGAATCCTCATATCATGGCCTCCATTTCTATTGCTGTTCACAGAACTCTGAGTTTGTGATACCTTCTGAAGCAAGAACTCTGTTTGAATTCAATGGAGAGTTTTGAGCATTTGTGAGTCACAGAATGGGTTTATTAGGAGGCTGAGAGCATAAACCAGGGGTTTTACCTGCTGTGGTCTCTATTATTGGAGCACGGAACTTAGCGATGGTTTTCTCAAAGTCAAAGCAGGGGGAGGATAGCTACCTGATCTACAGAAGAGCAGTCTCTCCCAACTTATTTGTAAGGCTAGAGATGATAATTAATGAAGAGAGCAACACTGAATTTTAATTGGGCTGTAATTATAACACGGCAATTTATATTGTGAGACTTTCAAGACTGTTCAGCCCCTACAGCGTTTTGTTCCTCAGCTAAATCTAGCTCTAAATGTTAGAGGGAGATAAATAACAGGTTCTGAAACATACTTACCATAAGTGGGTCGTGTGTGTGTGTGTGTGTGTTGCCATTTATCATAATTTACCTAGGGGAAGCACCTCTGTGTCAGATCTGATAGACTGGAGACCAGGCAAGTTAGGGCATTTGCTAGTAAGCAGGCAGAGCTGACGCTGGAGCAGTACTGGATTTATCAGAAGGCAGGAGACATACCAGCTGGATTCAGGCCATGCTCTGAGACACATGGAAAATCTGAATATGACCCCCAAAATTGCTAAGAATATGAGCGGGATAGATGCAGGGATTTCTTTCTCTGAAATGTTACAAAGCCCATCTAGAGGAAACTTCAGTCTGCGTAAACTTGGATTAGCCAAGAAAGCAAGCAAGGAATCCGATGTTGTTCTGTAGAAAGTGGTCACATTAATTGGGCCTTAGATGTCAAGAAATGGTAGATCAAATCTCTTCGCCTTACTTGGATAGTTGTGTTAGCAGCACGTGTGGTGGTAGATTTTTGCTGCTGCAAAAAGTTGTCTGAACTTATGAATGGGAAAATCTCCAAAATGTCCACTGCTGGACTGTCTCAACAGATAAGATGCTTATTTCAAATATCTAACCATTTGAAGATCTTGATCTCAACTTCTCTTATGAGATCTCTAATTTTTCTTGCTTCCAACTGAGCTAGAAATGTTACCAGGGCAGATTTTCCTGTGGTGTGGAAGAAAGATGTAAGAATTGTGCTACTGCTTGCTCCTATCGTTATTTGTAACATTTTATCTGCAAATGCTGCTTTTCCTCAAATAAAGGCAATCTGTAGGACAAAAATCAAAAGATGGCCAGCTGGTCACAGTAGGGGTCAGCATTAAGGATTCCTGCAGGAGGAAGGTACAAACATTTACCTGTCCTCAAGTAAAAAAAAAATCCCAAGAAATATAATGATAGCAAAGTCCATAATCCAGGTTGAATTATGAAATGGGTCAGGTCCAGAAGGCTGTAAAGACCCCTGCTTCCAGCGAGCTCATTACCAGGCCTCTCGTCTCCCACAGGAAATTTCTCTTGCTTGCTGAGATTTCAACCCTGAGATTACAAATAATGGAGAAAAGTAAATACATAAATATGTTGAGCAGGCTTTTAAACCTTAGCTTGTAAAAGCATGTTGAGGAGGTGGGATTCCATCACTGCAACTCTTTTGGAGCAGATTAGAAATAAATCTGTTAGGAATGGAATAACGAATCCCCCTTTGGAAAAAGAGAGGCTAAACTAGGTAGATTATGAAGGACGTTGCCAGCCCTACTTTTCTATCTTCTGTGGTTAATCAAAGCTTTGCCACTTCATAGGCTATATTTTAGATGTAACCATTATTTTCCACCAGCAACTGATAATGAAGGGATTTCTGGCTGAGTTTTTCTGGAAAGTATTGTGGTCTAATGTGGGGAATTTCTCAAAAGGAGTGGGGAGAAAAAAGGAAATATCTACAAATGCTTCAAGATTAATAAAAAAAATGTCATTTAAAATTCTCGCCCTGCTAGAAATGCAAGAAACCTTCATGAAAGCCCTCCCTCTCTCTTCACTCACACACACAAATTTCCACCACTAATTCTGCATTAGCCATTTCTGCTTCAGACAGAGAAATATGCCATCAGGAATCTTTGCATATACCTATGCATATAGCTTTGGGTACCTGGAAAGCAATATAGGTGGCTGTTGCAACTGTTACTTTGAACAGTTGCATTTTCTTGTTATTCTTATAAAAGCTAATCATCTCAGTATAATGTGGAAGTCAGAGGCATCTTTTCTATGCAAGAATTGAGAATATCTGAAGTGACTGTCATTTGGGGGAAGGAAAAAAGAACAGAACATGAATCTCTCAGAGATGTACCTTTTAACTCAAAAAAAGTAAAGAGTTTTTAGGAAAGGAAAACGTTTCTTTTGAGATGCTTGATTATGATTTCCTTTATTGTAAGGTGGCAGAGCGGGGTTGATGTATATTGTTTTGCCTGGGAAGGGGTTCTGCCTTTTCTATATCTGCAACAATGAAATTGAAAATTATCTCAATTTACCACGGAGAACTTAATGAATTCAAACTGCATGAACATGCCATTTCCAACAAAGACTTCTGTTTGTTTGTTTTGTTCATGGTGTCAGGAAGCTATCTTTATTCTGGAAACTATCAAGGCTATGTAATTTGGCTGCTGATAGAAGAATTTTCTTTCGTTATGTTTCTTTTCTCTCATGTAGGAGCATTTAAGTTATTGAAATTAGTAAGAATGCTTTAGTTTATTTCTTCAGATGTACCAGTTAGCAACAACTCAATTTGTAACTGCCAGTCATGTTTAACCAAGCAAGTGAGCAAGCGAGCCAAGAAAACAAGACTGTGGTTGCATGTGCTGACTGGTTAAGATATACAGCTAGAAGAAACAGCTCATGATCAGAAAAGAGATTTGCTTAACCAGACCATGCTACATGACCAGTTCCTGCTTGTGTTCTTGTTGCAACTGCTATTTTTACCACTTCTATAGGAATTAATCAGGCACTGAGAGTCTGGTATCTGGATGGTGTTTCCATCAAAAGAAAAAGCTTAATTAGACTGCAACTAGCAGCAGCATGCATTCTACAGTGCTCCACAGCAGGTGACATGGTGTCTCAAACAGCTCTGAGGCTCTGTAAGAAAATTAGGAAAAAATTGAGCTCACCCTACCTTTTATTATGACAATAATCACATAATGACTACACGCTGTATAGCCAAATTTACCACATTCTCTCTTACTAGGCCTTTCAGTAATGATATCCAAGAATTGGACTAGGTTGGATACTCTGAATTCAGGTAGTCCTGGGAAAAGCATCAGCTCACTGAAACACAGATTAAAGTGCTCTAGGACAGGCCATATGGCTAAATGGAGCTAGATTCAGGGATTCACTGTGAGCCAATAGCCCCTGGAGACTGTACCTGAGGAGATTAAAGCCTTGATTAGCGTGATAAAACAAGATAATATGATTGCCAGAGCATATTATTAATGAATCCAAAAATACTGATTGCAAGTTGTCTAAAATCAAGTCTTAAAAAATATTTGACTAGTGAGTTGAGTTAGACTGATGAGGGTAAAGACCATTTATACAGAAGGAAAGTTAGGACAGGAAAGGCAAGTATGATTTGGAGTTGGATAGTCGATGTCTGAAGTCATACCACTACTAACATGGCCTTGAAATTTAATCTCTCCTTATCTCCCTGCCTTTAATCATCTCCATCATAAAAATGCTGAAATGTTATACTATTAAAATCTGAAATGGTTATAAACATGGGAATACTGCTACTTGTAAGCAATAATCATTTTGGGTATTACAGAATAATACTGAACACTTTTCAGAATGCAAATACATGTAAATATAGTATACATATGCATATAGGATCCAGTTACTAATCAGGTTTAATTGTTCAGGTTTGCGGTTTTAGGATTTCTCTTAATGTTGCTGCTTATTCTTTAAAATTCTACAACAATTTGTGGAAAATTATTGACATCTTTGGCTAGTTTAATGAACGTAGCACATATGGAGAATCTAATATGCTGCACTTTCATGCAGGAAAAGAAAGCCAGCAGTAAAACTCAATACCATGGCAACTTTCTAGCAACAGAATATCAGCAAGCATTTTCCAGGATTTTTCTAGAGCTCTGAAATGGTTAGTTAAGGAAAGATCTTCTCATGACAGTGAGAATTTTTCTGCTTATTTCCCACAGATATAATTTCTTTCTAAAATATTGGTCTCGTCTGAAAGGATTTTTTTTTTTGGACAACATGGCTATGAGAAAGTGATAGTCTACCTATTCTTACTAAAACAATGTCATGGAATACTGGATTTGTTTTAGTGTGCAAACTTAAATAAAATTAGATTACTCTCTGGAATTTTAGTGACAATATTTTAGACACCTTTCTTTTTACTATTACGTTCCCTAGGAAACATTGTAGTGTCAACTTTACTAAGGGCTTTGGCATCTTCAAGAAAATTTCTTGTAGAAATGCAAATAAGGACGATTTAGGCATAGGAAGTTTTTTTATAAGAGATTATATGATAACATACTGAAGACACTCTATAACTCAAAAGATTATGATGACTCAGTTTAGAAATGAAAAAAAGTTTCCTATTTTTTGAGTTGTTCAGTTGCAACCATGAGGGTTTTTTAAATTTATTTTATTTTATTTTACTTTATTGGGTTTTGTAGTGACATGCAAGATTAATGTGCAGTAATTACTTTACAGTAGTAATAAGTGCTGGTATTGGTTTGCCATAGATGTAAAGAGATAATGTGTGTTGCCACAACTGGAAACCCTAATACGCGAATCACATACAAGTTTGGAAGTGTTCAAGAACAGAAATTATCATGTAAAACTGAAGATATAAAACAGAAGATACAAAGACATGCATGGGGTAAACAAATTTTAAAGCTTTCCTCAGGGCATTATTTTTGTCAGAAGACTTTCTTGCTGTGCTAGGTCATGCTAAAAGTAAAGAAGAATTTCTGGCAAAACCATGATGGAAAACTGCTTTGATTTTAATAATGGAAGAATATTAGCTTTGTGTCATTCTTTTGCTGCAGTAGGTCCATAATAACTCGTAATAATTTGAGGGGCAGGTCAGAATCAAGGTTAGTAAAAGGATCAAATATCACCTGAATCAGTTCTCATCCCTCAGTCCAAGCTCACAGTCTGTAAGGCTGTTATGTATTTCCCAGATCTGACTATAGGACTGTGTGTTACTGGAACATAGGGAGATGATGTCTCTTGGATGAAGGAAAAGGGAGTTAACTATATTATACTACTGTTTCATTGGGCTATACAGACTGCAAATTAATTAAGTAAGGGTATAATCATTTTGGCACTGAGTTATGTGTCCTCACAGGAACACAGTCAGCTTCCAAACAGATTGTTTCTGCCTCCAGAAGCTGTGTTTGCAGGTACAGCACAGAAATCAGCATATTTGCTTAGGAAATTATTTTATTTTTGAGTACTAGTCACATTGAGCTTGCTATAAGATTCTGCTGCAAGTTAATATTCTTGGAATTTAGTTTAAGACGCTGGTTTTGGAAGAAACTGTTACTATGCAAATAATATCCTCCAGATGTAAAGTGTCTTATGGAAATTAATAAAGAATGCATCTCTATGAGTGTAGTTAGAATGTACAAAATAATCTATGCAATGTCTTTTTATAATGAGAACCATAAAATAGAAATAAAAATTGTGACAAAAAATGGACATTATAGAGCTCTCACAAAACTTTGACCCTGCCCTAATTTTGAACAGGGACATTTCATGACACTGTTCCTGTAATAAGTTCCTTGTACAACAATGTAAATTATTCAGGGATGGATTCACCTATAGAATCCATGCACTCATACTAAGTGGGCACGAGGAAAAGTGAGGAAATAGACACTTGTACACTCAAGAGCTCTTAATGTATCAATGGCTTGGTATTTGCCCACAGTGAGTCAGAGAGATGTGAAAACCCTAAGTCTAGGAAATATGAACGAGATCTTCTCTATTTCAAGATCAATTTTATATAGTTTAGAGACTGAAAAATGAAACTGTACTTATTTGTTTATAGTGAAAGAGCAATACATGCTTCAGTGACAGATTTTGTCTTGAGATAAAGGGAAGCAAGGACCCTGAAAATATATACAGAAAAGCAATCAAATTGGAAACTTCAGAGCTCCTATTGCAGCATCTGAAAAATTTGATCTCTTTTTGCAGCAATTACTGTACTTTAGGAAAAAAAACAAAAGTCCTATACTGTAACAGGGCTTGAGCCTCAATCATGGTTCAGGAACTTCTGGTGGTATGCACCCTGTACTATGCAATGAAGCCCCACGTCAGGTCAGGATGCAATTGTTAAGCAACAGGGATAATCATGGCAGTGGCTGTCAGGATACAGCAGAAGTGAAATGAAGAGCAATCAGTGAAAAATGCACAGTTGCAGCTCACAACTTGCTTAAATACCATCCACATCATTGCAACTCACAGGACTGACCCAGCAAAGAATGAAGATCCTTACCACCTCGCAGCCTCATGTTCATAGGTGGTGACTGAAAAATCTTTTTAAGAAGGCTGATTAGGTGAAGATGTCAAAAAAGTTCACCCCCAAAACTGCTCAGGAGCAATTTTTAGATATTTTAGAAAGTTTTCCAGGTCCTTCAGTGGATCTTTAAACTGGACCTGCAATTAAATAGAAGAGCTCATGATGTATTTTATACAAAATGCTAGATCCTGACCAAAGATACTCATAAGCCATGACTTGGAACATACTCTTGTCTTCTACCTTGAGAGGGTTTTGTTCCTCTTCACATCAAAATTGTAAACTTTTCCATTTGTTTCAACCAGCTTTTTCTTTTTTTCTTTTTTTTCTTCTTTAGAGCAAAATGGAAAGTTCAGTAGTTGTAACTCAGTAAACATATTTTTTATGCGAGGCTTTTATATCTACCCTAGAAAGCTCTCATTTGTTTCTTTCTTCTGTAGGCATGAAAGATTGTTTATTAAATATAATAATAATAATAAAGTAGAGATAAGCTCTCTTAGCTGGCATTACTTCAGATTCCAATGTATTTTTCCCCAGCCTCACTTCATTATAGCTCTATTTGGTAGTGCATAACCAGCATGTGTCACGCTGAATGAAGGCTGGCTTCAGAATAACATGTCAGTAAGATGATTGCTCTTGGAACACACAGTGCCCTTACTCTATAATTAAATGCAAAACCTGTGTGGAAAAAAATTGATGTTAAAAGTCTTCGCTTACGCTCACCAGAGACTAGTAGTGCAGAGACAAATGCCGTCATACTAACCTTAATTGCTTTCTCTGTGTCTACTTGCGGGAATTTTGGCACCACAATACTCTTGCTGGGGATTATTAAGCCACGGACTGGAGTGGATGTGGGGGTGAAATGGTGCAGCCAGGGCTCGGCCCGCTGGGGAAGCACTGCTGGCAGTGGTTGCCCTGGCTGCTCGGAGGACAGGGCAAGGGAGGAAGGGATAACTGCACCACTTGTGGAGGGGCAAATCTGACTCTTGAGGCTCCCCATTGCTTCCCCATCGTCTCCCTGGCTCGCTCTGCTCTGCCTTTCCCGAGCAGAAGTGCTCGGCCGCCATCCCGCTTTCTCTCCTTGGAGCGGTGATGCTCACTTCTGCCTGGCTCAGGGAGGAGGAGCCACCCCAGCTTACACGTGGGTCTAGCACCAGGGTGATCTCTTTCTTTATCCAACTTCTAGGGCTGGTCCAAATCTCAAAATTAAAAAATGAGGAAAAGGTAATAAAAATGTTATCCTCCATTTTCTATTTGGCAGTAACGAAACACCTTCTCATTCAACTGAATTTTTAGTGGACAAAGCTTTAAGGGACAAAACTTTAATAATTTCATTATCTTTCAGGATACCAAAGCCTCAGATTCCTACAACAGCACTTTTTGGCAAGTGCATTGGGAGAATGTTTTTCTGAGATAGGAAAGAAAAAGGAGGGGGCCATGCCAGGATTGCTGGCTGTCATTGCTGTCCATCTTGTACTTTTTTATAATTCATTTCAAGTATGCTGAAGGATACCCTAACAGAACCAGTCCACTTTCAAGCTGAATGCAGAGTATATTGTAATATCCTCCAGAAGTAAAATGTGGTTTAGGAAAGCTTAGAATTTTCTGAGTTTCTTTAGATTCATTTGAAGAAATCTGAGAAGAGGTAAATAATTTTAAATAGTGGTTTCTAACCCAACTTTTCCAATCAGTACATCAGGAACATTTAGATAAGTGAACTGTCTTTCTACAAGGTGAACAGAATGAAATTATTTTTAAAACATAAAAAATGTATCATGTTTTTCTTTTTTCAAGTTTCCCTTGGCTGTCCCCTGACCTTCTTACTAGAAGTGAACAAAGTTTGTGTTCTTCCAGGACAGCTTGTAGACTTTCAGACTTAAAGTTTCTATCTCTCTTCCCCTGTAAAGTTACCTTTGTCCCTATCAGCCCTTCCACTTACTCACTTCTCATAAGTCATAGCCACATCATACTTCAAAGCAGTCCAGCATTTCAAGACAGTGAGGTGCAAGCTCCTTAGACAGCCGACAGTATCTGTTTGTCTGATATACTATGTGTCCTCTCTTGAACTGGCTCCACCATCTCCAGAGCCATATTTTTTGCTGTCTCCTGAGAGAAGACATTCACTTTTGATCTTGTCCCTGTCTTCTTTCTTCACACACAACTTCCGGTGTTCAGAACGGCCATCTCAGTCATCTGTCATTTGGAGGAGGCTGCTTGGTTTCCTTCTTGACTTAGCTTTAGTGTTACACAGTAATAACTCAAACAGCAAAAACAATCACCTCAGTCACCACCTCAGTCAAGAGAAAGACCCTCTGGGATGTTCAGTGAGACGTTTTTTTTCTCACACTGCCTTTTAAAATCCTTAATTTCTGCTTTTGGACTATTTTAAGTTAAGGAAGTCTAGTTTTGTTCCAGGTTCAGCTCATAAAAGAATGATGTATGCTGCTGAAGCATTCAGTCAGTAGGAAATGAGTGGCTTTTATCAACTGATTTTTTTTGGCTGATGAAAATAACAATGCAAAAAGAACTGCGGATTTTGGCTGCGCTTCACTGCTATCAGTGTTCATTTCAATTTTGACATTAAAATACTCTACATGCCCAAGAAAATGTTCTGGTAGACACCAAGAAAATGTTCTGAAATTTTCTGTGACATTGCCAGCTCCTTTTACTCCATTCCCTCACATCTCTGCAGAAATTTGAAGTTGTGTGAATGGATGAGATCTGGCAGTCTTCTGGGGCATGTTAGGTAAACCTTAAGGGACAGATTTTGACTGGTCCTTAAACTGCTTTTTACCAGTAGGAAATACTGCAATTGATGGTCTTTTAAAACTCTAGCAAAGATTTTTTGTTTTGTTTTGTTTTTGTTTTTTTAACTGCCGCTCCAGGCTATCAGTCAAGGGTCTTCATTGTCCTCTCTGTGGGAGGTTAGCTGCATAGAGGAGGTCACCATGATGTAGGGGGACTGCCCAGGTTATATGTTGTTACCCTACCTTGCTCTGTAATGGTTTTATCCCATTTCCATTGAATTCTGAGATACTGCAAAGCTCAGCTGGTGTAGACCGTATTCTGAGAGGCTTTCAACTAGGTTTATCAGCAAGAGGTCTTAAAAGTTCATATGGAAAAAAAGGTGCCATGGAATAAAAGGGAGGGTACTTTATGGATTAAAAACAGATAAGCTTGTATCTTGCATACTTCCCACATGTATGCAGTTCTGGTCTCTTGTTTCAAACAGGGTAGTGTGAAAGTGGAAAAGATACATATTTTTCCATACAATTTTCCTTTGTCTGTCAGACTGTGAGGAAAGTTATTCAGATTAGTTAACAAGTTTCAAACTGAGAACCATCTTTAACTATTCTCCATGCCCCAGAAGATTATTCCCCCCTCCCCGTCTTTTATAGTCAGGAACAGGTTTGTAAGCTTCTAGGCCTCTCTGAGGGCAATTGCCAGTTTTCATCTGACTATTGTCAGTTTTCATCTGGATTTTTGGGAGCACATTGCTATTCATTTAGCATTTCGGCTCAGAGGTCAGAATGTGGCTGGTGTTGTGGAAGAAAAAGTGGGAAACTACTCTTATTTTAAACCTTGCACCTTTCATCACCTGCACATCTCTAACAAGTTTGTGTGAAAGGCACATACATGCATCAGAGGGGCAAATCCTTCCTTGATTTCCAGCAATATGATATTTAGGTAACTCTGAGGTCAAGAAATCACTAGAAAACTCTGTGGGGACTGGAGGGAACAAACTTACAGACAGCAGTATTTAACAGAAGTGGGATCTACATCATCTCTTCTGTTTCCTTCATAGTTTTTTTCCACTCAGGAATAAATTTTGGAATGTTAACATAATGATGCCAAAGGCTTTAGATGGTACACATAGTTCTAAGATAAATTATACATTTGTACCTGGTGAGCAGAGATTCAAACTGTACTCTATTTATTACAGAATTGCAAACCTTTTCCATGTGAGTAAAAAGAAATTTCCTTTCACTAATATTAATAATACAGTTAATTTCTATTTCACAGTAAGTAATATCCTTATTGCTGTGATGACATACCATCTCCTCTTAGTTGCTAGCCACTGGAAAGATTTTCAAAGACTGCATCACCTAAGTTTTTCACACCTGATTCTCTAGTTAGTCTTTGTAATAAAGGAGCTGGATATCCAGCAGCAATCTTGAAAGTCAGCTGGATGCTGCTGGGTGATCAGTCCTCTTAGGAATTAGTTTGTCAGCTTACAGATAGAGTCACAATTTGATAGACCACATGAAGGCATCTTTGGTTAAACTTTGTCTCTTCCTATCCAGCCAGTAGCCAGTAGAGAGCAATATTGCACACACATGAGAAATTTGTTCACTACACTGTATTATTCTAAGGGGAATTATCTACTACGATTATTGCTTTCCTTCTCCAGTACTGCGGTTATAACTAAGCTGTACATAAAGGAGTTTAGGCTTTGCTAATTTTTTTCATTCTTCTCAATACTTACTTTTTATCTTGTGTATAGTCAATGGCTTGTCAAACCTAAAGCTAATTTATTTGGTATTATATATTTAAAATGTTTTATTCTCCAAGAACCCACTAATGGGATGTAACACATAAAAATTAGATTAAAGAGCTATGGAAAAAAATCTTTTAATCAGCTAGTTGAATAAAGCTTTCTGCTTCTATGGTGAATTTACATAGGCTCCCTATTTTGTATAAACTAATATTACTTTCAGAATTCAATTTGGATTAGATTACCACACCGAGGTCGCAAAATGGAAAAGTGTGCACATATGTGTATTAGCCCTTCAGGATCTCCTTCAACTAGTTTTTTGCCATCTCCTTCAAATGTAGTCCCAATTTTTCCTAATACGATATTTATGTGATGTATAAAAATGTACAAGATTACTCCATTTCTGAAGCAAATAGCTTATTACCTTAATACCTGTCCATAATCACAGTTTTTAATCTAGAGTCTTGCAAGTAAAGAATGAATGATCAAACTTTAGTAATTTATCCAATACGTCCTGAAGTCTCTGACCATGGCGATAGAAAAGAACACTAGATACACACTAAATAAATCTACATAGTTTTTATAATAAACCCTCTGTTTGCGTGACCCTCAATAACTGTTGCCCTGTCTCATCCCACACAGCAGCTTAAGTAAGACTCTACCAAAATTCAGATTCACCAAGGCAGAGGCAAGTCATGTGTTTGCACTCCACGGCATGGCCAGGCAGCAAGGAAAGGTGCTTCAAGCACAGAGTAAGACCCTTGTACTCCATTGGAAGAATAAATAAAACCTTAGTCCTGCACCGAGTCCTGGACGTGAGGTCCCTCTGTGTACCATGTACAGGATCAGCAGTTAAAAAATGATAAAACTCTAACTCTGCCAGGGTCTCAGAGTCCCATCAGGCAAGGTCTGAAATGTGCCTTCAGGCCGGGTGGAGCTGCAGGCTCTTCCTGAGCTGACAGCGCTCGTCTTGTGAGCAGGTCATCTTTGTGCTTCATGGTGTGCCATGAGTGCCAATTTGTGCCAGACTTGCTGTGAAAGGGAGAAAATGTGTCTTTAAAAATAATCAGTAAAGCTGCTCCTCTTCTCCGTCATTTCATCATGAACCTCTGATTCAATTTTGCCAAGGCTTTTAGAGGTTTTTAGTAAATTTGGAAGACAGAATTAAGGAGAGGGTTGGAGGGGGAAGGACTCACAGAGTTTACCAGTCTCCTTAATAGAGGAATTGGAAAGAAAGTCACATGGAAAGTGAAGTCTATTCAGCATTGGGATACACTTCACTGGATAACGTGCAATAACCTTTTCTATATGCTCTGGGAATGAAAAATGCATTCCTAATACTAATACCCAATACAAACAGGGGGACCTTTGAGAGCAAAATTCTTTGCTCCTCTGTATGAAAAGGCTATCCTCTTCATTCCAATATACTGTTCCTTATAAATTCTTACAGACTTCCTCTAACTGTGTGTGAATAAGAGAATCTAGGTGCTTACCAATAATATGATGGAGTCATATGCCTACAGACAAACTTTGAGAAAACTTAGTCCATTAAAGAAATAATACTTCTTGTTCAGTCGTTTTCCCAGATGTTTTACAGCAGTCAGCAGAAGGGATTATATGTTTCTGCCTCAGTCTCTTCAGTGTCACGTCTGTCATTTTAGTGTAAACCCACATTTCTCTGCAGTGATTTAGCTTCCCTCTTCCACCATGTGGGCTCAGCCTGCTGTTGACAGGAGCTGAAGTACAGATGTGCACAGAAAGGCTTGTCCCCAGGTGCCCTCTCTGTGGGCAGCTGACTGCCAAATCGCTCCTGTTCCGACCGCCCATTCACCTCTGCCTGGTGAGCCTTGCTGGGCACCACTGGCCATGGACATGTGTGAGCAGAGCGGGAGGAGATGTCGGTCTGTAAAGAACGGAAATGCACAGACCAGAAACCTGTCGTCTTTCATACATCTATTCTGGAACAGAAATGATTCTGAACCAAAAATACCAACATCACTCCTCGTTTGGGTCCAGGCTGTGCAAATGGCCTCTGTCTTCATGATAAGTATTCCAGGTCTAGCTTTAGGACGTGAGCATCTGCTCCTAGGAGCTGAAAGCCTGTCCCTTGCCTGACAAGAATACACTTAATGAAATTAAAGAGCAATAAAATCAGCTGCATTACTCAAGATTATTACTTTCTGCCACATTGTGTATTCATACTATAATTTACCACCACAGGAGATCATAGGAACAAACCCTGGATTTTACAAAGGCCTTTGTGATGTTACAGCTATAATCAGAGTCAGCTACACTAACTGCCATAATGAGGGCTATCAAATCCCACATTTCAGCAAGCAGCCTGATGCCTGCAGAGTCCACACTGAAATGACTCCCCTCCTCTTCCCAACCCACCCAGTAGACAGCACACAGCTGGTCAGGTGAGTTACATGGATTTAGGATTTTATTAAAGCATCAAAAGCCAGGTGCTCCTGAAGGCAAGGGAGAATATTAATGGGGTAAATGTCCATCAGATCCAGAGCAAAATTTCCTTTCCTTTTGGAATTCCTGACAAATTATTGAAGAGCTATTGATTTAACTGATCATCTGCCTGAAAGAACGTACTAGTGGTCTTTGAAGCGGAGCGAGATATGACAAAAGGAAAAAAATAAAAACGGGAAAAAGCAAATACGTCTGTTTACAGAAATAGACTTTACCATGCTTTTGCTGTTCCCATGGAAATCTTTCACTGACTTCCATGGCGTGAAATTTTTTTATCTCCAGAATTCAGGTGACCTCTTCCAGATTCCATGTGTTGAGACTTACCTTGCAGGAGAGCATTGTCATTAGTGTCTGGATACACAGCATAAAGCTCACATGCACAAGAACCTCTGGCTTGCTGGGAGGGGAGGAAGATGTTTCTTCTTTATAGAAACGGTCCAGCTCACCCAAAGGCATCCATGGGTCATAGATGTGCACGACCAGCTGAAAAAAACAGGGTGTCCCTGTTTGCATCCTCAGAACTGGGCAACAAAGCTCAGCTCTAATGAGTTCCCCTGCTGTCCCCAAGCCTGTTTGCCACCCCTGCTGGGTAGCATGCCTGATTGCTGGCCTCTGCTCATTCAGTGTTCCTTGTGGTCAACAACTTGTGTATCATATCCCTGGATAAAGCTAGCTCAGTCTTTTGCTCTATTTGCTCTATTATTCAGGCTTTTCTTTTTTAGACACTGGTCTTTATTAAATTTTAATCTTCCAAGACGTGATTGATACAATGACTGGAGAAAATAAAAGAAGACTGCAGAGCTTCCTTCTTAGGTCAAAAAGCTGTGACAGGATAACTTGGTAACATGGAGCAGAAGAGCTAATAAATCTCACTCTCTCATTTCTCTTTTCCTCTGATGATCTATGAAATCTTTTCAGAAGCTCATTAGCTAAGCCCAGATGCTTACCGTCTTCATCAGCCTACCTAAGTAAAGGCCGGAGGTCTGGAAATCACCCCAGGAGGGCATGTCGGACACCAGAATTTGAGAAACAGGGTCAGCTGGAAAGAGACTCACTACCATCTGTCTAAAGTTTGTGATAGCAGGCTTTCCCGGGAGGGTGTGGGAGCTGTGAGGTGTCTGTGCAGTGGCTAGAAGAAAAGGGAAGCCCGCGGTCTCTGCTGTGTTTTATTCTTAAAGTCTGTGCCTTTTTGTAATGAGGACTCCTGGCTTCTACCTCTTTTTCAACATTTCCATCAAAAAGAAAGAAAGATAACAGAGCAGTATTCTTAATGTTTTGCAAGACAAACATGTGAATAGGAAAAGAAATAAAGGGGCATCTAGCCAAGTCCTCTCCCATTCCCACTGCAGAATTGTGGCTTTTCTTTCCTTTTTAAAATGGCTTCACTATATTGTTGGGGAGGGAGATGGTGAACCACTGAAGATAATGTAGGATGACTTTCTACTAATTCAAATTTATGAATAGACCCAAGAATAAATTAGGCTGAATTTTTCAGGGAAAATGGATCTTGAAAAAACTATAAGAAAAATGTATCTTTCATAACTTTTTGAGAATTTCTTCCAATGACATATCTTTTGTTTGTCCTGGTTTCCATACAGACCATTATGTAATTATAACAGCTTTAAATGTTTGGTGTTCAGCTGTGTCCCTAAGTCATTTGAAAATAAGCCTCTTAAAGAAGTCCTATAGCCAGCCCTGATTTGAGATACATATGAAGACACTTTTATGTGAGGAAAGGTCAGGTCCTATGTGGCTTGAATATTCCCAATTCACATTTCTTTCAGAGGGAGCGAAGGGTTCTCAGAACTAAACAAAAGCCAACAGTACTCTCGGGAACCTTTTGTCCATTTAAAATTATCACTTGACATTAGCATTGCCTCAGTTTGCAGCCTTGAGACTATACTCATAACTGCATTGTTTTGAAATGTGTCTGTTTTCAAACACGAGTTTGCATTCACTCTGAATTTATTGTGGGTGCCAGGTAAAGACACCCTTGGGGCTGAGAGTTGGACGCTCACAATGAATTAATCGGAAAGGAGATGAATGTTCACATCACAGTATAGTCATTAGCAGTGTTTTTCTGACCTGCTTGGGATGTCTCCTGTGTGGTGGATGTCGCCCCAGCAAGCCTTCCCACCCCCTCTGTGCTGCTCAAGCAGACTGTGATAGCTGTGTGCACTCATAAATGCACAGAATTGGCTCACTATGCCCAATTTACAATAAATTGCTGTGCAAAAAGCAAGTCAGCCAGGCTCTGACCAGAATTCAGGACCTACTTTGATGAGACTGCAAAGCAAGCAGCAGAAATGCACTGCTGTTTCCTTCATGTTCTTGACTTCTTTTTCCCTTGTATGTTTTTTGAATTGTGTTTAACAATAGAATTGCTTCATGCTACAGCTTCTCCTTGCCTCTGAGGAAAGCTCCAGGGGCTTCATCTAGACAAAAGCAAAAGATTTGTACTGTGAAGGTCTAGGGAGAGATTCAGAGGACTGAAGTTGTCACTAAGCACCTGCAGAGGTGAGAGAAACAAAGCTTGAGAGGCAGAGAACATCCCCAGCATAAAAAGAATGAGAGAAAGAGAGAGAGATTGTCCCCAGCAGGGATGATATGGGGATATGCTGGGGCAGGAAGGAAGTCAATCCTGAAAAAATTTCTCCTTTTAGCTCATGGTATTATAAATGGTGGGTTTGGATTCTTATTTCAGATTTAAAGTAGTTACACTAATCAAATGTGACCAATTGGTTGAATAAATAGAACTGTGCTGCTGTCATCTACTGAAATGAAAAACCTTACCAATTTATTCTGATGACCACCTGCGTATCGGTGTGAAGAATAGTCATTCACAATTAAAATCATAAGCCCGGTACTTAATCTACATTACTGCTATTTATTTTTCTTACTCCCCTTAGACTCGCCAGTCCTCTGAGAGAAATCTTCTGCGCATCTGTGACTGTCTCATACAGCAAACAGACTGGCAGGGTTCTGTTGACGGCGCAGCCCAGCTCTGTCTGTATGCTCTCACTTGCTCTCAGTGTGGGGCAGTGGCTTCTCTACCTTGTGCATCATTATTCCCAGGCTGCTGCAGTGATTCCACAACATCAGCTCAGAGCCTTAATACAAAGAGAAGAGAAAGAAAAATAGATATTGCTGTTGTCTCAAAGTCCAGTACTCCCACACGATTTTAACTTACTATCACTGATGTCACCTGTGGGCTGCTATGCGTTTCTGACGTACTTCATGTGCAGCCTGTATGTGTAGTACAGATACATTATAAAATGACAAAATAGTTCAACACAATGAATAACCAAACTTCATATAAAAATAGTATTTAAAAAAAGACAGTATGAAGAAGCATGGTAATGATCAGCTATGCAATTTAGCAGTGATACAATTCCATTTACAGCTCATAAATTCACTTAACATTTCAGCACACTTTTGACTTTGCGCATTCCCACAGCACTTACATTCTGATTCAGAGGAGACACTCACAGACTCTTACCACAGCCTGCATTTATGACAACAGTGATGTGAATATGTAAATGTTACGCCTTCCTTTCAAGCCTGCATGGTCAGGCTTAAAACCTGCGTGGCCAGGTTCAGTGAAGCTTTGCGGTTACTGTGCAGTAGCTCAGACAGAAAGCGTCCCAGGGAGCAGAATCAAGAGATCAGCGAGGACGGCGTAGTCATCCTTGTGTAAATGTTAACAGAGGGTAGCTAGCTGCAGCCGCTGCGCTCCTTTCCTGGGAAAGTGCAGTGGCTCCTGCTGACATTTGCATCCACCATACGGTGGAGTGCAGCATGGGCGTCTAAGGCAGAGCTCCTCACCTTAAAAACAGTACGGCTGCCCTTGAATTGATTCATGGGTTGTATTTCTGACATCCTGCACTGCTAGGTGCCTCTGTGTACACTATACAAGCCCATCTCTTTTTTGGGGGAATGCCATTATCACTGTTAATACTCTGGAAACATGCAAGCTGCGTGCATACAAACAATGCAAAACCAAATAAAACAAAGGGCAATTGGGTAAAACAGGGAGCTGTTTGTGGTCATTGTGGAACCAGGCACGAATGTGAGTTTTCAGTGTGTGTACGTGCATGCTCTCTTTAACAGATGCAAAGTCAGGTCCTACCACTTCAGACTAATAGCTCATCTTGTTTCTTATAGGAAGTCATAATCTTGCCTTCCATTTAACAGTGGGGTCCGCAAAGGAAATTGTTATAGTGATAGAAAAAATACAATGATTTTGATGTTTTCTTTAGGAGGGAAGTATAATTGTGTGAATGCACTAATTTATACAGAATTCTCTATGTAAGGAAAGCAACAAAAATAGGATACATTTTCCTAAGACTCTGGGGAGCAGCATATTATATATTTAATACCCACAGAATAATCCATAGAATAACCTGTCAAAAATCTTTGTGCTTGTTTCAAATATATTTTACTCATTATCATAAAAGCAAAATACATTGTATACTGCAATGTGAATATCATGTATTAGTAAATTTTTAATTAGTAGAAAGGTTTACTTTAGAAAAAATAATTTTAGAAAATAAAATAAAAATATGTGACGGTTTTACATTACAAATATATTTTCCTATTTTATTATGCCTGTAAATTCATCTCAGCAGCCGCTAAAGCAAACAACAAAGTTACATATTTATAGTTACCAGAGCAATTAGTTAGCAGCAAAGAAGTTTTAAGCTCCTTAAATGTGTGTAGTGAAGGCCGTGACATTTCAAGGTAATTCTGAGAGCAAGCTTTTTTGTAAAGATTTTGAAATGCATTGATAGCCTTATCCAGCTCACGAGTGGACTAGCTGTTGCATATCAAACCCAATCCTGATCCTTGGAGTTTTCTTCCTCCCACAATTAGCATCCTTGCTGCACCTTCTTCTTAGTTCACTTCTACAAAGAACAGATGTGAAGATAAAACTAATCTTTCACTTTCAGAGCCTTTTCTTACAGGTCTAAGCTAAAGGATTTTAATGAAATATTATAACGACAAACATACCAGTAGCTATGTAAATTCTTAGGTGTGGATAAACAGAGGTTATCACGTCTTACTGTTGTAAATCTGGCATCTTTTGAAAGCATGGTTCTCTTTTAAAAGAAAAAGCAAGAATTACAGTTAATTCTGTCCTGTACATTGCACCAGGAGTGATATATGAGTCTTATTAGTACATACGGATTTATGAGAGAGCATACGGTCCTTGAGAAGAAAAATCTCTTAAATTACTACATTTTGCCTCTCTAACCTTTGCTCTTATGCAAGGTCAAACTGCACATTTCGAATGTGTACCTGTCACTTTCTTTAAAGATTAAGACTGCCGAAGGTTGGGCTATACTGAATTTGCCACCCTGAGCACCCTGAACACTGAAAGTAGTATGAGGGGTTTGTCAGGTCATGATTCCAATTGGCCTGAGAGACAAGAAATGATTGCTTTTTATGGTACTCAGATCCCCATCCCCATTAAGGCAAACAGAAATTTTATCCATCAGATGCTATTTAAAAGTAAGTAAACCTTTCTTAACCATTCGGTATTGTTCTCTTGATGAAACCAATTAGCTATGCATAGAAGTAGCAAAGAAATAGGCAAATAATTATGTCATTTATACTAGTGGAAGAAGAAATTATATGTGAAACAGCTAAAGAAAACGAGACAGTGGAGGCAAAAGGGAAAGGGAGGAGGCAAGAAGAATGGAAGGGAATTTAATTTCTTATTTTCCTCTTACACTAATTTGTATGTTGTAGTAGCCCATTTCAGTATAAAATTTTGTGGTATATTGAAAGTCATCAGCTATGGGTGGGGGAAAATGCACTAAATCTAATTTTTATTGACAGATAGAAGCAGCACTTTCTGAATCTGCAGGAAGGTTGTCAGGGAAGTGTGTCAAAAGGCAGGATTTACCTGAAGCCTAATCATGAACAAATTTAGGCAACTTTAGACTTAATGAACAGGTTCGCTTTTCAAATTTAGCCTTTCATAAAATTTTTCATACAAAATGCCCAAGCATCCCCTGCTACCCCAGCAACAAAATGAAACTTTGCCATCCTGTCAGAGAAATGTCAGCAGTGCTGCTGGCTCCTGGGGGCCAGTCTAGTGCGTGCCTCGCTCCCAACAGGAGATGATTTGGTGAGAAACTGTTTCCTAAGCACAGAGGAACTCCATGGTTTAGTAGAGGTGACTCCATGATAATTTCTGGGAAATAGCAACTCTTTTTAAAAGAGGATTGTGATAGAGTCTAGTACAAATGAAGAAACTTATTTCTTATAAGACTGTCTATGACTTCTCTTTAATGATCTGGATTTCAGATATCAATTCATAATAAGGTTAGAATGAGACGGAAGGAAATTCGAGTTTAATCTGATTTTGACACACAGTAATGAGGTACTCCCCAAGAAGCAGATGGTTTTGTATTGTAATTATAGTCCACCCAAATGATCACTAAAACAATACTCACAATTCCTCTGTGACATGTCTTGACAGATTGATAAACTGGAGGAAAGAAAACTTTCTTGGGTCCCTTACTGCTGCTGTATTCTTACTTTTCATTTGGAAAACACACTTGTGCGTATACGTTAATGATTTTTCCTGCTTGAATTCAGTTACTGGGAGCGCCCTGTGAGAGTAAAACCTTATATTTTTCCTCTCAGCAGGCACCTGGGACCTGGTTCTGCAAATGCAGTGTGGGTAGGATTTCTATGCGCAGGGTATAGTGTGCTGGTTTCCAAGGAGACAAGTACATCACGCTTGGGGTAACGGAGGTCTTGGGAGAGTGAGATTGTGTAAAACAGTCCTCTGTTTATCAGTTTGCTCACTGATTAGGAATATAAAGTAAGAGCCTCATAGCTTTCTAATGACTTTATAACTAGCAGGCATTTACTGGCAGCTGTGACAGTGACCAATGCACAGCACCGATGTTGAGCCACTTTAATGCCAAATTATTTCCTTGAAAGAGCTGCATGTGTGAGGCCTCCTTGCACATTAGAAATTATCATGGTGTTTGTCATCAGTATTAAGAAATGCTCGAGATCCATATTTTTCCTCTCCTTGCCGTTGACCCTAACACCAGCCAGTGGTGGGACTGCAGCGATTGCACCACACAGACACGCAGAGCTGCTCCTTGCTCCTGTGCCACCGACCCACTTTCAAGTCCGGAATAATCTCTAGCAGTGTAAACAGCAGTATGTGGCAGGGCTCAGATTAGTGAAGCCACACTGGTCTCTGTCATCAAGAATCAGAATAAAACCCCGATGTAGACATAGCCTTTAATGCAGCAAAAGCTTGTGGTGAAAATCCCCTGGACAAGCACTGGAAGTGGACTTAGAATGATCTCACCAGAAGTTAAATAGAAATGTTATCTTGACACCTTGTTCTGAAATAATCTTTTATCCTGTGAACATTTTAAATGGATTTTCTAGTCAAATTACATTAAGCCTGAGTTTAACCGCGTGCCTGTGAACATATATATTAAGTAAGGTACAGAGCTGGGAAACTGAGTGTTTTGAATTGTATCTAGCAGAGATACAATGTAAAAACCCAATGTCTCTATGGCTTTAGTGACAAGCCATACTACAGCTAAATGGAAACTTTTTTATTCCTCCTCAAAAAATGAAGTTATTTGTATTTTGGTAGGTGTAACTGGAGGGAGTGCACAAAACTGTGCAACGTTGTAGCTGACAGGTAATATGAGACAGATACAGACTATAAAAGCAAGCACATTCCTATCACAAGGTAGGTTGCAAAATCTGGATTTCTTCCTTACACTGTGAATTCAAACAGTAGCACTGTCTGGAGCAGATCAGAAAGTAGGTGTAAAATACACATTCACTACCAGGTGCTGCTTTTAATTCCTTTGAGGTATTATGTCTGTCAGCTTATCCATTCTCCATTCACATTGCCCTCCAGAATCCAGCTGAAGTGTAGGTAATGTGGATAGTCATAGGGTTTTGTTTTTTTTTTTTTGCCTGTTGATAGATAATAATGTATTTATGAAATGACTTATAAGAAATCAGACCTTTCTAATATACTGGTTTAATAGAGAAGGTTAGCATAATAACTCAGTTTCTTAGATGTGCCTGGATGACAATGCTGTGAATTCTCTTCTCTCTCAACTTAATTCAAGGATCATTTCCACAACTTGATTTACTCTTGTACGGTCTTCAGATATGTTGATTGAGGTAATAGATGGGCAAAGAAAAACAAATCAATGCTCACATCATAGTACATGCTATATTTTGCTCAGGTTAATTATATGTAGTATTCTAAGTATATCTTTCTTGCTTGGAGAAAAATAAATGGAAAAGACACCCCGTTTTGTGTTGACTAGGTGCATAGAGCATTTTCTGTAGAAGATTCTGCAGCTTCTTCTAAAATTGTGCAGAAATTACTGTAAAGGAAAAAAGAAAGAAAGCCTCTTCTAACATAAAAACTAATTCATAAGTGCTCATGGTTGAATATGGGTGTGGATATGTTCAGATGGCACTCAGTGCTCAGTACACAAAGTATAATCTTTCTGTATTAGGAATGTCAGGAGACAGTCCTGCTTGCTGCACTGTATGTGGATCGTGTGTTGAGGTTGCCTGCAAAGAGCATTCAACTTCACAGTAAATGTGTGGGACTTTTCTAATTTCATAAACACCATAAAGTGTGGATAAAAGTCTTCACAAGGAAGAGAGAGCAAATGCCTTGAGGGGAGGACGGTGAGCAATGTGTGAGATGAATGTCTGTGTGTGAATGGGACGATGGAGAAGAGTAAAGTGAACTTTCTGAATGAAGCACACCAGAGCAGGAATTTATTTTGCAGCATTCATGTTCTTTTTGCAAACATGCCAAGGGAGCTAAGCACATTTTGAAATCCCATACAGGTTGCCATTATGTCTTTTGAAAACCAGCTGATTTGGAATGCATATGGTCATTTCAAAACCATAGCTTTGGCAGAGCACTGTGATCACAGGAGGATGATCATTACTATGTTTATAGTTGTTGCCACGCCAGTGTGATACTATATGAGATGGAAGTGCCGAACGTAAGTCTTTTATAGTTGTATTGGAACAGTTAAATGAAAGGATCATTTGAACATATTGAGCATTACTGTTCTCAGGTATTTTGATAGAAAATGTCTTTCTGATTACATTAAATATTTCATGGCTGCAGGTTGACTTCCTCAGAATTTCATTGAGGAAAAAGGCAGCATTCCTGCGAGAGCAAACATTACAGTTTAACATTGCAAAACACAGCATTTCAAGTATCATTTTAAAGGGGATAAAAATGAAATATTTTTAACAGGGAAAGAAAGAGACAACATCAGAAGGAAAATGAAAATGGAATGTTTGGATGAGATGCAAACATTCCCTCACCACTGTTCCTGCTCCCTTCTTTGGGAAACACCCTCATATCTGACCTGATTTTAGAAGAGAAAGGGATGTTACATCTTCTGCTAGCAAAAAAACCTGTGTATTTTTAACTACCTCTAACAAGAACCTGATATTTATTTCAGTGTTTCTGAAAGTGATGTCAGTAGTCTAATCTATGAAGATAGTTTATAGTGATCTTCAATGGGATTAAGCACTGTGTCTTCTTCCAATCTCATTCTCCTAGGCCGAGGGTAAGTAATATAGATCAAGTCATACTCATGTTGCTGCAGCTGGATATTTTTCCAGTCAAGGTAGTTGTCAGTCAAGAGCTGGACTTCCTGACAAGCAGGAATTTAGAACAATATTAGAGAGGTATCTTGCAATGCAGTAAGATTGCAAGGGTGAAAGGGTGTCAGGGTTTCCCTGGTGGTAGAGCACAGGTCCAAAGTGTCCCCTCCGTCCCCTCAGCTCCTGTGGGAGCTGAAGGCAGCCCGTTCCCTGCAGTGAGGCCAGGCGAGGTTAAGTGCTAGGAGGACAGCAGGGCAGCGGGCAGCCTTCCACCAAATGGTACAAATGAACAATCTCTGCACTAGATGCTTGAATTCTGGAAGAGATCCCCAATGTGCAAAGTTAATCAAGTTCTGGCCTAATTAAACCACATTACTGCTGTTTTGTCTTTCTTCCTGTGGTGTCCAAGACAATAAGCTTCAACAAAGGAGGCTTGGCAGTGCAGTTTTATGTCTCTCTTAACAGGTCAAATAACTTTGGTGTATGAGTGTTGATCATATGGAGACACAAAAGGCTAAGATTTGTTAACTTTAACCCTCCTGCGAAGTTAATTTTAGTACCCTTTTGACAGTGCTAATTAAACCGTGTTTCATTCTTTTCCATTCTGTATCAGCTAAATACTAACAAACAGAACTATTGAACAGCTGAAACCTGTTTAAAATCACGTCTGCTTTGTCACATACAAAATTTTGTGATGTATAGAACATTTTAAAGTCAAAGGAAAGTTTCTGTTCTAAAGAAACTCAAATGTATTTATGCTGTCAATCTCTACAAGTTCTATAATGATAACCTAAGCACTCTGAGCATCACTAGACTATACTTTATTTGTATTTCTTCAGGATTTGTAGTGGAATACAGACAATTCAATGGTGTTCAATGGCTGATGTAAAATATATCAACAAATTTTCACTTTATTCCTTTCACAGTACTGTAGCAATAACTGCACTACAGTTATTGCTGTAAACAATAGCTGTAACAACATAAAAATATTTAAGAAAATGATGTAATTTTGAACAATGAACCTACAGGCAGAAATATTTAATAAATAATAGTTAATTCTTATTTGTTTCTATTTACATAAAACTCAAAGCTTAATTCCAGTTTTCTTTATATCACCAGACAGTGTAAAAGTGTAATGTTGGTATGTCCTGTAATTTTCTTGTGAGTTTTCCATACCTGGTATTTCTCTATAAGTCCCGGATTCACCCAGAATCTCAGTTTGTCTTTCTTTTGTTTTCTTTTTAAGCAAGTCTTTGGCTTGCTACAGGGAAAAACTTGAAAACCAACTATAACTTCTCAACAGCTAATAGACTAAACAATTAAAAGAACTCAGAATACAACTAGTTTTTAATATTGTGATCTCATGTTTTGGAAATAATCTTGTTCATGAATTTTCACTATTTACATTTATCAGTGTAACACAGCCAGTGCAAGACTAGAACCATTTTTTTCTTTCATAAATGATGGAAGAGTCCTCTGCCTGGAATTCTTGTTCGGTTTTGCACCCAAAAACATCTTGGAAAGAAATAGGAAATGCATTGAAATGTTGACCAGATTATGGTCTTTTATTGAAGTAAATCAGGCACAATTATTCTGAAAGCAAGAGGATAAAAATTATATAAACTCTTATGAGAGCATAATGTGGTCCTTTGTTTTCATTCTGACTGTGGTGTGCAAAGTATATAATTTCTTATTTCTATAGTGCATTTGTTTTAGTAACCACTGTTACCTCTTAATTAATACATCAAAGACCAGAATATCTAGTTACTAAAATGGTTCTGATTTTTCCCCGTAAGCTAAAGTCTCCCCTCTCCTAGGAGACCATCACAAAAAAACCCCGAGAAATGAATGACCTAATATTTTTATCTGAGGGTGATGAGAATTCATACTCATTCTTCTTAATCACTCAGGAAATAGCGAGCCACTTTCAATTATCTAACTGCTGGAACCACAAAGCAGAATGAACTGCCACTACAGAGCAGCAGGAGATTTCTGGTTACTTCCACTTTGGGCTTCTGACACTAGAGACTCCTGAAGGTTTTGACTTTCACAGAGCAGCTGCTCAATATTTTGAGGACCTGAAAACTATCTAAAAAAAATCTGAAAGCCTGGTACTTGAAAAAAAGCTACCTTCTGAGAAATGGGAACTCAAAACTGAAGGCCACCTAACTCAAGAGTCACTTTTCAAAAGCTTAGGATCCATACAGGTACTTTAATCTTTTTGCCCTGGCAAGTCCATCTTCAATTTGTGCACAAATTTATCATATCTAAAAGATACGCAGCGCATCTGTGAGAGTCTCTTGCAGGGCCACCATAACTGAAAATTATGGTTTCACTGATGAGCTACAGGAGGCCCCAGATTGGCTTCCTCTGAACAGTTTGGCCACCTGGGACAGTCTAGAACCTCTTTCTTGGTCCTGCAGTATCCCCCTGAATTTGTGCCCCAGAAACACTGCTCCCCATATCTCTTCATTAGACTGCTCTGGGATCCAGGACCTGAAGCACCCAGAGTACTCAGGTGGGGGAGGGGGGAGTAGGAGAAGAGGTGGAATTTTGTCAATAATCAGACAAATTCCCATCAAAACCCCCATTTTATGCTTGGTGAAACTTCTTGGAAGGGTAGAGTTTTCTAATGAAATGTTTTTGATTGATTAAACACAGATTAATCAGAATATTTTTGACCATCTAATTAGCCAGAAGGAGAGGCCATCAGCTGTTGAGGAATCAATCAATCCAATAATCAGAAGAATTTGCATTAAAAGGCTTATCAGTCTCATAGCGGCAGAGAGAACTGTATATAAAAGTCATGACAATTTAGTAAGTTAGCTCTAAGTATTCAAGTGACAGATATAATTTAGAGGAAAATGTTCCTATATACTTTATTAACTAGTTGTATGATGATTTAGTGAAGAAATCTGCCACCTTTAGTTATGCTAGATGTCCATTCATCTGTCTGTCAACTTCTCATTGAACCTGATTAGCCTGACAGTAAGACAGACCTCAGACAGCTCTGTTACTATCAGTGTACACAAAAACATGCGGACAGGTAAATTCATGCCTTCTTAGAGGGAAGGCTGCGATGTCAGCTCAACCCTACTGGGAGACTCAAGAGAATCAGCTCTTGAGAAACCCGCAGAAAATTAGCCTATGTAAATGCTGTTAATTGTGCAATTACCTTTTTCTTTTCCAGTTTACTATCATTGATTAGCAGAAATGTGTTAATCTCAGACTTCTAAGTTTTGCTCAGAAAGAAGAAAGGCTGCTATGTGAAAAGAAAATCCACATCAACTGGCCAAATGCTGCAGGCCTCTTCCACTATGTAGGTTATAATAACAACCCAAGAGGTGGTTTCCAAGGCTTGGCACTTTTGCCATGCCAGCTGTAGGCACATTTTGATCAGATTGGTGGCTATCTTAACAAGTCATGCAAATCTTGCAATGACACAAGGGGCTGGATATTTGTTGTCAGATGGTATTTTCTTTTCTATTTCCTCCCCTCTTTCCCTGGTCCTTTCTCTTGCTTCCAGGATTTTACAACATCCAAAATGACAGTGTCAGAAATGACACAAAACTACATCTTGCAGGATGTTACCACCGCAGGAAAAGATAACTGAGGCAAGCTCAGGCTGTCTGAACTTCTACAGGAGCACTGTCATGTCTCATTCATTCCCTGATCACAGCTGCAGGACCAATGATTTTTCCTAGCACTGTGGTTTATTTTTTGAGGGACAGGGTCATTTGAACGATAATAATAATACAGACAGATGAGTTTGGACATGCTGAACTGAGATGGAACCATTTGGGTTTCTGATTTATTTTCTGTTCAGTAGTTCAAGAGATATATGTGTTCTGGCTCTGAGCATTCTTTCTTCTGATGGGTCTCACAGAAGTGTGTATTTAGACTGGGTAGCCTCCTGTAGCCCTGTATCTCAGCTTCTCCACACCACTGTGCTGATGCACTGAGACCAGACACAATGAAGTTCCTCTGCTCCTTCTTAGACTGCAGAGTCTCTGGTAGGTGGGTCAGAAAGCCAGGAATTGCCTTTATGACTGTACAGTCTGACCTCAGGCATCACACAAAGCTATTGTCTTCCTGCAATAACACATCGTTTCTCTCACATGTGTTTTGTTTGTTGCATTGTTGCTTTATTCCGTAACACTTTTTCTCTCTGTCCTTTATCAGCCGTGGTTGTTGCAGCCTTCCATGGGCTAAAGGAAAGAGAACATAATACGCACTAAGGGAGATGTCATGGCCCTTCCGCACATTCATTCTCAGCAAGCTTTTGTGCACGAAGTGAGAAAAGGGCTGTGATCTGTATAGAAAATTCATATGGTGGGGGAGTAGCATTGTAGCTACAAGATTCAATAGCATTTACTCAGGGAACACTTTTGAATCAAGAGGATCACAGAGTACAATCTATAAGGATACGCATCTCAAGGGGGAAAGAAAAAATTCTGCTAGGGTTATACTGTTGGGTTTTTTATCAAGAAAAAAGATAGCAAGTGTGCAATGTTCAAGGGGACGGAGGAAGTCCAGTAAGTCTGTAATAATAGGTGTCTTGAAGTATTACACAGATCAAGTAAACCAACTAGACAAGTCTTATAGATGTTATTTCTCATTCCCTGAGTCTACTGCTTCCAAAAGTAGTTTTAGTTCTGCAGCACACGAGGCAAAAGGCTGCTGTCAGCTTAAATAACCTGAGGAAAAGCGAGAATTCCAAAAATAAAAATTAGATTAGAAAAAGAAAAAGAAATAAGACAAGCTTTCATTCAGATCATGGGCCCTTGCTTCCCTCTCCCTCTGTCCTGCGGAAGAGCTCCAGAGAAGTCAAGGTGTTGATAAAGCTAAAGCAAGAAGGGGAGATTCAGTCGTTATTTTTCATTTTCTAATGAAATGTGTCCTTCTTTGGAGGCAAAATATGTCAGTAGTTAAAGGAATAACAGGAAAAGTAACCATGAGGTTATAGAAAAGAGCTGAAGACCACCTCATAACAGTAGCAAGCCTGGACAATGAGTGACAAGGCTAGCAGACTGCCGTAGAACCTGGAGCACAGGAGCACTCCTCCTGCTCTTCACTGCTCCTAAAGATGCACAGTGCCAGCTTCTGACCCACTTTTTTCTGCCAGTCCTTCTCTTTCCTCCTCCTTCCACCAAACTTCAGCTGATGAAGCTTCTGTTTTCATTGCTGAAGACTGAAGGCCACTGTATGGCAGGAATAAGACCTAAGAAAATGTATTTACAGTGCTGCAGAAGTTTATTCAGTGGGCACTTTTGCAAATGGGAGTTAACTATCTTCCTAGTAGCTGGTACAGTGCTATGTTTTTGAGCTAGATATGAGAAGAATGTTGATAACAACTGATGTTTTCAGTTGTTGCTAAGTAGTGTTTAGACTAAAAGTCAAGGATTTTTCAGCTTGTGGTGCCCAGCCAGCGAGAAGGCTGGAGGGGCACAAGAAGCTGGGAGGGGACACAGCCAGGGCAGCTGACCCAAACTAGCCAAAGGGATATTCCATACCATGGGACATCACATCTAGTATAGGAACTGGGGGGAGTGGGGGCGGGGGGATTGCTGCTCAGGGACTAACTGGGCGTCAGTCGGTGGGTAGCAAAATTGCACTGTGCATCATTTGTATACTCCAATCCTTTTATTATTACTGTTGTCATTTTATTATCATTATCATTATCATTATCATTATTAGTTTCTTCTTTTCTGTTCTATTAAACTGTTCTTATCTCAACCCACAATTTTGCTGCTTTTGCTGATTCTCTCCCCCATCCCACTGAAGTGGGGGGGGAGTGAGTGAGCAGCTGCGTGGTGCTTAGTTGCTGGCTGGGCTTAAACCACGACAAGGAGTCCAGAAGCAGGGGAAAAAAAAAATGGTATAACACTTAAAAATGGATTGATAGGAACACTTAAAAGAATTGATAGGAAGACTCATACAAGAAATATATAAAAAATTAGCCCTTAAAAATAAGTTATTCTATAATCTAGTGGAATATGTTTTCCTATGAGCTCATACCTGGTTGTCTTCTAATCCCTGTCTTCTCCACTTGCTTCTGGTAGCTAACATACCCACTGGTTGCTTGGTGAATATTATAAGACTTCCTGGCTGGCTGCTGACTTTTGCAGGACAAATCTACTCTGAGTTGTGACTGACTTTCCTCCAGAAAAGAAGCAATTGTCACTATTTGACACAGTTGCTAACTAATGTTTTTAGGGACTGGATGTACTTGAAAGTTACCTCTGTCGAATTTGAATTTGAAATTGCCCAAATAGTGCCAAAAATTATTAGTGAATGGTCTGGAACAGACACACATATATAGACAGTGCAAGTCTTGGTTTTGCCAGAAACCAGAATAAAAATTATGTTAACAAGATGTCATTTTGAAAAAGGACCATATTGGCAAGTGCCGATTATCTTCTCCCATGTGTTGTAAGTCAGGCCTTGCTTGTCCAAAAAGAAAAGACAGGTTGATAAAGAGTTTGCTTTATCTTGCTTATCACATATATATTTTAGTTAGGGATTAAAATAAAATATTTAAGTACCAGAAAAACAAGATGACTTGCAGTGACTGTTCCCCCAACAGACTTTTTCCAGACTGCTCACATATGTTGGTGAAACAAAGTGGCGCATTTGCTGAAGTAAAAAGACTTGGTGCCAGAGGCCTGTAGGACACATTGCTTCCTCCCATAAGGCTGCAGATACCTGCTGCAAGACACGTTCATCACTTTGCTATCCCTTTCCTTAAATAATGAATGTAATTACTGTTGTTTTTCTTGCCTACGTGGCTAGGACTGCTGAGCTTTCATCTGAGTCGCAGTTTTGAGTAGGCTGATGGGTTCAGTTTCAATGAGAGCTTGCTGATCACCTGCTATGCTTATTCATGGGGTCAGACATTACTCAGGACCTGGATTTTAAATAAAATCATAGTATCATAGTACACATTTTATCTTGAATGAAAAAATTATTCTTGTCAAGAATATTTTTTTTAAAATCTGGTTTGTAATTTATCTTCTTTTTGTTGCCAGTCATCTATAATAAGTTTGAAATTATCCTGAATATAATATAGTTATTCTAACTATCAGTTGAGTAATTTTCATGAATAATTCTTGGCTTAGGGTTTGTTTCATTTGTGAAATTCAAACAGGCCAGTTAACTGTCTGTTCTCTGTCCAGCTAAACTCTTCAGAATGATCTTGTTGCTAAATCCAGGTAAAAGTTCAAAAATCTCTCTGAGTGGTCCCTAACACTTGTTTGTGATGCATTTTATTTGCCTACTTAGAAAAGGTAGACAAGAAGTGTGAACACAGTAGAAGTAAACTAATGTGTTCATGCAAATAAATATTCATGGTTAAAAAAACCACCTGTGCTTTGTTGCATCTTGTGTTTTGTGTTTATAAAAAATGTGAGTGGCATAGACAACTATAAGGATGTAAATTCCCGTAAAAATAGTCAAATCAAGAACTGGGTGTTTTGGGGGAGATATTACTGAACTAAATATGAGGTACTGGGCTCTCTAAAAGAATAACTTGATTAAACGAGGTCAGAGTAGCTGATCCAGTGGTGTCTCCTTGTCTAAAATCTTTTGATTTAGCTATGGCATAAGAATGGTATACACCTACATATCTGAGTTATGTCTTGCAGTTAACTTCCCAATGGTACTTAGCATTAATGGGAAAAGAACAACTACATTTTAAAGTCGTTTCTACTATAAGGTAGTAGCGATATCTTTGCTCTCTTGCAGCCTGTCTATAAATACAGTACCTGTATGTAGCAGGTATAGAAATTCCATATGTGTTGAAGCTAAGAAAATAAATTTGTGGCATGCTATGATTAGAAAAAACCTCCCATTTGAAGATGCTTAGAGGTTTGGAGTGTTAGCATTAGTCCTGGGAGAGAGGGATTGCGATAAGGCAATTATAGATGCATGCTAAATTAATTAATCCCACAGCTTTATCACACAGCTGATGTTTTTGAGAAATAATTTGCAGGAAAAAAGTTTCCTCTTATTCATCCACATATGGGATTTTCTGTTCAGTGATATGGCTGAACTGCAAACTTCTGAGTGTGCTCAAAACCAAAAGAGAAGCGTACCAGAAATGGAAAAAAGGACAAATACCCATTGAGAACTACAAGGGCATTGCCAGGGCATGCAGAGATGCAGTTAGGAAGCAAAAGCTCAGCTCGAATTGAAGTTGTCCAGAGATCTCAAAAAATACAAGAAAAGGTTCTTCAGGTACATAAACAACAAGCAGAAACAAAAGGAAAAATATTGGCCCACTGTTAAACAGGTGAATTAGTCATCAACAACACTGAAAAGGCAGAGGTTCTCAACACTTCCTTCACCTCTGTCTTTACCAGCACTGTTGGGTCCCAGGTCTTGGAAACAAAAATCCAGGTTGAGGCAAACACAGACCCACCATTAGTGAAGGAAGAGTTGGGATGTGGACTATTACAGGAGCTTGACCCCTACAGATCAATAGGCCCTAAGAGTATCCACCCAAGGGTGTTAAGAGAGCTGGCTGATGTCATTGCGAGGCCACTCTCCATAATCTTTGAAAAGTCATGGAGATTGGGGGACGTCCTAGAAGACTGGAAGAAGGTTAATGTCACCCCCATCTATGAGAAGGGCTTAAAGGAGGATCCAGGAAATTATAGGCCCATCAGTCTTACTTCAGTCCCTGGGAAAGTTATGGAACAAATCCTCCTGGGGGCTATCCCAAGTCAAATGAAGCACGTGACTGGGAAAAGTCAGCACAAATTCGCCAAGGGCAAATTGTGCTTGACAAACCTGATTGCCTTCTACAACAAAGTAACCTGCTCGGCTGATGTGGGGTGAGTGGCAGATGTTGTCTACCTGGATTTCTCCAAGGCTTTCAATACGGTTTCCCACAGTCTCCTGCTAGAGAAACTGATGCGTTATGGCCTAGACAAGTGGTCTGTGCGGTGGGTGGGGAACTGGCTGGCTGTCACATGTGGGGTCCCCTAGGGATCCATATTGGGCCCAAGGCTGTTTAATATCTTCATAAATGATCTGGATGATGGGATCAGGTGTACCCTGATGAAGTTTGCCGATGATACCAAACTGAGTGGGGAAGTGGACACTTTGGAAGGGAGAGCCACCCTACAGGAAGACCTGGGTAGCCTGGGAGACTGAGCTAACAAGAACCCTATGAAGTTCAACAAAGACACATGTAAGGTCTTTCACCTGGGAAAACATAATCCATGAGTGCAGTGCAGGCTGGGATCTACCCAGCTGGGGAGCAGCTCTCTGGAAAGGGTCCTGGGGGTCCTGGCGGACAGCAAGCTCAATATGAGCAAACAGTGTGCTGCTGTGGCAAAGAAAGCCAGCAGGATGCTGGGTTGCATCAACAAGGGCATCACCAGCAGAAATAAAGAAGCCATTATCCCAGTCTACTCAGCGCTTGCCAGACCGCACCTGGAATACTGTGTTCAGTTTTGGTCCGCGTTATACAAAAAAGATGTGGACAGGCTGGAGAGGGTCCAGAGAAGGGACACAAAGGTGATCAAAGGACTGGGAAGCCTGCCATGTGAGGAAAGGCTGAGAGAACTTGGTCTGTTCAGCCTTCAGAAAAGAAGGATTAGGGGAAACCTTATCACCATGTTCCAGTATTTAAAGGGTGGCTACAAAGAAGATGGAGACTCACTTTTTACAAGGAGTCACATGGAAAAGATGAGGGGTAGCATGTACAAGTTACTCCTGGGGCCATTCTGATTGGACACAAGAGGAAAATTTTTCACAATGAGAACAATCAGCCGTTGGAATAATCTCCCCAGGAAAGTGGTGGATTCTTCAACATTGAACAGTTTTAAGATCCACCTGGACAGAGTGCTGGGCCATCTTGTCTAGACAGTGCTTTTGCCAAGAAAGTTTGGACCAGATGATCCTTAAGTTCCCTTCCAACCTGGTATTCTATGATTCTATGATATGTTTTGCTTAATGTCGTGGGTGCAGAGGATTATATTCTGGGGTAAAAGCTTATCTATTTCTATACTATAACTTTTATTGTGTTTTATAGCTGTAATTTACAAAAAGCAAGTATTTGTATTGTTCAATGGACCTAATACTTTCTTCTGGCTGGAAATTACCACAGATAGTAGACTTTAAAATTGACGGTTCTCTCTATATAAACCCAACATATTTTAGATAGATTTGTGGCTTTTTGGTAGGGAGTTATACAAAGATTCAACTCAAATGATGTTAAAGATTCAACTCAAATGATGTTAGACATCCAAATACCAAGCATTTAATCCAACCAAATTTAAGATGTTTAAGTCTCAGTTAACTGTCTAGGATGGACTGTAGCTAATGGAGAGAGATGGGAAGTGCTCAAGCCTCACACGTCTCCTGCAGGGAGAGATGAACCCCTTCTGTCTGTAAGGAGAGCCCAGAGAAAGTACCTCAGACAGAAATCTGCCCTAGCTGAGGGAAAAGGACAGTCCAGATTAAGGCTTTTAACTTCTTTTACCAGAAAGAATAAGAAAACCAGGATCATTTATGCGTACTGTATATGCATATTTACAGAGAGGCATATGTACACCTCTGATATGTTTGCCAGGCTCTGAATCAATTTACAATAATTGTACTTTACAAAGTAAAGGGGCTGGGCTGGTACATGGGGTTACGACATACTGGCACTTCTCCCAGGCTGCCAACATGTACAATTGAATCTCATTTCTCATTTCTGCTCCTGCTGTGAAAAATAAGCCTTAAAAACATTTATTGAAGTGCAGACTGATGCAGCAGTGTCTATCCACATTTGCAACCTGAACCAGTGCCAGTAAGAGATGTGAACTGGCCCTTTCATTTCAATGGCTAACTCAGGGGTTATATGATAGTAGTGCAGAAGTCAATATTCAGTGCTACTTTGCAAAAGAGTAGGGAGGAATCACATCAGGAAGATTTACACATGTGTCTCTGGCCCTTCATTTCCATGCAGATGGAGCTAGATAGTAGTACATCTCTGTCTTCTTAAAGTCACAAATAGCATCCCTACATGCTAGTGCATATCTCACCCATCTTACACTTAATTTTTATGCTATGAATAGATGTAAAGTCTAGATTTCTGTTTTGTTACACTGTTAACACCCTTTCTGCATCTGCTTAGTATGAACAGCATCTTTACCAGCTTTTGAATTAGATTTTGTTATAGGAAAAAGTTCTCTTTACCATATTCTAAATTAAACTTTCATGCCTTTTCAGCTTGCATACAGTTTTTCATCAGGGACGATACTGAAAATATTAAGGAGTTCATTAAAAATTATGATTAATTAATTTTATTACAATAGCACTTCGAAGCCCCTGCTGAGACAGGAGACCTATTGCACTGGGCACTGTAGGGACACATAAAAGAGTGAGTTTCTGCTTCAAAGAGCTGAAAATTGAACCAGAAAAGACATGTTTCTCTTGGCTTCAAGGGAAACTGAATAAGGGCTTTTGTGATATTCTTGAGCAAGATGGAAGCCCCATGTTTCATTGAAACCTTTTCTTTTTCATTCCACAGTTTCGTAAAAAAACATATAATGAATGAAGCTGGATTCAATTTTCAATTAAAAGAATCTCAGACTATCTGCTGCTCTGTCTCCCCACAGCCTGCTCCTTTCGCTTTCTTCATTCTTCCTGTGCAGGAACTATACAACAGCCCTATGTTCCCTGTTCAGCAAACCTATTCAAACAGCTACATTTGTGACTTGTCATCACATTTCTAATACTGAATTTTCACATTTCAAAAGGCATTTTACTTATTTTTGTTAGCTCTGTAGTTACGTGAAAATATTCAAAACTTTCAAAGTAGTGAAAAAGAAAAGGAGCAAGGAGAGAATGGCCTCCCCTCTCCCATCCTCCTTTCTGCCAGCTCTATTAGCAAAGGAGTTAGCAAAATGCTGTACAAGAAGCGCAATAGTTAAAGGTTATACTCTCTCTTATCCCCAGCCTTGAGTCAGTTTTTCTTCATTGTATAATAAGAAGAGAAAAAAAGCAAGGGAGCAGAGCTGAAGATTATTGACTTTGTTGATGCAAAGGCAGAGAGAAATCTACCTTGAGAAACAAAGTAGATAGGCAAGGTATCAAGTTCACAAAATAAATCTTGCACTGTGTGCTCAGATTTAGCCTTATATTTCCTAAGTTTCTGCTCCGCATCTAGCGAGATGTCCCTCTAAGCTCTCTCCTACCAGGCAAAGAAGTTGGGAAGAAGTTGAAATGAGAGGGGAAGGAGGGGCTATGAGTGGGGCGCAGCCCCAGAGGGTGCCAGGCAAACTGTGAAGTGACTGATTAGTGCAGACAGTGATGGAGCACGTTCCAGCCAAGCATGATTGGTTCCAAGAGGAGACAGCTTTGTTTCAACTTGACTATTGTTCCCTAATAATCTGTGAAGCTAGCGTGGAATTCAAAGCAGCATTGGTCTGAGCATTAATCTAATGCACAGTGGTTCCTTGCAACTTTCTCTGATCTCCAGTGCCTTTAATCTTGCAGTAAATTTTGATTTGATTTCTCTCTGTGATATACCTCCCCAAGGAGACAGTAGACAAGGAGCTGAGGGAAGCTGCCCAGGCCAGCTGAAGTATTAGGGGGCCTGCTTGAGGCCACTGTGAAGAAAAAGAAGACAGCTTTTCAACCTCTCTAATCTATTTTCTCTTATGAAAAACAAGCTGACAGTTTTACATTGAGTAAAACAAGTGGCTAAATCACCTTCTGAAAATGAACTACTGAACAAGAACACAATCTCTCCCATGAATTTCCATAGACAACAACCAAGTTCCCTGTAGTCTCTCTCTGACACACAAAACTTTTATTTATTTTTCTGTGGAATATGGTGAATTATATTAGCTGACTCAGAAACTCCACAAGGAGTACTTCTGTCTGCTCCAAAGCACCTGGCTTTCAGGCCTGTAACCATCGTTTCCCACTCGAAGCATGAGGTGCTGCGGTCCCAAATCAGTTGCAAAGCTCAAGCTGCTCAGGCAGGCTAGGGCTGCATGGTCCAAAGCCAGGCAGCAGCACTCAGGGGAGGTCTGGGTGCCATGTGAGAGCCAGCTCCTTCCCCAGATTTCTTGTCGTCAATCTCTGCCTGCTTCTTCTGGGGGAGGCTGTACCACCAGATGAAGGAACATTTTGTATGCAACTGTGCCAAGCTCTGGCAGAACTTTGTTCCACAAGGGCAGCCCCGTCTTTCCCTCAGCTGGGTGATGCTGCCCAGTGGCAGAAGCGTGGCTGTGTCCCGCTTCCCTTCGATTCAGCACGTGCTGTTAGCAGCCTGGTGTTTTACTCGGTCTAGTGAAAACTTGAGATCAGTTGGGGTTTGCCATGGGAGTTGCCACTTCAGCGTTTTCTCACGAAATATAAACCAGGCAGCCTCTTGCCAGCTGCTCAGCCATGGAGCCAAATGGAGCCTCTGAAAATATTTTAGACTGTGGACTGTGTGCATTTCTTCCCCATCCCCAAATGTTAGGAAGGTAAAAAAAAAAAAAAAAAGAAAGAAAAAAAGAAAAAAAAGAAAAATTCCTTGTAAATTGAATTCTGTTGCTGTGATAATTTTGTAACCTTCTATTCTCATTCTGTACAACTACAAAAAAATGAGCAATTTTGTAATGGAAAATGAATTAGAATCTTTCAACCTTTTTAAAATGCTTTCACCGTTTTTTTCCCTCCTATATCAGGAATTTTATTATAATTGATATTTGCCATTTCTGTTGGGTGAATTTACATCTTTTTTACAAAAAAAAAAAAAGGGAATGGGAAAATTTCCGACTAGCTTGCTGATAATCATGACTGGGGTGAACCTGTTACTATTATGCTTGTGGATTATTTAGGAAATATAGCTCAGCAAGATGGACTGCTCTTAACTACTATTGAAATAGTTTGGCAGCACATGAATCACGCGGACAAGCCCTTTTTCCAGCACTGCAGAGCACGATGCTCTGCGGAGGCTTAGCAAGCCGTTTCAGTACCCCGAACACTTGTCTCACTTCACCCGGGCTGCAGCTCTGCTTTCCTGTCCTGTGGATATATTAAGGGACTCCAGTTAGCTGCACTGCCAGTAATGGTAAAGTCACCAACAAGCTTTTAATAAATAGGATAGTCCAAGAGAGATGTCTGGATTAAATTTGAAGTGAAGGTGAAAGCAGGAGGTATATTTCAGGCACAGGTGTGTGAGATTTGCAGAGGAAGAAAGAAAAGTAGGCATAATAGGATGAGTGGATTATTTTGTTCATTTGTTTGCTTTTCAGCTGCCTTAGATACTTCATGTTCTGCTGTTTCCAGCTTCTTGGTGTGCGCCTCAGTTTAAATTTTCATAGTACTCATTTCACCGCTTAGCTGTGTCATGTTGCGTTACTCTGTAGCACCACGCATCAAAACTTAATAACAGAACAAACACAACAATCACTTTAAACTAATGCTGCCCTTCTTTCATTATTCAGTGAGTTACATCATGGGCTGCTGACAAAGATCATCTTGGAGCTAAATTTAAAGGGATATTTACGTAAAACCCGTGTGTGTAAGTTAGTCATTTCAGTGTTCTTTTTCTGTGCACTCTATTCTCCTCTCGGGAGAAAAGAATCTTTATTCAGTACATGAATAAAAGGAAGAGGGAACAGGCACAAACATGAATTCTCGAAGAAGTACTTTATACACACAATATACTTCTTTAAACTCTGCTTCTTTCATTTTGGGAAGGTTTGCATCAACCTGTGGTAAATATTGCCTTATTTTACAACTGTCATTTGTAATATTATTCTACCTTCATAAACAAAGTTAAAAAAAGGAAGGAGATATTTTTGGTGCAGTGTCTTGATGATGAGTTAAAGCAAGATTGTGCTGTTATTTTACTGTGAAATATTTACAGTTAGTTGGTGTCCTGATTTAGGAAAACAGCAAACCAATCTTAGCGTCTTTTTCTTTCTTCAACAAATGTTGGGAGAGCTAGTGTGAATGGCAGAATTTGGCAAAATATTAGGCATGCAAATGAGCACAGTGATAAAATAAACAGGCAAGCTAATCACAATATGAAGTCATACTGATCATTCACTTGGCGTGTGTGGGTTTAACGCTAATTATTTATGATACTTCATACTGTGATAATGAATATTATTCGGTATGCTTTGGAAGGCTGATGAAGTTCTACTGCCAGATTCTGACACCTTTATTTTTAATTATCTATCAGTTATCATGTACATGGCCCCATTGACTTAAGAAGGAGTACCGTATCTCTGGACATGGGAAAGAGGAACAGACTTCGGTCTTAGAAAAAAAGTAAAACAATTGGACATGTATGTGACATAGGACAATCTGTATTAATAAAAGGTTTTGCACTGATGTTCTATGGAAGCAAGGAATATATCTATTTTGATTTCAAGAGGTGTCTTGCTGGAAGAGGTTATCAAAAAGAACTCCAGCAGAGGACACAAAAGCATTTAGAAACAGCATAATGAATTTTGCCTGCCTTTGAATCTATTTATCAAAGCCATTGCTGTTCCCATTTCGACGCAGGGGGAACAATAATAAATATCGAACAAAGCAACTCAATCTGTATTCAGAGCATTTCAATACATGGAAAGTTAAATGCAAAAAGAAAGAAAGCTTGTGGAGTCAGACCTATTGACTCCTGCTACTTCTGTTCCTCATTGAAAATGAATGGTGGATGGCGCACAAAGATCTGCAAGATATTTACATTACTGCGATTAACATATAATACGAAGCATATTCAGTAATGTGACTTTATTACTTAGCTGAATCAATAATCTTTTACATCATAGGAACATAATTCAGCTGTAAACCTTGGCACTTTCTTTCATTTTAAGTGACTAACTTTACATGTCAATTTTCAGACTCAGTGGAGCCGTATTATTTCCCTACCTGCCATATATCCCTATAGGAGAGACTTTGTGCCATGAATGGGCCCCTGTATGGTAAACCCCTGCCTCTTCTGTGGCAGACAGGCAGTGGGAAGACTCCACATTCAAGCTGTGACTCCTGACTTGTGCAGGTGCCATCCCCTGGGAGCAGGCAAGTATGGTACCAGCAACGCTTTCTCTCTGCCAGTCCTTGTTTATAATATTTTAAAGATCATAGTGTCTGCACAGCCTGCCTCCCTTGGATTTTTCTCCCACTGTCCCTATATTAGATACTTAAAGAAAATCACTGGAGAGAATTTCACCTTGCTCAGCCAGAGGGGCAGCTGAGGCTGAAGCCTGCCGGGCACTCAGCAGAGGCTATTCTAATGAAGCCTTCTTCAGAGGCAGACTAGATTTTGCATAATTCCTACTTCAACTAGAAATCCAAAGCAGGTCCTTGATGATATAAAGGAAAAACAAACCAACCTGAACATATTGGGTCATTATAAAATACAATTAAACATCTAAAAGACATCACAAGATCACAGAAAAAATGACTAATGCTCAGTTCACTGCTGCTGTCTGGAAAAAAACCCAAAACCCCAACAACCAAACAAACCCAAAAAACCAAGGCCCCAAAAACCAACTTAGTCCAAAATTGCAGTGCATATGTCTTCTGGCCAGTTGTAAAGTGCTCTGCGACCAATGGCAGAAACCTCATTGCCTTCATTGCCTCCTCTGGCTTTTGGGTCAAGTCATCCTGTATAAATGAGTCTTTTATCTCCATGATTAGTGCCTTGCAGCAGATGATAAAAAATTCAGTATCTCTCTTTTGTCTTGAAATTTCCAAGGCTTACGGGTTTTGTCTGATTTCACCTGAGTATTCAGAAAACAGACTAGCACATCACTGTTTGCTTTTGGTCATTTGATCTGTCCTTTGGGCAGTCGTGCAGGCGTTTTTCATTTCAGATATCCTCATTCACAGTGTGCTGCAACGCTTTCCTAAAGCCGGTTCAGACCCTTAGAGCAAAGCAAAGAAGTGGATTTTAATTTTGAGTTGCAGCTGCTGTTGTCAAAGTTCAGTGCATTAAGCATGGATTTTGTTTTCATTGCTCTCTCATAACACCAGGAACTACATTAACTACAAAACACATGTGCTTAAAGTAAGTAAAGTAATGGAGAAATATATTGTTCTTGTTATTTGAAATGTCACACAAGATCTTGGGTTCATTTCAGTAGCACAATGAAAACAAGCTACAGTTTTCACAAAGGCATAGTTTTAGATGCTTAAAGTGAATAGTTAAAATGTCCTTTTGGGTTTTTTTGCTGTTGCTTCACAGTAACACAACAAACAACTGCCTCCATGTTGTAGCAATGAAGATTGCTGCCTTCTGCTAGCTGCCTTTGGTTTCACTGGAGTTCAGGGAGGAGGATTTGATGGTCCCCCCTTGTTTACAGCCATATCCCTTCTGTTCAATTTGACATGCTTTGTATTGTCTTTTACCTATCTATTTTATCAGCTCAAAACCTGTTATACTGCAGCTAACTACAATATTGAACTATAACTTGAATAAAATCATATGGGAAATGGAATGAGCTGGAGAAAAGCGCACAGTATATGTAAAGGATGGCTTGGACATCAAACATACATTAAGGTATAACTTCCTCATCTGGCTAACACAGAAAGAAAAGTGCAGTGTTGCTCACCCTTGTGAGGCTGTCATGAGTAAAGGTGTGCAGGCTATAATGTCAGTCCCTCTCTTTGCTCACCACCCCCCTCCCCCATATTGCTTCTGTTTCCATTGGTAAAATTTTCACCTTTTCTACTCTACTTTCTGAGGGTTTTCTCACCCTCTTCATTCCCTGGCTGTGTTACTGAATAGGTGAGACAATACCCGAGACAACCTCACTGCCTGGCTGGAAGAAAGGAAGAGGGAAGATTGGTGTTGCTATGGAGCAACGTTAAGGTTACTTCAATCCCTTTAGTATCATTTTGGCTGCAAAAGGGTTGCAGGGGAAAGTGCTTTTCAGAAGCTGCAATAATCCTATTATTTCCTCTTTTTTTCCCACCCTTGACTTTAAAACGTAAGTTCTCTAGAAAAAACATTAAAAAGCAATAATGTAAACTGTTGTGAAGTTCATCCTGTACATCTGTTTGTTCTGTTCCACAGAGTACAGCCTTCTCAGTACAGCCCTTTCTGTGAGCACATACATTGACATATATGCACATACATCAGTGTGTTTGTACCTTTATATGTATTTATTATACATTTCATGCATGCCTACATAAAGATCAGTGTATTCATGGAGAGCCAAGATCTCAGCAACCCACTGGAGCTCTCATGTGCTGCCCATAGGCTATTTGTAGCCATGCTGCAGGTGGCTGTAGAGTTCTAAGAGAACAGCAAGTTGAGGCTAAGAGGCTTGCCTGCATGGAGAATGACCTTGGGTCACCTTTCTCTGTCCCATGTTTTATAAGGGCAGACAGCAGCCCACACTGATTTTGCCCAAACTTTTACAACCTGGTTGACTTGGACAGTCATCTAGAGGGTGTCGGTGAGGCGCTGGTGCAGGCTCGGGGCGACATACCCCCCCACTGAGCCAGCACTCTTCAGCACGTCTCCTTGGCTCACTCGCGCATCATCTACAGGAAGCAGAGGTTGGCCCTTGACTTTCTCATCGCTGATGCTGTAGCAGCTAGTGATGGCAACCTGAGCAGAACCGTGCTGAACAAGCACACTGCTGACAGGCTTTAACCAGCTGACTCTAAGTTAAAAGCAAGGCCATCTCCGTGACTAGAATTGTAATACAAATCAAAAGGCCGTCACCTCCATCCATCTCCAGTGGCCATATTGAAGAGATGAATATTATGGAAATCTTTTTTTAAGTTTATAGTGGCATCCTGAGTGTTCAGTCCTGGAATCTTATGCAATTATATATCTAAACCTTGTTAGTGGTGGATTCCTTTGTTGCAAAAAAAAGAACTAAACCACTATTTGAACAAGTCGTTACAAATGATAAAATGGATATTATCATATTACCACGCAGAGATTTGTAATCAAACGATAGTTCTTTTTATGGCTTGTTAAAGAGGATTTCATGTCATCAAACCAGTTCCTAACAAGCAGCTGTTCATGATTGAGAAAACATTTTTGCACTTGGCACCCTTATTTGAAGCCTCAGTTTAAAAGTCAAGGAATGAATATGGAAGGCAGAAGCATACGAATGGAGCTGTGACACTCACTAGTTCTTCTACTACTTCTGAACTAAATTTTCAACCTAAGCTGGCTCTGAGACAACTTTCTTCAGTTGTGGTTAGGGAACATTCACCACCATGTCCTGTGCAGCTCGTGCTCAGGACTTAGGTTCATAGTGTTATCAATCAAGCAACATAAACCAGCTTGAAATATCACTTACAAATCAATTAACCCAATGATTAGTTAAACAAGTTATAAAGCTTGACCAAATATGAAAAGGCCCTATATCCCACACTATCTCCACTTACTGGCTGAATTGCATAAAGTGTAGAAACTGTCCTTCAGATTTCAGTGAGCCAGACAGTAGCAAGAGAAGAGTTTCTTCCTTACAGAAGATATTGAAGACCCTTGCCATGGGGTTGAGTTCTTGACATTTCCACCTCTATGTCTTCCAAATATGAAGGTACATTCCCTCCTTAAGCCTTCGAAAGCATTTTTTGAAAGCCTCCATTTTCATATCTTCGTTTAGCTCTTTTTTTTTTTTTTTTTTCTTTTCCCTGAAACACTTCAGAGGCACTGTATAACCAAAAAGCACTTGAAGGCCATAACTGACTATAAACTCCCCTCTGCAATGTATGAACTGAGCTGACTGCAAGAGAGTTTTCAATGAATAATGTCATCACTCTTCACTTGCTTTTATGTCCTTTTCCAGAGAGGGCAGTTTGAATGCTCTTCTTTTAATCCGTTCCCAAGGTTTGCTTTAATTCTGTCTGATACAAAACACGTACATCCTGTGGAAGTCTGTCAGCATACAGAAGCTTCTCACTCTCCTACCAGCTATTATAGACAATCCCAACTGTAAACTGATTTGGGTGACTTGAAACTGCAGAGATGTGAGCAGAAACTGAGTGTCCCATAGGCTCCCATACTCAATCTGAACTGGTCTGGCTGAAATGCAGATGCAAGCAATTAGAAAAAGGTATACAGGCTTAGCATCCTGCTTCAATTCTCATTCAGATTTACCTAGCTACAGAGCACAGACAGACATATATGAAATATAAAGGAAGTCTCTTAGTCACCTTCTGAATAAATTATTACTTACTCATCTGAATCATTGGTTAAATGCGGTTTTGGATTAATGTCTCATGACACGTAAGGTCAACACTGAGAGTCTGATGCCCCAAAGTACTGATATTCGGGTTTTCAGTAAAGCTCAAAGCAGAAGTTTCAAACCTGAATTTTGGCACATTAGGATCAGGATGTTCATTTTATACAGAGAGGTTTTGGAAGCCTGAATTCATGAATAGTGAGATACCCAGATAATGCCAGGGAATTAAACTATTCCAGAGTAGTTTTTCCATAGAATAAATAGCAGAAAATCAAATTTGTGGTATGATGCAATTGTCTCAACGACAGACCCTCAGTGTGAGGCAGATGATGCATGGAGAGAGTTAGGAACTGCATAATACATGAGTTGAGAAAGAATAGTTTTCACTTAAATGTAAGGTTGAGAATACCTGCACAAAATTTAAGAGAGAGGGAAACAGGCCAACGCTATTTTTTGAGGCTTTACTTTTTAGTTATTTCCCAACCAAATTAATAGCACAGGTACAAGTTAAAATAGTGTAATGTGAAGCCTCTGTGCATTATTAAGCCTGGCAAAAATGATGGTAATTCATCACTTTATGCTTCATGGCACTTCCCAGCTCAGACTGACATTTCACATCAATGATAGAAAATGTTGTGCGCTCTGCCTGAAATATCTAGAACACTGTACTCATAGACAAGAAAGGGCTTTTGCTTAAGCCATATATGTACAATGAACATATACAGTCAACTTGTGGCTACCAAGTAATCTTTGCATGTTATGGAAAGATAATCCAGGCCATATAATGCAGTATAAACACTGCCTTTTTTTCTCACATTCAGGTTCATCTTTGCATTCTGGAATCTTTCCTTTTCACTATGATAAATAACATCACTAGTAACAAGTTGAATATGCAGTTGTTGCCATAAATGGGTCACTATATTGCTACTAGGAAAATATGACAGACTGAAAAACTGAGGGTGGGGAAATACAAAATAAAACATCAGACGATTCCAAAGGCTTTTGCAATGTTGGCCACTCTTTCAAACACCATATGTTCAGTATCATCTGCACCTGCAAAAAAAATTTCTGATATTTCAAAAGCTGTCTCCAAGCTAGGTTTGCAGCACTGCTGTACTTTCCCTTGGTATTACCATGGAAAAGTATAAGTTTAGAGGCAGAGTAACAGCTCAAGTTCTCAGCAAACTTTAGATAGTCCTTTCCCTTTCCTGGTCAAGACTGGGATTTGTTCTCCTACTGCAGAACCTGTGGCAAAGGAAACCTTAGATGAAGACCAAAAGGATACATCTACTTGACAAGGACAAACATAGACCTGATCATATTGCCCATAAAACCTCAAAAATCTCATGGGTTAATCATATAACTGTCATGAAATATTTAATTTGCAATCCACTGAGCTTATGCATTATCCCAGAAATAGTCAGACAAAAGGGTTGCTGTTTGTGTATTTGACTTTCGGGACTGTGCTGTGCTATTAAAATTTATATTGACCTGATAATCTGGTGCTGCACAATGATGGCAAAGATGTAGTAACAACCTTGGTAGTACAATTCATAAAAGCACATCTTCCAATAAAAATGGTGTGCATGCATGTGTGAAGAAAGGAACATTGGGGTGAAGGAAAAATGTTGGGGAGTTAATGAAAACTTTTCTAACTCCAGTAAAAAGACAATAATTCTAGACATGTATGACAAATATGTTTCCACAGCAGTAAGTAAAATTATCCCCCTCTTCCTCTTTCACCACCTGAACTCTGCAAAACTGCATGTGGCACTGGAGGTTTATATGATAACGCATATGAGAAAAATCCTGACTGAGCAGTCTGCTCTGAGCAGAGCCAAAAATGCTCTGTTGCTGTGTGGTCTGCCATAATAATTCAACTTTTTTTTCTTCACAGTTATGACTTTTCCTTTAGCAATACAATAATTTTTTATTCCAACATAAATGCAGTTTTGATAAGGCAGAACACTTAAAGGATATTCATATTTATTCTATATCTTACAAGCTCTGTTGGAATTATCCCATTTTTAGGTTTGTCTTTTGCTTAAATATCACAGAGCCTGCTTTATGGCACCATACTTACAAATGAAATTTTCCTTGGGTTTCTTCCTGCCCTATGCCACTCATTCTAATCGTGAAAACTTAGTATTAATGTTTCCATGAAATTTTTTCCCCCATAAGGCTCAAAATGCCTTAAAAATGAGAAGCATCTTTATGCGTGCTTAACAACTGGGAAAATAGAAAACAGAGAGGAAATGTTTTGCCTGTGGTCACAAAGTGAATCACGTAGAGTTTGGAATGAAACCCTGATTTTTTAAACCAGCAAGAAGACTTAATGAGTTCAGGGCTGTGTTGTGCAGACACAACCATCGTGCTTCTAGTTGTGAAGCTGGCGTGGGCACTTCTTGCAGGGCACGCTGTCGTCAGTGTTAAGCACTAATGCACAATCTGTGTTTCTGACCCTGTGTTTGATAGCAAACACTGTAACTTACCTTACATGCCTTGCCCACTTCTATGAATTAAAAAAATGCTAAATTATGAGTATTATTTACAGACATGGTTACAGAATAGAAAAGCATTAAAAAATGCCAGGTAGAATAGAAGGATATATGCAGGTGAAAAGGAAAGAAAATAAATAATGATTATGAGAAGGTTGCTTTTTTTTTTCCTTAAGAAATTCAGATGTTTATTTACATTTGTAAATGTAAATATTGTTAATCCGTTATTTAGTGTGTCACAGTTGGTCTTGAGTCCTCAGCATAGATGCATACATACTTAAGCGCTGCAGGGCTGAAAGCTACATTGGATATTACTGTATTCTCTTGTTTACAGCCCGTAGAAAAAGATAACAGTCTCTTTTCTATTATTTATTTAATGGTTGTTCTTAAATATTATTTATTAATATTTTTAACAATAATAATAGTAATATAATACTCATAAAATTATGAAATGTAACCCTGTAACCTTTGGGAGATGGGCAATCACACTTAACTTACAGTGTTTAGCATTCATGAGAAATATCTTTGTTTGGAATAAATGTCAGTGCAGACAATATGATATTAGTAGTCAAAATGCCTGGTACTCAGAATGCCAGTGCTCCCCTCTGTGCAGGATGCTGATTTAAGATTTGCCAATGCTTGGGTTCATGTGTGAACTTTCTTACCAAAAATGGGCCATCTGGAAGAGGATGTTTAATCTCGCTTGAGATACTACCTCTGGGAAAGTAGAAAGAAAAAGGATGGCCTAGCTGAGTCAGATCTGATAGTTAAGTGGAGGAAAATGATGGAGGGTGTCTTTTGCAGGGCTTTCTCACAAATGCATACATTAAAACCCAACAGTAACAACAATAAAAAAAAGAGACAGCGACTGGTCCAAAACGGAGGGAGCAATGGAAGAGGAAATAGTATTGTGCTTTGCAATTGAATCCTGCTATCCTCAGGACTCATAAGAAGTATATCCTTGGTCATTAACTTTTATGAAGTGCTGATTTCCCTTTTGGCTTCCACCAGTCTATCAGCCCTGCAGCGAGGGCTGTCTTTCTGCATACAGCTGAGCCAAGTAATTGCTCAGTGTGATCCTCGAGTACAACATTTTCTCACAACCAACCTCTCACCATCTACCTAATAGCTTTGAGACAGCCTCAGTCTGTCTGACTGAATGACCACTAATGACCCAACTGTTCTTAGGGAGCCACAGCATGTTTTTCTGCCAAGACTTGATATGCTTCTGTTATGTTTAGTACTCATCGGGTGTATGATGCAGCGTAAAGCCAGCACAAAGCAGCCGGGTGTTCTCAAAGCCCTCTCTTTCCCCCGCCTTGTGTATGTGGCCTCTTCATTCACTATAAATTACCTGAAGCTTGTGTCTACACCACTCTGAAAACTGCAAACCAGGGCTGATGGTGCTGTCTATGGCCATTTTGAACAGTCAGTGTGTTGGTTTTCAGAAAGCAAAACAGTTCTGAGATGAGAGAACTTCGACTACCCCATGCTAGGTCTTTTCTGACTTTTTACCGGAGAGCACAGGTGGGTCTCAAGAATGAAGTACAGTAGTATAAATCAGAATTTCTTTCACAACCTCACAATTATTTCACAATTCACAACTTATTGAGTATACAGTCTGAAGTATCAAATCAAAAAAAGGTTCATGCTATGTGCTATATAAATGTACAGAAAAAGAAAAGGATGTAAACTGCCTGTAAACTGCATTCTATACAGAAGGGTTATCAACACCTCTTCTAAGCAAATAAGACACAGAGAAACAAAATGACATGTTGAAAGTGGCCGAGGAACTCAATGAAAAAAAACACAAAAAAAAACAGAAAATGGCAGCCAGATGACTGGTGGAGGGATGTGTATCTGTGTGTGGGACCTTCTGCATTATCACAAAGTGGTCGTGCAAGGGAGTATTCAAGGAAGGCAGATGTTCCTAGAAAGGAAGTCTGGGATTGTCCAAAGTACCTGTATAAACTTAAAAGAAAAGATGCTTAGAAAGTCACCAGACCTTTTCTTTTTGTCGCACTGGGAGGTTTAAAATTGCACTTGGAAGGCAACCAGCACAACAATGGGTAGAAACAGAAGAAACAGAGTTGAAAGTAAGGAAGCCATCCTTGTGGCTAGAGTGCACAGAAGTGTTTCTAATATTCAGCAATTAAATATGGAACTTTAACTCAACAATATTCTCTCAGCACAATGGTCAGTAGTTTTTCACCAAACTTTGTAAATAAACATGGATTAAAAAATAGGTTGAGCAAATATACAGATAGCTTTATAAAAAGGTATTTTTACTTAAGTGTCTGCCCTAGAAAAACTGGGAGAAACAAGAGAAGGGTATGTTTTCATAGTATGGAAATAAAATTAAACCCATGGAAGAGATTAGCGTTTTAAAGATTTAAATAAATGTTGTCTCTCACACATTTTTATCTTTTTTTTTTTTAAATCACTTTAATTAGGTATTCTTTTTTAGTTTCTCCTTGAAGAATAAATAATAATAAAAAATTGTTAAGACAGCACTATTTTTGCATCTTGAGTGCTAAATTCATTTCTGTAGCCTGAATGATAAATCTCTACACTGGAAGTCAGAATTTCTATTGGGCTTTATGAATTCAAAAAATTAGTAGAAAAAAATGTAGTGCAGTAAAACTTAAATGAACTAAAAAATTTTCCCAGTGATACATTATATGGAGCCTTCTGCAATACTTAAGACATAATATGAACCCATTTATACTCATTCTGCACCATTTGAGTGCGTCATTTCTGTGTCCCCTCATTGCTAGATGTCACTATACGTGACCAGCACATCATCCTCACTTTCCTCCTTTAATATCGCCAGACCACTGTATCTATGTTTGTATGTAACAGAGCAACTTATGAAACACACCAGTAAATGTAAAAATCCGTCTCTTTCTAAGAAGATATTTCTCCGGGCTATATTAGACTGATTCCTAGAAAGGAAGCAATTCATCTCATGCTTCTGCTGAAGACCTCAAACCCTCTATGTGGAAAGGGGGGTTCTGTCACCTCCCTCACCAGGAAACTCAGCACCTTGGTTTTTTCTCTTTGCAACACTGTCCTCACATAAAGGTTAAACTGCCCAGACACTTGCTGTCAAGAAGCAGCAACCACAAAAATGCTTCTCTGAGAAATCTGGCAATAGATTGTTTGAACAGAGAAGGAATTCAGTGATGCTAGTAATCTTCTTGCAGCAGGGAGAAGCTGATATTTTAGTAAACATTCCCTTTTGATATGAACTTTTTCCCTCTCCTATGTTATGGGGATTGTTTACACATAATAAGGAAAAAATCCCATTTCCATGTCTCAAATATTTTTTTTTTTTCCTCTGTGGGCCATCAGAGCTGAAAATAAACCAAACTGGCTGCCTCTGGGGATTTATGGAACTTCAAGTTCCCATGACTCATTCCATGATTATGAAAAAAAGAATACCTTTCAAATTTGCCACATGAGAGACTGAAACAGAGTTCTCAATGCTGCTGCATGGCAGGTGAGAGGAAGAATGGAATGGCTATACCAACTCTAGTACAAAATGTGGCTCTGTTTTACTTCCTTAGCATTCAGTGTCCACTGGAATAAATGGAAGAAGGTTTTTAAAAAAATCATATCATCTGTTTTAAAGAGGAAGAATCTGAAATTAGCTGTGCATGCACTTCACAAGACTCATCATCAGAAAAAAAATGAATGCTTTATGTGCTGAGTGTAGTGAACAGGGAAAAAAAGATGCTATTAACAGATATTATTTGGAATACATATGGAAAGAACAAAATGTATGGTGAGAGACTTTCATCCTGATTCTAGCGAGGGTGGAAGAGAAAGAGCTTTGGTGCAAGGAGAGCAGAAATTGAATAATGTGCTGGGAGCATTTCCAAATGGAACGGCAAGAAGTTCTCAGAAACAAGGAGTACTCAAAGCGCTACACCCTACCCTCCCTGCACCAGCCACTGAAGAGTTAGTGCTGCTTCTTCACTCCCAAGGTGGGAAATTAGGGTAAAAGGTGGCAGCTGTGCCAGGGAGTAGGCCCTTTCTAAATACAGTCTTCTCCAGTCAGAGTGTCCTTACATGAAATAGAGATGGTGCCTGGGTAAGCTGGAGCTACGCTTGGTTTCAGGCTTTGCTTCTTGCACTCCTTCATATAGCTTCTTTCTTGGTGGTTACACAAATATCTGTTTCATTTGCTGCAGTCAGTAAAACCTGAATGTCGTCTTCTACCTGAGGACTTGTTTTGATGGTGGTCTTGAGCTGTGTGCAAGCTGCAGGTGGAATCTGTAAGTACCTCAAAATTGTCCAAAGCTTTGCAAATAGTAGATTGGATGCTGCAAAAATTCAGTTGGACTGAAGATATTAGAAATGCAGGGAGAATCTACAAGAGTGTGAGAGAGGGCTGCAGATTGAAAACAACAAACAAGGGAATGAGAGTAATGTATCTGAATATGGGACAGCCATATTCTGCAGTGGGTGGAGATGCCTGATGAGCAAGGCCTTAGCCTCTTCTTGTGAATGTATCTGTAGTTACTTAGCTACATGTGAGATGGTCCCAGTACAAATTTGTAGCAGGCAAGCAGCTAAGTCTAAAAAGCAATGCACCAGTAAAAAAGATTACACAGATTAAGGTTGCTTTCTTACAGTCCTTGTTCAACCAGTCTTTCTTCATTCATTGCAGCAGGAGACATCTTATTAAAAAACCAGAGGGAGCCAAATAAAAAAAAAATGAGGGTATCGGACTTTAAGAGAAAGAACGACTTATGTTTCATGCACACCTTCTGCTTTTTTGGTTTTCTGGGAGAATTATGAGGATTGATTACTCAACAATCAGTTCTTAAGGGAATTAATAAACAATTAGTGGCATGATGATCATTTGTTTCTGTATTTTATGCCTGCATGCCTCATAGTGCCAACCTGCACAACGGTGCCCTACGATCCAGCGCACTGAGCTCAGGGGACCCTGACCCCAGAGAAGCTGAGCTGGGCCAGTGGGGAAGGTGCTGCGTGCTGTCCCTGGCCTGGTCAGCTATGGGAGCTTATGGGTGGCTGTAATTCAGTAAGTTGATTTGGGAGTACAGGTGGTGTGGGTCACCTCTGAAGAGGCTAAAGAGACTGCTCTTGTGTATAGTCATGGCTGTGAAGTGGTTTGGCTTCCCTGTGAAGCCTTGGACCTGCTCAAAGAAAAGAGACACAGGGGGCAGATGGAATGTTTATTGAGTAAGAAGAGATGTTAGTGGTAATGGTCTGAGTTTCTCTTTTCCTTTTTTTATAAAAATAGTGTTCTTGATCTCTAAACTGCTGTGCTTGATGAAGAGGGAGGGAAAAATTGCTCTCTGCTCCTTCTGCTAGAAAGAATATAGAGGAATGGGAAAGGAGACATGAACAGGGAGCCAGATCATCTGTTTAATGAAGCTGATAGTATCCATGATTGTGGATATCAACTATAAAAGATTGCTCCAAGGGAGATGTGAAGGACTGAAAGAAAAAAAGGAAGAGATGCTAGAACTGAAGTCTCTTCTTTCTCACTCCAGCCCGGTTACTGAATCAACTGAAAATCTGAATTTTAACTCTATCTCCTCTCCTGTCTTTTGATTTTGAGAAATTCACCTCTAATAGACAATATGATACAGTTTGCTAATGGTTGATCCAATGGGATAATTTCTTCATGAAATCAGATCTCTCACACATGCCCATCTGCATTGAGCTTAGCATCTTTGGGTAAAGTGTATTCCCCAGAAGGCAGTCTGGCACTCATCTGAAGGCATTAGGAGATGTCCACAGATTCTCTAAGTATTTTCTTTTCCAACTTAAATAACATCTATAGAATCTGCTACATAAGATACTGTGCATTTGGTGTTAAAATTAAATCAAAATTTCTGTGGAATTTCAGAGTAAAATGCAAAGTATTCAATGCGAACAGTAGACTGAAAAAAATAATTAAATGAAATTAAGATTCAGGTCTAGCTTTTTTCCACACTTGTTTCAAAGTCTGTTGTCATAGCTACTGCAGCATAAGCTGGCTCAGTATGTTCACTTTCTCTTTAAAGACACATTCTCCTTTTTAAGAAAATTGAAGTAACTGAGCAAATATCTGGGAAAAAAAACCCAAACACCAAAGTTGTCTTTTGTGCATCCATAATTTTATCACGAGCTATTATGTGGATCAGGGATATTCAACTTTTATCAGCTAGGATCTATTTATTCCTCAAGGCCAGAGAACCAGGAAATAATTAGATGCATATTAAAGCACACTGTAGTGCATAACAGTTGCAAACTTCAAAAGGGTCAAAATTCAGCCTGGCTATTTCCCCTCAGTTGTTAACATGAGTTATCTAAACACATGATGGCCTCAAACATTTAGCTTCCAGGAGCAACATAACATTTCTATTTCTGGACTCAGGAGGGACTTGATGTTTAGACACCTCTGAGAATATTAACCTTTTAAATTTGGCTTAAAATTTTGACAAAAACCTGGGATTACTTTGCTCTTTATTTATACTGCTTATCCTATAATCTCATCCTTTTACTCTGAAATATCTCTAGAATTAATTCTTATATCACATTGGGATTTCTTGAGAAGTCAATTTAGATTAAATTTTTTGCTTAGGTAAAAGTGGGTTTTTTAGGTTAGACTGGAAGTTGGATGTTAATGATTATTTTGTTTCAGGTCAAGCATAATTTATCTCACATGTGTCTAAATCAATATGGGTGTCTGGCCTGTGAGCTTTCTCCTCTATCATATTCCTCTTGTGGCTTTGTCCCTCTGCGTGACTTGGGCTGTCTTGAGAGAGTTTCTTTGCCACTTAGCATCATATCTGTTATGGACTTTGCCCCTTAGCTTACTTGTGTCCCATCTTACTACATTTGGAGAATTCCTGCTGGTCAAGAATTGATTTATATCCACAATATGTCAAATAATAGGTATGGCAAATATTTTCTCTATCGTTCCTGTAATGATCTGACAGATGGGAGTCTTATCTCAAGAAAATAACAAAAAAGATATGTCTTGCTGTGCAGATAGGAAATATCTCTAAAACCCATGCGTCACCCACAAGTTGACAGCATATGCTGTTTCTCCTTTGCCCAGTGTTTTTGAACTGTAATGTGGACACTTTGAATCACATTTTTGTCAGACTTTAAATGTTCCTAAATACATAATTTCATACATGTTGTTTCCTGCAGTCTACAGTCCTAATAAGCGTTTTCTTCCTTTACAGGGAAACTTGTTTCTGTAAAGCTGACTGAGAAATGAGGAACAATGAAATGGGGTGTTAATCAGCTTCAAGACAGTTTTCTAGAACTAGGCAATTCTCTGAAGAGACAAAACAATGATTGTGCAAAATGCTTGAGCATGCAGATAATCCTGAACGTATGAGAAATCACACGTTGAAGCTGAAATCCATGCCGTATTTAGCTTTATGCTCCCTTTCAACATAGTTATTTTGAGTTGTTTGCTGTCCATAGGCTCCCTCACAGGCTTAAAGATATGTACATACTTCACTGGATCTGGACCTAATTAAGCAAATTCAATCTGGTTTTGCCCCTGGCTTTTCTGGCTGATAGTGATGTAGTAATTCATGTGGACTACATCTCCCCAATTTTTACTCGTTTCTGAAAAATGAGATAATTAACTGTGTTTTCTTGTGTACACTTCCAAGGCACGTAGAATGGTTCTTCACATGATCCACAGAGACATAAATTAGTGTTTAATGCAGCATTTTACATATGACAATAATTACATGTTACATATTACCAGTTATGAAATAACTGTCTACAAGTGAAAGTTCTCTGCATTTCTCAGTTATAATGTTCTCCTGTTCTAGCACTTGGCCTTCCTTAAGCATGATCCAAGAAATACACTGTTGGTTAACTGCCTAGACTACACTGCTACTAATTTTATTTTGTCCACTATGGTCCCTTGTATAAAGGTTAAATATGCCCTGTTGTTCAATATTTTAAGTTTAAAAGAAAGAAGATCCCTATGAAAACAGGAGTAAGCATGGTTTGTCTTGTGTGTTTTGGTGTAAGATTTGATTGCTAAAATGCTTAATGAACAAGTTTTAAGAGAATTGTGTGCTGTAATGGGGCTGGGAGGTGTCAATATGCAAATGCATATATGTAATCATGTAAACACCCACTGATGTCAAAGTGAAATTTTGTAGCAAAATCAGGGTTTTTTTCAAACAACAATTTAACGACACTGAAATTGCCATATTTTGATGTAAAAGCTAAAACTGTTTCGTGTACACCTGCTCCTTCTTCCTCCTCAACGCTTTTTGTGCCTAGCATAGCATGAATGGGATACTTTCTCATAAATCTGGCTGCTTGAGGTTTAGCAGCTCACTGCCCCGCCCCCCCCCTTTCTCTGTTCCTCATTAGGCAACATCTCTTTAGTATTTAAAGAGCTGTATCAGCTTTTTCTAAGCTCCCTTTGGCTGGGTGGAAGGCTTTCATGGCAGACTCAGCTGTAATGTGACTGAGAGGCCATGCTGTGCTCTCAGGAGGACAGGGCTAATGGAAATCCAGCCAACCCAAAGAGCAGCTTGATGTAAAACACTTGTACAGCACAAAATGCTTTCACATCATCTGCAAAGAGGGCTGTAGAAGTATATGCTTGACTGGTGCAGGATGACACTGGAAAAAGACAACTGTGCACCAGGGGCCCTCAAGGCGCAATGCAACCAGACTCCTCTGTTTCTGCAAACAAGCAGGTCCAGGATGCAGTCAGCAATACTGGTGCATTATAAGTAAGTGTCTTAATTTAGCGTGACATGCTAATTCACACTTCACAAAAACTGTAATTTCACTGAAAAATCTTTGAAGTCAACTGTAATGAGGAATTTTGCTTGTCAGCTGTCTTTCTGTTGCTATGAAGTTAATATTGCCGGATCAGAAAATGCTACTAGGTAGCAGTTCAGATCTGGAAATACAAGTTTTGGATCTAGCTCCCTTTTTCTTTTTCTAAGGAGTAATGCCCAGCACCCCCTGTTGCCTCTCCAAAATGGGGCTTGGGAACATCTATACCAGCCACGTCCCAGCACTCCTGGGTGATGGGTTGGTCCACGAGGCGAAGAAACCCCTTTTGGGAGAAAAGATGGAAATGGTAATACCAGGGTAGATTTCTGCTACCTTAGCTTTGCCTTCTCCTACAAAATGAGACGGCCAGAGAAAGCCTGGGCTACAGCATTATGGCCAATATGTTGCTCAAATTGTCCTTCAAGCAAAGTGTAGTTGCTACAATAACTTCCATGTTCTGTCTGATTCAGTAGCACTAAGACTCCTTGGCTTTATGAGAATAATGAGTAATCTGGAGTAGATTTGGAAGGTGCAAGACAAAGCTGTGTCTGCTAGTAACTGAATCAGCTAAAACCTGATACCTTTGATGTATTAGACCCTTCCTGGAGTCCTGGCAATGACGCTTCTTCAGGCAGTTCTATTGTATTTCTCTAGTCAGATCTGTAGATATTGAAGGTTTCAGGTTATATCTGATCTTTCGGTTGCTTTAGAAAATAATCTACTTTCCTGTGAACACAACTTTTTTTGGTAGCAAACAACAAGCCAGCTCCATTCTCCTTGCTTTGAAAGCTCATTCATGGTATACCATTCCTGAGGGAAGGTTCTCAGGCAGTTAGGTGACCCAGGCAGAAATGGAGTTCTAAAAAAAAAAAACCCATAAAGTAGCAAGAAGGAGGAACAAAGAGATTTGAAACTCTTTTGTAAAGATCCAATTAAAGCTGGAAAAATCATGGCTTTAGCCAAGATGCAAGCAGGGAGTTCCAGTGACAGCACAACAGAGACCTGTTGTCCAGGAGCGAGTCAACTGTCTAGGACACATCAGTGACAGTACCAGGGAAAATTTATCCTAGTTAGTACTTTTAGTTTGAAGAATACGACAAATTTTTTCTATCCTTTGTTTCATGCATTGTTTATAATTTAGTTATTTACTGTGCACTTTGTGGGTTTTTTTCTAAATATCTTCTGGCCATACAATCCAATATTTTGAGTTCTGAACATGGCAACTTCTGCTGATGTTCCTGTTTATCAGGCATATTATCGCCATGAACTTCCTTTCGCTGTTCTTCCAACAATCAATTACATATGTAACTTTACCACTCCACTTGTATCACTTTTTGAATCTTTGTAGTATCTCTGGATAATGAGTTTGAATATTTAGAGTCCTAGTCATGACCCTGTGGCCTATAAAGTATGTCATATTTCAATTGTCTGTTCAGAACTGGCTTTTGACCTGGTTTTAGTGCTTTCCATCGCAAGCATACACTGCTTCTCCTTTGCCATCTTTTTCTCCAAGGTTTTACTGCAGAACTCTTGCTACTTTCCTGCCTGTCAAGTTGAGGGCTGTGGTAGCCACTCTGAAGGCCAGGCCAGGTCTTCCTGCCAGCTGCCTTCAGTCAAGAAGCTCTGATGCTTCTTGCACCCTCCTTCTGAGTTGCAGCTTTCCTCTGTGTTAGCTACTAGTCCCTCAGATTTACAGTAAAAAAACCCCAAATGCTGAAAAGATGGAAATATGCTACCTGATGTGATGGAAGATTGTGCCTCAGCCAACTCCCTACTTCCTGCACACATAAGCCACACCAGCTGAAATGTAAACCAAAAGTCACTCCTTCTGAAAAAGTGAAGCTTTCTCAAATCAACCTGTTTACATTACAGTTCCGAGCCTTAGTGTGAGTTCATACTTCTGTTTGGGAACTTTTAAGATTAAGAGATTTGAAACAAAATATCTTCATGTGATTAGTTGTAGCTGGGCTTTTATAGGCAGGTGTGCTCTCTTGGGGGGAAAAAAATGGTGAGAAATTAAGTTTTAGACACATCAGTGATGAATCCACCAGTAGTTTAATAGGATCAGTCATCATGAAGGTGGTTAAAGATGGATATTTGCAGAGTATAACTCAAAGGCTTTCTGATTAGTGAAAAAAACCTCGGCTTTTATCTGAGGTGTTCTGAATCACCACTTGACAAACATCCCTGATAACACAGGGAGTCTAGGCTGGTAGTTTAGGTACCCAAGTTAAACAGCAACAGCTCAGCAAGTACTGCTTGATATTTTCAGCAATAAAATATATTTGGATGATTTTATGTGGGATATTTTTTAGATAAAGTGATTTATTATGTCATAGTAATATCCCAGCATGTGCTCATCAACTTTAAGAGACACTGCTCACTTTATTAATATTTTGCATATAAATTCAAATTCTCTTTCTAAATGATATCTCCCAACCTTTTCTTTTTTAATCCTTTAATATTTTATCAAGGCATTGTGTTCTTTGACCTTGTGCATCCATTAAACACTAAGAGCAATCAGTATATATGGGAATATTCACTTACTGTGATCCTTGCAGAAGTATAAAATAGTTGTTCTGTAGGAACAGCGGAATCATTGTTCAAGTCTATTTCATTTGTGTGTGTAAGCACACTTTCTAATTTTTAGTTTTTAAATACAGTAGAAGTGCTTCATCTGTAATTTAGCAAAAACCATCTGTGAAACACAAAAATCATGTCTCTGCATCCCCAAGTGTTTTGGGTTTGTGCGGCGGGGTTTTGGTAGCGGGGAAGGGGCCACAGGGGTGGCTCCTGTGAGAAGCTGCTAGAAGCTTCCATGGCTTCAAGTCGGACCTGCCACTGGCCCAGGCTGAGCCCATCAGCGATGGTGGTAGTGCCTCTGGGAGAACAGATTTAAGAGGGGAAACCTGCAGTGAGGGGGATTGGAATGTGAGAGGAACCCCTGTGCAGATACTGACATCAATGAAGAAGGACGGGGAGGAGATGTGCCGGAGGAGGGGATGCCCCCGCAGCCCGTGGTGAGACCAGACGGCAGGCTGTCCCCCCCAGCCCACGGAGGGGAGCAGGGGAGCAGATGCCCACCTGCAGCCTGGGGAGAGAGGAGCCCACTCCAGAGCAGGGGGATGGATGCCCCCCAAGATGGCCATGACTCCATGGGAAAGCCCGCGCTGGAGCAGGCTGTGAGTAAAGGACTGCAGCCTGTGGGAGGGACCCACGCTGGAGAAGTTTGTGGAGGACTTTGTCCAGTGGGAGGCACCCCACGCTGGAGCAGGGGAAGAGTGTGAGAAGTCCTCTCCCTGAGGAGGAAGGAATGGCAGAGACAATGTGCAATGAACTGACCACAGTCCTTGTTCCCCAAACCCCTGTGCTGCTGGAGGGGAGAACGTGGAGAAAATTGGGAGTGAAGTTGAGCCTGGGAAGAAGGGAGGGGTGGGGGGAAGGTGTTTTAAGATTTGGCTTTATTTCTCATTATCCTGCTGTGATTTGACAGGTAACAAATTCAATTGATTTGGGGTTTGGTTTTTTTCCAAGTCAAGTCTGTTTTTCCCGTGACCACAACTGGTGAGTGATCCCTCCCTGTCCTTGTCTTGACCCATAAGCCTTTCATTCTATTTTCTCCTCCCCATCATGCTGGCGGGGGAGGAGTGAGCGAGCAGCCGCATGGTGCTTTGTTGCTGGCAGGGCTTAAACCATGACACAAAGCTAGTTTCTCTTCAGAAGCTCACATTAGAAGATGCCCAAGGGTAGTGACTGCAGATGATCTAATAAACCATCACAGCGACATGAAGTCAATAGCACATTACTCAGGTGTGTGTTAGTCGCTGTACAGGTATATTGCTTCTTTAAGAGTTATACAGGTCTAACAGCCTGGTCACTCTCTAGGTAATACTGTGAGCAGCACAGATGAGACAGAAGTGTTTAGGAAGGTTGTAATAAAAGCTAGCATAGATCATCCTATCTTCTCTTAATCTCTATTGCTGACAGGTATGTAAACCAATATAGTGCGTTATGAGAAGGAAAAATAGACTGTGGCATTCATGTAAATAAGGCAAAGAAGTGTAACCTGTGGATTTTTAATCAAAAGCACTGCAGAGAACAGAGCTATCAGAAGGGCACTAACTGGCCCCATGCTGAGGCAGATAGGTAGGCTCTCAAAGAAATCTGCTTAGTTTCTAAAACTTACAGGAAGGGAGGAAAAGGGTAGATACAGAACATGGGTGTTTTGTGGCAGTCTCATGTGAACAGGCAGGAGAACTTCAGATAGGTTGTTGACTACTTGAGCTTATTTTTAACAAAGAATAACAGCTTCATAGAAAATACTTTCCTGAGGAAGCAGTCAGGGAATATCTGAGACAACCAGTAAGTGTATAGCTATGAAAAAATGTCTTTTCCAGGTAGAGTTGGTACACTGAGGAATGGGATCTTAATGGACAATGTAGCATTAGGAAAAAATCATCAGACTAGCTGAAAAATGTGGGGAGGGAGGGAAACAGAATAAATATAATTAAGTTCTTATTAGAACTAGTTCAGACATATCTGATAAACTTGAAGTACAACTAAGAATCACATGTATGCATCAACAGCTGACCATGACCTGCGCAAAGCTCCCAGGAAAGACCTGCCATCACCCTTTCACAGCAGGCGTGACCTGTGGCACAGGCAGCAGGACTGACCTGCAAATGGGAAACCAATCAAAGTTCAGTGCAAAGCACTGCTGCTGGGGGAGCAGGAGAAGCAGGGTGTGTTGTTCAGGGAAGCTCAAGCAGCTGTGGAGGAAGAGTTGTTTTTCACTACAGAGCAAAAGGAGGAAAAAAAAAAAAAAAGGAATGATCTTTTTCTAACTGATCTATAAAGTTCTCAGCTGATGTCAAGACAAAAGTAAACTGCATCGCAGAGATGAAAGATGGGGGAAGTTCAGCTTGTAGCACAAATCTGTTTGCGATGTGGTAGAGAAACTGTTTCCTCTGCATAGCAGACAACTGCACTGATAAGCGCAAGAGAAAATGTTAGCAGCTAGGTGCTATGTGGCATGTGCATCACAAAAAAGGCAGTGGGGGGAAAAAAGAGATAAGACTTTTCTAGGTATGTGTATGTTTAGGGTAGTCTACTCGGCTGTTGCAAATGCTCCAAGCACAAAACTGACTCTTGTGAAGAATAAGGCCTGACGTGAAGGAGGATAATAAAATGAAGGAATTTTTGTGAGATGCTGCATGGCTTTTTTAAGAAAAAGATAGATGTAGGCCAGACGTGAAAATCCTCAAAAGTGAAGATACTGAAATGACAAAATTTATCCAAACAAATGGAAGCTCTTTACAAAAGTATAAAAATATGTCTCTTTATTCCAGGCTTGGATAGATAATTGGGAGTCTACTATTCCACTTGGTTCAATTGCACAAAAAGGGAAAAGAATTTATTGCTTTCAAATCTCCATTTGGAAGATGACATTTCAAGAGAACATCTTCTGCTGTTTCTTTAGCACGAGAGATATTCCAGAAATCGTACCACGTCATTTTTGCATATGGCAGGATCTGAAAGAAGCACAAGACAAAACTAATTGCATGGCTGCAGATGAAGGGAACTTGAATCTTAAAATGAACTACAGAAAAATGGAATCAGTGCTGAGAAAACAAATTACTTGTGTCACATCCTGGGAAGAGGAGTAATTGGACTGGATTGGAACAAACAGCGAATAAAGCAATTCGAAGCAACAGTTCTTTCTCCCTGTTCTTTCTGACCTTTGGAAATCAGGTTAGGAATGAGTAGACACCATTGATATTACTTTAAATAAGTAGAAATCATAGCACTTCTATAACACATTGGGGAGAAGGAGGTGGGGATATCTTTAAGGATTAACTGGGACATAGAGAAGACTTAAGAAAATTGAGGTTAGAAAACAAAATGCTAAAAATCAGTGCTTCAGAAGCAGTAGCTGGAGAAGTGTTCTTGCAAGAGAAGTCTCTGGTGGCATTTGACTCATGAGTGCAGATGTCAGCTCTGCTGTCCTTAGCTCTTGTCACCAGATGTCAGAAATGTGTCAGGGTGTTTGTAGGGGGAGTGTGTCTTGTGTGTCTGTATAGTTAAAATACATCACACAACTCAAAAATGTTCTCAACATTGCAACAGCATTTACATTGCTGAGGTTCCTGTGTTTGATCTTGATGCCACAGAGGCGAAACCTAAGGTGCAATTTTGTCCTGAAAAGAATTTCCAGTAGCAGATCAGTTCCCATACTGTTTCAGAGAGATTGAAATAAAAAAAAAAAAAAAGATAAAACATGGAAGACAAAGGAACAAGTGAATGAGATGTAATAACTGCTCTGTATAAAGATGTTATTAGAAATAGCAAAAGAGTTAAGTATTTATATAATTGCCCTGAAAGCAGCAATGCAGGCAAGATTTTCTGCAATGAATTCAGGCCAAGGTAATATTCACTAGGTGCAGTACCATCTCCATTATGGCTAGTAGTGGATCTGCATGTACCCCTGAAATTGCAGTGGTTTTCAGTTCATCCTTCCATGGGCTAGCAGAAAAATAATCTCATGGCCTAGTAAAGCAGGTCCTGAACAAGGGTAGAGGAGATGTTCAAAACCTTCCCTTGGTTTTGCAGAGCATTCAAACCTCACCTGTGCAGTCAGAATTTCACCCATACATCTTCATGTCTTGAGCATGGTGCTGAAAACAATAACATCTGCAAGCATCTCTCCTGACTCCCAGCATTACCAATCATGGAAAAATAAAAGTTGGTTGGATGGAGGAAGGCAGTAAAAATCCTGTTATAATAAAAAACCCATAACTCTGAAATCTTTGAAAAGAAACTTCCTAACAGGGCTGGGAAGCTGATGTAGCTGGAGTTCAGTAACCAAGCAGTTGAGTTCATGTGAAGTTAGGGAATAAGCATCTATCTAAGTGACATGTCAGACACCTAAGGATTGCTCCTATTAATGCAGCCATGCCTGATGATGAAAATACTGGCCTGAGCTGCTGAGACACAAGGCAATTACAACTGCCACCACAGGATCCTCAGATGCCACTAATAGCTGTGTGCCCAGGCACAAGCAGCAATGCTCCCTGCACAGTCTTCCCCAAAGAGTGAAAGCCTTGTGATACTTCTACGTAAGATTATCATGCAGCTTCGTTAGTAATGACATCTTCTACCTGCCTGTGTGCCAAGAGTGGATATACTGTACTTATGCCCACTGTGATAACTTCAAATTAATGTAATCATGACCTTGTTTTTCTGTCTCAGCTTTAGATCAGCCTTATGTTCAGCGGTCTGGCATCAGCTCGCTAATCATGCTTAAGAATCCTGTGAGTTCCTACCCAGCTATTATTTGAAAAGCTAATCCTCACCTACAGACAGCAATGGTGGCTTCCATGGGAGGGAGACGATTCATGGCTCAGGGAATGACTAAAACATCTGCACTTCATTGCTAGCAGGCTTTGTGCATTAAGCATCCTTCCCAGTCCCTTGTAAGCTCCTGGAAAGCACTACTGCAACGATTTCAATTCAGTATAAGTTTGTAGGGCAGATTTGGTAAAATGGGAAGTAAATGAAAGTAATAACAATGAAGAGACCATAGCGATCAGAATAGTGAAGATGCTACTATTGGAAAGTATAGGAAAATACAAATCTTTTAAAAGGAAGAAGAAATTCTGTTGAAAAGGTGGTTGCATATATCAATGTTTGTCTGATATTTTGGAGGGCCCGTAATATAGTTTTTAAGTAGGGGCATCTAGGAAAGCAAATACTGTCATTAGGGATAGTTTTAAGAGGTAGGGGATAAAAAGTAGATAAGAATCTTGAATTATGAGAATTTAGGTATTTCTAAGATCTTAGGGCTTCAGTTAATATGCTTATGAATATTTATTGATAGGCTGGTAGATAAAATGAAAGTTTAGTAGCTGCACCATGGGCAAATTTAATTTGAAAGATCTACCTCCTCCTCCTCTCCTGCAGGCTTTCATTTACACCTACTGAAATCAACTCCCCCACCCCATAAATAAACAAGTAAATAAAAGGGCTTTCCACATAAGCAGTACCAGGGAGGGGGTGTTGGCAGAAGTAGCTGAGCATAAAGGGGAACAGAGGCAGCCTTTCGAGACAAGAGTCCTCTTCTCTGAGGCTGGCTGCAGGGACACAAGGACTGCTGAGTGCTTTGTCCCTTGTGCTTGGCTAGCTTGTGCTGAGAGGTTCAAAAACAAGGTTTGAAGGAGGGAACTATTGAGAAGTTAATGGGGAAGTGGCTAATGGTGGCTGGCTGTGCTGCAAGTGCCATAGTCAAACAAGGAGAGGGGCTGAGAGGTGGCAGGTAGACCCAGTGGAGAGAGGTAAGACCCCAGCTGTTGAAGCATGTTTAACCTGTAGACTTAGATCTACAGGTGAACGCTTTCTTCCATTTTTGTCCATAATGAGCTAACCTGCTGTGACATGACAGACTCTTACTGTCTTTTTCCTTGCCCGGCCTTTGAAGAGAGAGATCATCACCCACTGAAACACATCTAAACAGAGAAGTCCCTATTTTCAAGTTAGTGCTTACAAACTTTTCCAGACTGTGTGCTCTGTAAACAGCTAGGTGGTTTGGGCACAGGAATGAAGGAACCTGCAGAACACACAGGAGTGGACTGCAATTCTGACTTTGAGTAAGAGCGTTACAGGTTGAGTTTGTCTTTTCCCTGTACCTAATGTACTTATTTCATACTCGCATTTATTTCAACTTCTCCATTCTTCTGTTAGAAAATCATTTGTTGTCTCAATTGTAGCTCTGTAATTACACAAAGCCACAAAAGTTTGCTTCCTTCAGTGTCTGCTTCTAATCAGTCCACGGTGCATATCTGAGCCGTTGTATAACACAGCAACTGAGTTAACTGCTTCATGTCTGGTTTTTTTAAGCTCTAATACTTTCTCTCCAAGCTAAGCATAACAGGCAAACAACCTGAAGATAATACCTGTAGTTTCAAATATCAATAAGCACCCTATTAAGGACAGTTTTTAGTAACGTCCAGGCATGTGTGTTCTAAGATCCAGAACAGGTGAGCCTTTAAGCAACAATGTTATTGTCAGAAGGTGATTCTGTTGGTTTCATTTCTGTCATTTCTCAGGGTTCAGTTGTCTTAGTTTTATGTGATTTCTTTTTTTTTTTTTTTCTTCCTAGCTAGAATTTTCTCTAGCTTTCAGCTCATCACCTTCATGTGCCTCCCTTCTCAGACATGTTGGATGAGGTAGCAATGGCACAACTCTCTCACCTGATGTCACAAGTACTTTAAACCATTGTTTCCCCTTAGCATCTCCCATGGCATCATTTTCATTAAGTCTCTTGGCTGGTGGTTTTGTTCACAGCACAGGCTATTCCCTGTTCTGCAGATCCTGACTTTGAGCTTTGTAGGTGACTTCCTGGCAAACTGCAGTCTCTTCATAAAGACTTAATTCTGAATGCTGTACTCATGGCTGAAAATAATGTTCTGTCTCAGTCTAAAAGTGCAGAAAAGTTTCTTATTAGGGAATTGTGTAGGGTCTCAAATTCATAAGATGGGTTTCTGAACTTCAAAAATCCTTCCCTACTTTTTTAACCTTTACTAAATCAACCACATCATTAAAAAAACCAAACAAACAAAAAACCAAACCAAAACAAAAAAAAACCATCTCCTTTATCTTCAGAGAGTCAGTAGTCCTCAAAGTATGCCAGTGCAATGTTATGTTAGGCTGCTAAACACCGTAAGAAGTCAAATCCTTTAATGTACATGTTCCTTTTCACTGCCATGAAGTCTGCTCTTCAGACCCTGTTAGAGGTCTTTAAAATTCTCTAGTCACTGTTCTTATTGTTGAAGGGTTTGTCTTTTTTTTTTGTTCCCAACTTTGGCAGAGCTGTTAACTGTTCTGAGGTTTTTTTGTTTGTTTGTTTCCATTTGGAGTGCTTTCTTCTGTTATACTCCCAGTAATAGAGCCAAAGTGCCTAACAGAGGTCTGCTTCATTCAATGTCTGATCAGCAGTGCATAACATGAACCTCTCTACAGTGAAATAACCATTTCCAGCTGCCTTTTGCCAGAGTCATTTAAAGCACAGTTCTCTATAGCTGGCATGGTGAGTTTGGTAAAAAGACAAAGCCAAGCCTTACGGGAATTAGGGGAACTGGGAGCCTTTACAGAGAGAAGCAGCAGTTTTGCTTGGACAACTGCAAAGCTAATAGAATCCATGGGCCCTCCAGCAGTGAGTGACCATTCAGATTTGTCACTTCATTGGTGATCTAAAGTCATTTATAAGCTTAACATTTCTTTGCAGCCTCTTCACATTGACATTGATTTACCTCAGTAACTAAAATGAGCTGCTGTCGCTGTCACAAATATCTTCATACTTGCACCTTAAAGTCAGCTTAGCAGAATTAAAAAGACACTTTTCCTTCCCTGCGAGGAAGGCCTTATTCCCCAAACTGACTCCTGAGCTTCTGAGAACCAGGATCCCAAGCTTGACATGAAGCCAAAGCAGTCAATTATATCTCAGGTCACCAGACCTTCTTAGGTGCCTCCTCTAGATGCATCATTGAATTTGATGTTGAGAATAGGTCTTAGATCTTGTAGATCCAAAGTACTGACAAGAATTTGCTTTATGGTAGGGGAGGGGGGAGGAAAGAAATCAGTAGTTTTAGATGAACAGTCAAGGACTGAATTAACATCAATACAATTTGCCTGCCAGAGAAGTGCTAAGACATATTGGCAAGACAGCATGCAGAGACCTGGCTTGCAATCTTATAGCTTGGCTTGTGAGACGGTTGTAGTGCATGACCACTTTACATTTAGCATCCTCTCATGCCGCCAAATGCTGCTACTAACAATTTTTCTTTCTTTTTCTTTTTCCTTTTTTTAAAGATGCTGTCAATTTATATATTTGAATTTGTAGTCTGAACATTAGTTTGTCATGCTACAGATTGCCTCTTGCCTGCAATATCTATTGTACATTCCCTAATTCATAATCTGGAAAGGATTGGAACCAGTCATCTTAGTCCAACCCATAGAATACAACTGTTTTGAAATGGAGTTCTAACTCGAATCTTCTGACAAAAAAATGCTTTTATTGCCACAAGAACTCTTTAGCTAGTGCTGTAGCTTTTATTCTGTCACTTGTCACTATTTTGTTTCACTCTGATGGAAAAAAGGAAATGCACATTTTCTTTGTAACAAAATAAGAAGTGACAAACATATTAAAAATTACATTATTGTATAAAAGCTTAAAATTCTTTGACATTTAACAGTGTTTACAAAGAATAATAATAACAACTAAATATTTTTAAATAGCATAATTAGTTCCACAAACCTGAAATTTGATGAAAAAAATCAATAAACAGCAATATATTGCTGTTTAACAAAATAACTATTCAACCATAATTAGTTACACATGCAGTTAATAATAACTTAGAAAAATATTTCCTTTAGGAAAAGTATGGAAAGCCATGGTATTGTTCCCTCTTCCTATTTCCACTTCCTGAAATATTAATTTTGTACAGTTCTGCCTTGCAAGAAGACATATTACACTTGGAATCGGCATGCAGTCAAAGGGAAAACCCTGATGGGAGACAAGTACTTGCCATAAATTAGTAGCTTTATGAATATTTGAGTTGGTTGCACTCATGGAGCATCCTAGTGGGTCAAGTCTTCTGTCACTGTGGCTATACAATTATGCTTCTCTGTAACGTGCAAGTACTGTGAGAAATGAATCTGGGTTGGCTGGAAGCAGACTTCCTGTACGCTGATTATCATTCTGTGCATGGAAGTAGGGGAAGATTAAAATGGGGATAAAGAATGTTTTCTGTTAAATTATAAAAGAGGAGCATGCTGTATGAGTTGCCCTCCTGTAATTTTCACTGTGTATGTATGTAATCAAATAATGCATGTTGATCCTCATGAATCAATCAGGAATATGTTAAAAATGTTTAACTCGTTTCTTCCTGCTGTGGGTTGTATTTTTAAAGATTCTAAGTACCCTGGACATGTTCCTTCAAAGAGGTAAAGACTTGAAAGGATAATAGCTGTGAACTCAACACACTATCAAAGATACTATTTTCCAGGTTAAGATCCTCCTTTCACCTAAGAAGCTCTGAGTAATTTACAAGCAGGACTATTTCTAAAGTGTGAAAGTATTACTACATCATCTAGAGCTATTTGAGGAGCCAGCAAGGCACACTGGTCACTGTCTACAAAATTACTTTTCTGTTTTCTATTGTGTAGATGGAATTTTTTTATTTTAGAATGAGATAGATGACCTGAGAAAGTAAATATAAGAAATCAGTGTCCAGTTCTCAGGGATACACGTGGGTGCTGTCTTGGAGCTCCTACGCAATTTCATAACAGCACTAAGACAGTGAGGGTCGCTACAAAGCTACTCAGGAGTAGCTGCAAACACAGGTTCATGTCCCAAGAGGATTCAAGAGGGGATCCAAACTCATCTCATGCTCAGTTCTGTGTCACCAAGTGCTCCCCAGGCACCGCCACAGATCTGAGATCCCAATATCTATTAACTAGTCCTTCTGGAACCATGATTGGTTAACCGTGATGTATAGTTTAAAGAGTAATAAAAAAATATTAGTAGTTTTCTTACATGTGTAGTTAATAGAAAACTGATTAAGTAATGAAGGGCTAAAATTCTGTGGAAAGGGGTTTGGGTGACACCATGATCCTAAAGTGCAGAACAGCAGAGGTTTTTTCATTGTTACTAGTTGCAAGAGCCCCAATATAATTTTCCTTTTTCTGAATAATGAATTTTTACTAATAAAGTATTAGAGTGTGTGGGCAGTCTACTCCTGCCTCCATTGCTGTGCCGTACTGATTATACACCAAGTCTAAGGATTGATGTTGTCAGTAAAAGGAACTTCTGCAAGAGAATTGCATATCTTTTGGGCTCACCTTTAACAAACTAGCTGCTACCTTTATAAATCTCTTTAGGTCTGGCAGATTTTTTTACCCTTCTTCCCTAGAGCTACTTACATTGCATCTTCTGTATTAGGTAGAGACATGCATAATTCAAAAGATATAATTAGAAAATTGAATATAACCAGTTTGGAATAACTGTATTATGAGCACTGGAACCGTTATTGTAACAACATGAAACTGTATTTAGTCTGCTTATAATGTTACTGGTTTAAACAAGAAAAACAGGCTACCTAACTTTGAGAACTAGTCAGATCTGGGACTTCCTATGGAACCAGTCAGCCCGACAGCAGTATTGTAGTCTGGTTCTGAAAAACATTTCCAGGTAACTTTCTGGAGAGGGAGGAGAAATAGCCAGCAATACATAGAATTTCTAGCATGGCTCGTCTTAAAAGGAAACACGTGTGCGTGCAAGTTTATAGAGCAGACAAGTATTTACTTTTTGAAAGAGGTTTTCTTTGTTAGACACTCTCCCACCCTTAAAAATGCTCAGATTAATCCTGATGCAAAATGGGAAAACATGTTAATTACCAAAAATTTCACAGGATAGGAAACTCATTTTCCATAAATCTGTATTAGCCAAATCTTCTCTGTGTAGCAGAACTTTTCATGCCTCCTGACGGGTTCCAGTTTGACAAAGGAAGCTTAGTTTTAGAAAGCATCACTACAAAAAGCAAAACCATTATTGGGATTCTAATTACACTTTGAGGTTGTATTATAGAGCTGGAGGTGTATGAAATTATTCCCCAGGAGTTTACCACCACTGGGAAAGGTGATTGATACTGCTACCTGTACAAAATAATAGATAATGTGTTAAGTAACACAGGGATGGTTTGTTTTGTTCACACTGAGTAAAAGACAAATTTCATCTTCATTTTAATTTTTAGATGAGAGGCAGCACCACACAGAGGCACAGCTGCAAAGCTCAAACTTCTGCTGCTCCATATTGGGACCCCAATGAAGCAGAACATTAATCTGTATAGCAAACAAATGACTATCATTTACATAATTACATTTAGTCACAACTTAGAACATATTCATAAGTGCATGAGTAAGAATTATGCACTTGCTATGTAAGGGATAGAAATAGTGGATCAACTTGGGCTTTACCAGGACAGGAAGAATAAGAAAGAAGTGATTTGCCAACATGTTAGAAAAACTCAGATTTGTGATTTGAGACCAGCCATCAGTTACTTGTCTTTTCTGGTCTTTTTATACAGCTGGGTTTTACTTCTGTGAGTGATTGCGGACTGAGGCTTCTTTTGTGTAAACGTGATATTTCTTACAGTGATCATTGGGAAAAACGGCAAAAATTTCTTTTTCTCCAGAAATGTTTCAGTTAAAAATGCATGTTTTACTTGGAAATGAAAGAAATTGGGTAGAAATTAGAGGCACTTTCAATAAATCTGTCTTGTATCTCTAACTGTTGCTCTTATGCCTACCATTGTTCTACTACACCAGTGGTTGAATATCAGAGTAAAGCTTCCATAAAGTTTAAGTAAGTCCATGTCTGTTTCTTTCCCCAGAAGAGTATCAACTAATAATCTTAGGCATCATTTTTATCCCTCCTTGATTATCAATGCTTGCTTCCTCCTCTCTTAACTTACTTCTTACTTTTATTTTCGTCTCTCCTTTTTCCTTTTACTCTCCTTTTTCCTCTTGGTTTTTACAAGTCAAACAGGGAAGCAATCATCCCACCAGCTGTTATAAGCAACTGTTACAAAGTTTCTACCTGTTCCATCTCACTGTCCCTATTTCACATCAATTCCTTTAATTCTGCCATTTTTTTTTAACTACTGGACATCTATTTCTGAGATTTTTCATGATTAATTTCAACTGGTTTTCTGAGGTTTAGACTTCTCACATAAACATGTCACAGCACCAGCTCTGTCATTCTGAAGAACGTGCAGCTACAGCTCAGGTTTTAAAGAAAAGAAAAAATAAAGCCACGATATAAAAACCACCTTATCTGATATAATCAATTAAACCAAAAAAAGACATGATTCAACTAAAAACAGTCTTTTGTTTTCTCCTGGAAATAACAACTCTATCAGATAACTCTCCGTACAGAAAAGAATCAATCTCCTATTCAGATTGTTTTTTTCTTTTTGTTTTTTTTTTAACCTGGCAACTTGCTGAAGGATTGCCATCTGCTCAGAGAGCAGCAGATCAATAGGACAGCCAGCAGCAGTAGGGTGGAGATTTTGCTCCTCAATCCTGGCTTTGCCAGGGCACCTAGCTGACAGGGTGCTCTGAGGTTGCATGTTTTGCTCTGGATGTTTGAGGGGTTCAGTGGCAAAGAAAGGGGAAGGACTTGCAAATAAATAACCCTGTAGTGATTGAGAACTACTTAAAAGGCTCTGGGATGTATTAGAGTATCTTGGTTAAGGCTATACATGATTTCACATATCCACTTTACAAATCAGCAAAGACCCCTAGATACTAATGTATCCTGCCCCTCCAATAGTGTTGCATTTAAACAGGACGTGAGCAAGAGGGATGACAGTTTTAATTCTGAATCAAAACCTTAGTCTAAATTCAGCTTTTGGAAGGTTGCCTGCCATGAGTGCTGATATTCCTACAACTAGTTAGTTACTTGTTTCTTTTTACTGACTGAGCTATGTGACTGCGTTGTGTTCAAAAGCAATGCAGGTAAAGAAATCCCAAAGAGAACTTTCAATGCAATAGCAACATTCCTATTCAAGTCCCACCCATAAAAAAATTAAATGTGATAGTTTTTGGAGTAATTTTCATGAAACTATTGCATTTTTATAAAATCCAATTAGTTGAATCACAATTGTACTTCATGTGACTTCTCTATTTTCAGAGATTTAAAAATCACAGAACTCTTTTTTCATGCATCCTTAAGCACCGCCTTAAAAAAAAAAAAAAAAAAGCATGTCATGAGAAGAAAAACTATTCCTCAATCAAAGTTTTATTTTTATCCTGGAAACTAAATTTACTAAATTAAAAAGACACATCTTGGAAATGAATTTGCAAACAGTGTATACTTCAGGTGTTTTTTTCTTTGTGTTTTTGGTTTTTGTTTATTCGTTTGTTTGTTTGTTTTTATCTAAGCATTGAATTTGTTAGGTAACATCGGAAAAGTTCTGTGACCACTGGACTACTTCAGGCTTCAGCCTTTTTTACGTAAATCTTTTGGCTTTGTGCAAATCTACCTCTCAGGTAGTTCCCATGTGTCCTGGTTTCAGCTGGGATAGAGTTAATTGTCTTCCTAGTAGCTGGTACAGTGCTATGTTTTGAGTTCAGTATGAGAAGAATGTTGGTAACACTGATGTTTTCAGTTGTTGCTCAGTAGTGTTTAGACTAAAGTCAAGGATTTTTCAGCTTCTTATGCCCAGCCGGCAAGAAAGCTGGAGGGGCACAAGAAGTTGGCACAGGACACTGTGACACCAAAGTGGCCAACAGGGTATTCCATACCATGGGACGTCACATCTAGTGTATAAACTGGGGGGAGTGGGATCGGGGAATCACCGCTCGGGGACTAGCTGGGTGTCGGTTGGCGGGTGGTGAGCAATTTTATTGTGCATCATTTGTACATGCCAATCCTTTCATTATTACTGTTGTCATTTTATTAGTTTCATCATTATCATTACTAGTTTCTTCTGTTCTGTTCTATTAAACCATTCTTATCTCAACCCACGAGTTTTACTTCTTTTCCCGATTCTCTTCCCCATCCCACTGGGTGTGGGGGGGCAGTTAGTGAGCGGCTGCATGGTGCTTAGCTGCTGGCTGGGGTTAAACCATGACACCATGGTATAATGTAGTTTTATGCAAAGCAGGGCATTACTTTTCCGTGGGGTATCTTGTATTATCTTATCTTGTGGTTAATCTCTGGCCATAGGCAATAAATGAAGCAAGTAGTTACACACTGAGTTACTGTAGTCTTCTGTAAATGAAGTTCTGCTGAAGGATTCAGTATTTGCCTGTGAGGTTTCTGTCAGGGGCTCCTATTTTATTCTCTGGTTTCATTTTGATCTTGGGAACTCTAGGTATTCAGTTCTGTTGGCCACCTGACTGTATGACTGACTCAGGCATCTGAAATTTGAAGCATCAAAGAATAATTAAGGTTGTGAAACTTTGAACCAAGCTTTGGAGGCATGTTTTCCTTAATTTAGCTCTTGATGAGAGATCAGATGGCTTCTGGCTTTCCTTTTTGAATATTGTCCCAAAAAGCCTAAGGCCAATATTTCTAGAGGTCCAATCTTTGGTAAAACTTACAAAGAAATACTTTGCAAAACATCTGTTTTCTCTGGACTCAACCAGTCCTTTCAGTCATATGTGACTGATATGGTATTTGACATAGAGAAAATAACCAATACAGAGAATTCAGGGACACCAGTAGAAAAGGTCAGGATTTAGAAAACATGAGATAAAAGGAAAACTGAAAAAAGTGAAAATAAAGTAGCAAAGGGTTAGAGAAGACTTTAAAGAAGACTGAAGGGATGGAGGAGGGGAGACATAACATTACAATATGTAAAAGGCTTCTGTATATAGGAAAAAATATATGGAGAGAACAGTTATATTCTGGAAATTATTGTCTGGAGGAAATGCTAGAAATTTTATCAACAAAATCTCTCTTAGGGATGGTTAGATCAACACCTAACAAGGTTTTGAAATCACATACCTTCAGTTCAGTTTGTTATGGACCCCTTTATCTCATGATAACACCTCATGCATGAGGTGCTGCATGCCTCAGGCTGAGCTGTGCTTCATTCTCAGAAGTATGGTGTAAATATGAAACCTTCTTGTGAAAGGGGGAGGGATTACTGTGGACTTGTATAAGCAAAGCGAAGGGATGTAATGGGAATTAATGAAATGTGTTTGCCTAAAAGACCATGAAAGCTCCTCTCATGTGGAATGTTTAATTCAGAGAACCTTAGAATCACAGACAAAATAATTATAAGTAATTTTTGGCATTAGGAAGTTTAAGTAGTTTTTAAGAAAAATACAAAAAACAGGGGTTAATACCCTTTTGATACAGCTGGTAGGAGGAATTAGAATGGAGGCATATTCCAAGTGATCGGTAACATGATAGCTTAATACTGTGTAGTGAGTTATTATGTATAGAAATGTGTTATTGGAAAATAGAGACATCTTCCAGCATATGCTTTTGTCAATGAAATTATATAAAGAGGATCCCTAATGTCAATCAACCTGATCATTTAGTGCTAATAAAAAAGCTACCTTCTCGTTTATATTCACTGCAATTACTGAACTGTGTTTCAGCAGGAAGCTAATAAGCCCCTTGGAAGCAATAAAATAGATAAGTTCTTGAAGATCACATTCCAACCCAGCCTTCTATGACTCTATAATCCTTAACAGGTTTCAAAACCTATGGGATTTCTAACTGACCCTCATAAAAATGATCTACAGTTTTGAGGATTAAATAACACTTGGGAAGAAACCTGTTCTCACTCCAAAGATGACCAGATTTGGAACAGTGATAAAATCTGGCAAAGAAATCTGAGAAGAAAAATGTAATGAAAACTTGTTTAGTAGTCATTATGAAAGGGATCTCCATGCTGAAGAGACAGCATCTGTGCTGCACAGGAGAAATCCAGAAACATAACTTCCTTCTGTATATCAGTATACTCCAGCCCTGCCAAGAGTCAGTTTGTGGTACTTAGAAAGATAAGAATGAGGGGATGAAGGAGAGTACACTTTAAAAGAAGTGTCTGTTTTCTCAACAGCTTAAGAGGATTTAGCATTCATTTCCTGATGACATGATAAACATTGTCTTGGGCAGTTCTTAAAACCTAAAGTTGCCTGAAGTATCCCAGCTCCCTGGTAACAAGCTCACAGCTGTAAGCAATACTGTGGGGTGGGTTTTGGTTTTGTTTATAGGGTTAGGTACTTAGCCGGAAAAAAAACCACCAAACACCCAAACAATAAAATGACTAGGAAAGGTTTCCAGTTTTCTGTAAAGCTTCTGTGGTAGATATTGCTATCTATGCACGCTTTTGTGGGAGACCACAGAAAAGGAATGAATTTACCACACAGTAGAGAGAGTAATAATATTGTGATGTGTCAGTCATAATTTATGCAAGTGCTGTGGAAACTTTTTGCCTCTGAGATTTGAAAACAGGGCCCAAGTTCAGCAAATTAAGTGAGCTGCTCATCAGTCAATGTAGAGTGATAGTGTTAGGTTTATCAAATCTCTGAGAGTTAAATGGCAATTTTATAATCCAATTCCATGTGCTGCACAATGGCATCAAAGAGGTATTTTAGGATGTTACCTAGGCCTTCCTTCCTTGTAAATTCAAGAGTAATCTGGTTTGAAGACTTGCCTTTACGCTATCCCTTGCACTTTGTGGCATGGTTGTAGTGTCCATCTCAAAATCCAGGGTCCTTTTCCTCCAATTTGCACAAGTGGTTCAGATCATGGTTACCTACAGCTTCCCGCTCTGCTTCCTACCCCCTATTCCATGGTTATGTTTTAGGATCTGCACAGCTTTGGAAAACAGGTAGAACTGCAGAATTCACCCTGATATTTAAGCCTGTCTTTCCTACAATGAGCCATCCAGAGAATAGGGCCTGATGGTTACTCCTTTTAAAGTAACACAGCTCAGAGCAGAGTATTTGCTTCCCCTCAGGACACAGTTATGACATGATTATCATGATTAATGCCACAGGCTAAAATACATCCATAAGAAATCCTGACCTGAAGTGCTGTGCAGCTACATTTGAGCCGTGGCCTGGCAGAGCTCAGGCCCCTGACCTGTCCCTGGTTATCCATCCAGTCTGTCTACCTCAGACATGTCACAAAATGACAATCTGTTTACCCCGGGATCATTTTCTCTTTGTCTATTGGCTTTAGACTTTGCCCATATCCTGCTCTCTTTACTGCAATATTTCCCTTTCAGATCTTAGTATTGGGAAGATGCATGAATTATTCAAAGAACAGGTGTGTATATGCAGTTGCAGCAATCACAAAACTGTCTTCGGAAGTAGAATACCTTTTTTATTTTCTTGAGTTTCAGCAAAATCTAAAAAAGCTCTTATCTAACAAGTTGGCACAGGCAACAACATATGCAACAGAAAGTGGTAACTCAGCAACAATATAATGATAACACAAATTAGAGGTTATCTTTTATAGTGCCATAGTACAAATTAATTATTAACTTTAAAGGTCACGTGACAGAGGTTGATGGAAGTATGACATAGTATATTAAGTAAATGTTTACCATTCTGGGGACCTACATCTCTTCTTGTGTCTGAGGCTTTCTTCAGCCTCAGCATGCAGTAGTTATTATTTTCACAAAGTTCAGCTTATTAGAATATCTGAATGTCTCAGGGCAGTGGAGGGCACATTGCAGCTGAAAGATCAGTGAGAAAACAGCTTCCTGGGAAAAGTACCCTATAATTGAAAAGAATGACTAGTTACAAATGAATCATTTGCCTTCCCTGGGAATTACTGGGTGCGATTGCACTTCAGGTCTGTGATCATTCTGCTTGCTGTTGGCCAACACCTACTGTTTGCTCACCATGATCCCATTACACCAGCAAGAAAAGGAGACAGCAATAATTATGACTGCTGTGGATTCTGTGTTATGCTTCTACTTGGTGTCCTTTTGAGAAAGGGGACAGCTGGGCCTATATGGAAATCAGTTTTGGATGTTGGTTTGGGGAAGAAAAGGGTTGATTTTTGCATGGTTCATGACCTGAATTTTGCAGTAAAACAGGTCTGTAACAAACAAGTCAGGGGCAGTGTGCCTGTCCAAGCGTCAGGCTAAGCCAAGCAAATTGCAGTTTCACGTAAGTTCCACAGAAGCGGGAAAGTGGGCAGGTTTCCTCAGGGTGTTGCCTAGAGATGATCAGGCTCTGTGAAAGGTTTGCCAAGTCCCCACAGCACTGGACAGTTTGAGATGCTTCCTGTAAGGCAATCTTTGAATCTTCTTTTATGGTCTGAGGCTCAATATCCCTATATTCTTGTTGCCAGAGTTCTGGAGACAGACACGTTGCTATTCACTGAGAGTAACTGTTCAGCCTTGATGCTGTTAACTTAAGCCTTGCTCCTCATTCCCAGTCTTTTAGTGCCTTTTGTAAGACACTACATTGGGCTAGCTACAGTAAAAATACATTGCTATTTAGCAGACTTTGGGAAAGCTCAGCAGTGAAGGTGTATCGTATCCAGCCTTGAAGCAGATGGTACCTTTTAGTGTGGAAAGGGATATAAAAGCTTCAACTGGTGGCATTTGGAAGGAGGAATGCCATAGGAAAATCTGCCATAGAGAGTCTCAGATGCTATGTAGTTACTTGGGTTTTTTGAGGAATTTCTTGTGACAGACATTATAGGGAGCTTCATTTTCAGATAATGATCTCTGCAGAGAAAATCACAAAAAACTGTTGGCACAGAAAAACAGTCTTCAGGAAAAAAGTCTTAAATGGAGTAGGGCAAAGGGGAGAGAGGCTAGGTGGCTTGGTTAAAAGGAGCACCATTACAAGAGGAACAATTCTGCAGAAAGAACTGAAAGACAGAAATTGAAGACTGCAGATCCTCTTAGAAGAGTTTATGTCTAGATCAATATGTTTTGCATCTGAGCTACATTCTCTCTCTGATTGCAAGATCTTATAAGGAGAATTAGATATTTGTTTCCCTGCATTTCCCATAGGGCACCAAGCACTCTGCCAACACAAGAGAGTGAGAAATAAAGAAGGTGGATTAAAGGCTCATTTATGCATATTGCAGAAACTTCTTCAGGTCTGTCGTGGTTTAACCCCAGCCAGCAAATAAGCACCACGCAGCCACGTGCCCCCCTCCGCAGTGGGATGGGGAGAGAATTGAAAAAAAGTAAAACTTGTGGGTTGAGATAAAGACAGCTTAATAGGACAGAAAGGAAGAAAAAAATAAAATTAAAATAACAATAATAAAAAATTGGAATATACAAAACAGTGATGCACAATGCAATTGTTTGCCACTTGCCGACCGATGCCCAGTTAGTGCCTGAGCAGCTTTCCATCCCCCCTGCCCTGGCCAACTCCCCCCAGTTTATATACTGGACGTGGCATCGCATGGTATAGAATATTCCTTTGGCCAGTTTGGGTGAGCTGTCCTGGCTGTTTCCCCTCCCAACTGCTTGTGCCCCTCCAGCCTTCTTGCTGGCTGGGCATGAGAAGCTGAAAAAGAATCCTTGACTTAGTATAAACACTACTTAGCAACAAGATGAAAACATCAGCGTGTTATCAACATTCTTCTCATACTAAATCCAAAACATAACACTATACCAGCTACTAGAAAGAACATTAACTTATTCCCAGATGAAACCAGGACAAGGACTTAGTTTGCAATGATGGAAATCCCAGAAGATCAATGACAAATCAGTACGATCAGCATTCTTTGTTGACATTTGGAACCCTAAATAGGGGTCTGCCTTTATGACCAAGAACAGTAATTGCATTTTAAATTGACTAATGCACATTAGGTGGTAAAACCAGTATTTCAAATTTCAGGGGCTGTGAGCTGAAACAAAATTCAAGTTAGAAGTAATTTCAAGTGAAGGGGAATTTGCCTTGGGAGTAAATGTATGAAGGAGGAGGTAGCATACCTCTCACTTCTAAGTTTCTGAAGAAGACAGGAAGATATGCTTTAGCTGATTAGAAACTACTCAGCTCAGTGCAGGAGGAAATTCTGCTTCCTCTTAGACTGATGGTTAGTTTTGAGGACAGTGTGATCCAGTCTAGTCCCAAGTCTATAACCCCTTTATCTGTAAAAGGAGACTTGCTGCTGAAGCTTCACTGGAGAGGAAAGAAAGGAATGCACAAAGTTTTGCCCAATGAATGCTTAAGGTTGTAGGGCCAGGGAAGGCTCCTGCCAGTAAGGAGAGAAGACCGTGAGTCTTCACTGGCTGACTGGAGCCCAAACCCCCCCAGGAATTTCGCCGACAATGCTTGAAAATGTAGCTCCACATAGTGTAATGTGTTTCCTCAGGAGCTGTGTGCAGTGCCTTTGCCATCTTGCCTCTGCTGTAGTGTGTTAGGAGTATGGCCAACAAGACAGGGAGACATTTAGTGTAGATATTTCTCTGCTAACAAGATTAATTAAAGATACTTTCCTGTCAAAGCACCTTTCCCTGATTCCCTTGCTGCAGCTGGAATTGTCAAACTGCTGCATCAAGCTTGTGGTGCAGCCAAAAGCCCCATTCATAGCTCTGTTGGGCTGGCACAGAGCGTGGCTTCCTACCGCTACCTCCCCAGTGGTGCTGCCTTACATCCCACCTGCTTCCCAGTAGGAGTTTCAATGAACTTTTCACCACCTTCCTTCAGGCAGCAGCACAGGAATAGGCTCTGATTTTCATCAGAGATTTATATTTTTGAACAAATGTAATTAATTCAAGTGTAGCAAAAGAAATTCTTCCACTTCTATCTAGCTTGTATTTCCTAGATGAGCTGCCTGTGTGTCTAAAAAGCAGGATCAGCATGAAGATCTGCGGTTTTCAGTTCTTCACAATTTCATAATGGCCATACAAAAAGCATCTTCCCTTTCTTGAAGCCATGGCTGATGTACTTCTGTGCATCTTGGGCTTCTGCTAACCCATGATATAAGGGATTTTTTTGTTTTGTTTTAGCTTTGCTCATTTGTCTGACACACTGTTGTACCTCCTCGTCTCAGCATACGTACCTTGTCAAGTGAGGCAGCCACAAAAGCACGTGCTGAAGCAAGACACAATAACTTTTGATTTGCTTCCCCAAACATCAGATCACTTTCTCTTAGGACCTCCATAGTTGCTCTTGAACCTATTCCCTTCGATATACCATGCACCCATGGTCTGCGCCCATAGCTGGTAATTGGCTGTCGTCCTTGTTTCCCGCAGTTCATCTACATTGAAAAACAAAAATAAGTATGAAAGATTTAGGAACAGATAGGGATAAAAGCAAAGATTAGCAGCCCCAAAACTTATTGCTTGTGCACACTCCTGGGAGAGGATGGAGGGCAAAGAAGACAGAGAACTGCAAGTGTGGGAAAAATCCTGCCAAAGATGCTGCCTGTGCTACAAGGACTCATGCAAATCTTTTGTTGTATGTGTGGCCTGAAAAAGGAGGGCACTTTTCACAGGTAAACGTTTAACTCCTTTTTCTCAGTTTATGCTATGCTCTTTAGAAATACTGAAAATGCTGTCTAGCTTCTTCACTGAAAGCATTAAACCAGGGTCTGAAGTGTTTCAGATTAACCCAAACTTGTTACGTAGCAAATAACCATGTTGTCCTTCATGACTTCAATATTTCTCTTTTTCTGACTCAGAGGTTTTACAACAGTTTCCCTTTTGATCTGTCTCTATTGGTGGAAATCATGACTGTATTTTGCACAGTTTGCTAATCTGCAAAATTGGAGGGAGGCTTCTTGCACTACCTGGCAGTGAGGGACACCACGCAGCCCCCAGAGACCTCCCAGCAACTCCATTGGGAAAGTGCCAAACCTACCACCCTCCACCATCAGATCTCTCAGAACTTCAGCTTGATCAAGTGTTCAAATAATTCCTTTAATTATTGTTCAGTGGAAAGCAATACATGCACAACAATCGCAAGCTGTACTTTCTCTCCCCCTGACATCTATACCTTGTTATATCTGTAACTGAAATAATACAATGGTATGTTTGGTAGGGCAGAGAGGAAAGCAATTTAGAGAGGGCATCCCTGAAACAAGAGATTTGGCCTCTAAGGTTCACCTTCGCAAAGAAACATGTGAAGTCTTTTAAAATAAAATTAATTTGCACATGCTTGTTTGTTTTTCTCCTTTCAGAAAATGACAAGATTTGAGGGTTTAAAAAGGGACTGACTGTGTTTATATCCTGATGTGTTTCACTTCTTTCTATTTGTGCATCTATTTGTGCTGATTTACTGGCCTAGTCTTACTCTGAAGTAATGGGTTTACAGTCTTAAAGACCCTTTTCATTATTATTGAAAAATGAGGCTAAATGAAATGCACCTAATAGTAAAAGAATTTTCTGGATTTTAAAAAAATGGATTAAAACAACCCAAGAAAGGTGTTTTAATTTTGCCTAAGTATTCAGTGGTCCTTCAGAGCTGCAAAGTGGAAATACCTATGTTTTTTCATTGATTCTAGAGGGCCATGAACTAGTACCCTTCTGGGCTATGGTCTTTACAAACACAAACCAGAAATGCTGCCTTATTGTCAATTTACAAAATTATTGTAAGAGTACCCTAGCTTAGGCACACCATTCACTTACCCATGCATTGCCTAATTTACTAATAAAATAAAAAAAAAGACTAATAAACAGGAATTATGTTCCACAAGGCATATTCCATTGAGCAGCACTGAATTCCTGTATAAAAAGTCCTTCCTTTCAGACCAGGGTAAACTTTAAGAATTTGGACCTGTGTTCTGATGCAGACTTTTAGTTTCTAGTATCTTTTCTGTGTTTTTAAGATAACTCTTTCCTCTTGAAAGCCTTTCCCTGCTTTTCTGTTTTCTTTTTTATAGTGTATTTATTTAATTGCCAAGCCATAATTAACTTTTCACTTTTGTTTTCATTATTTACTACATTAGCAGCTGCTTGGTTAAAAACTTCCCACACACCAGAGTGCAAGTCAAAATATTCAAGTGAAGTGCAGCTCAGATTTTTTCTTTTTATATATTAAGAATTGAGCCTTGTAGGCAGGAGGTAAATCTATTTGAGTAAGTTACTGAATCATTGCCTCCTAAATATAACTAATGCATGATAGTGAACTTATATGGTCAGATTAAATTTTTAGCACCAGAACATCCAGTGTTAGCAAAATTGGAGCAGAGGGGTTGGAGCTTTCTCTGGCAAAATCTCTTCCCAGTTACTCTGTCAAGAGCAACTTTTAACTTGTCTCTAACTGGGAAGTGATGTTTCCTTAAATCCAGTGATATTTGTGGGTCAGATGTACATGGAAGGTTTTGTGTCTCACCAGGTACGTCTACATTGGCCAGTAGTGTGGACCAACATGAGTGGATTCATAATGTAAATCAGTTGGTGCTGAAGACCTGATGTCCACATGATGGGCATCTCAAGGAGCTGCAGTTCAGATTAGGTCTAGTCTAATCCTGTAGACTGTCTGAGGGTGGAGGGCATCCAGAAGTGCTACTGGACTGCATCCTCCAGTTATTCTTATGCTCAAGGAATCAAGCTCAAGCAAGATCACAAGGTGAAATTGTACAGACTTTGTTACTGGACACCTCAGAGAGATACAGTGAGTGATTGCAAATATTTATTCTTGAAATTTCTTCTGACCTTCAGTTGAGCACTCTTTACAGTCATTCCTACATAGATCAAATCTGTATTTTCCCTGTGCCATTTGAATGATGAAGCAGACTCCCCTTGGCTGGAGGATATACTGCAGGTATTACTTCTGGAATTTTTTTCTAATCACATTTCACTTTTCTTTAGCACTGGCTGTTGGCTTGCATTGCATTAAACTCAACTGGGGTGGGAAATAATTCAGTAAAAGCAAACAAACAAAAGTCTTCTGCCTTTTTTTTTTAATACATATTCAGATGTGAGGATAAATTTCACACTGTTGCATATTGTTTTGACTTAGAGGTAAACAAATAATATAGTCATTTCTGGTAAATCATTTAGGGTCAGTGACTGACCTTACCGAGGGGAACTATGACAGAACCTGCTTTGTGTCTGTACCTGTGTTTGATGGAGGAAGCATGCTGTGATAGGTAGCTGCATAAAGTGATGATCAAATAGAGTGACCTTTGATGTGGCCTTACTTAAAATCATGTAAATCTTCCATTTCTCACCTATCAATGAAGTTTTTTCTCTTTGGCTCCTGTAACAGTCTTGTTATAATATCCCCAAATATCTTTAACCTCATTGTTCAGCCACACAACATCTCCTCAGAGCATTGGTATTGATCCTATGACAACAAAGAAAAGAAAATAAATTCTTTTCTTTTGACATTCTAACAGGAATTCTTGAAGAGAGCACTGTCTAACGCCAAGTTCTTGCTTTCTTTTGTAGTCTCTTCAGGTTTAGACAATAAAAGCTTAAACACTGAAAATCCATTGCCCTGAATTACTTCAGTCACTATTTACTCTATCCTAGGAAGAGATTTCAGTGGAAGAGAGTTTTGGAAAAGTTCTTGTACCTTCCTAATGCTCAGGGATCAGCCGAGTGTCTATTTGGAGGTCGGTTTCTGAGTCAGAGTACTGAAGAAGCTGCTCTTCTTTGTGTGTGCCTATTGCATGATCCCAAGGACTCTTTCAAAGTTACCGCTGGCACCACCTCTGCCTTCTTGTTGTGGTGTGGTGGGGTGCCAGCTTTGGATAGGATGTGTGTGGGTAGTGCCGAGGCTGCTCAGATAGGAGACTTCAGAGCTTTGGGGTTTCTGGAAGCCGCTGCAGACCTAAGCAGGAAAGCAACTTGTTCTGTGTGGTTATGCTTTTTCATAGAGTGTTATGGGTGTGTTTGTTAACACCATTTAGAGGCACGCTGGTCTGCTTTTTTAAACAAGTATTTTGGATAAACACTTCTTAGCCTTATAAGCCTTCCATTCCTTTGTGTCTCATATGTCAATGGATAGGAAGGGATTCTTTCTGTGAGTGAAGGGAAAAAAATGTATTCTTTTCACTCTTTAAAAACAACAGAAAGCAATTTATGCCAAAACAATTGAACAATTTTTATTTTTTTAATTTTTTTTAGGAAAAAAGAAAAAAACCCCAAACCTCTGTGCTCTGCAGTTTTTCAGTATAAATAAATCATAAATCCTGTGGTAGAAAACTATGATTTTTTCATAAACTTGTCCCTTCAGTTGTCACTGTTGAGTTTGCCTTATGATTACACAATGTGATAGTCCTCTTTCCCTCTATTTGCATCAATTTACTTTCACATGTTCCGAGATAACATGTGAAACTTCTCCTACTTTTTTACTTAGTTAGCAAATAAAGTGCTCTAGAATTCAAGTAAGTAACACCTCTCCTGCTCCAACAGCTTTCCAGTTCACTGCAAATACCCACCACTGCAAAAATCAGAGCAGAGGGGCTTAGTTTGTTTGCTTTTAAATAAAGCAAAGTATTCTATGTATGTATCCTACCAGTTAGAAAAAACAATAACCTATTTTTCACTTGTCATTTGTTTGCTTGTTCTGGAAAGTAGAGAATGCTAAAATAGTAGCTTCCTTACCCAGGTAAGTGCCCCATTTGACCTGAGAGCTCATGGGCTTTGGGCAGTGAATTTGCATGCGTAAGCAAAGCACTTTTATAAATATTTAGTGTTAAGGGTTAAAAAAAAAGACAGATAAATGGAATGCCATCTTCAAATGGAACTTTGTATCTGCTACCCCGGTTTCCCTCCAGATTGTGATGGGGCAGGGCGGATAAAATCCGCACTGCCTTTGTTCAGCTAGTTCAGGGAGTGCTGCAAAATAAAGACAAGTGTGGTTTTCGGAGCTGTCATGTAATAGGAATACTTACCCCTGACTAAATTCACCTCTTTATTATCCCAATGCGCAACACTGTGGGGGAACGCAAGACAGCTATAACTTCTTTCATTTTGTGTATACAGGTATGGAGAGAGAGAGAAGGAAAATTTTGTTTTCAAAGAGACAAAAATGCATGGGGCAGTGTTTATCAGCTTTGTCATATTTTCACATATACACACACTGTAGATATTGCATACCTTGCACTTCTTTGTGACACAACCCCGTGTCACCTGAGTACCTATAAAAATATTTTTTGTTACAGTAAACTTGTTAAAGAGTTTTTTTCATCTTGTACTTGGGGAAATGAGGGATGGAAAAACTGAGGGCCACAGTCAGATCTCCTCCTATAGTATTAAGGCAATCCTGTTACCATGTCTTCATGTACTTTGGTTTTAACAGTCTTTTCTTGGTTTTGGGGGGGTCTATGTTGGTTTGGGTTTGTTTGTTTGTTTCATTTTTTATATCATACAGGGGACTTAAATTTTCAGTGTTTGAAATGGAGAGATAAAATTCCACCTACATTTTCATTTTAAAGATCTATCTTCAGCTGTAAAAGTAATTCTGCAATAAAGGGTGGTTTTCTGTGCACCTCTTCTGTTACGCTAAAATTTCTCAGTTTATGGTACCTGAAGGAAAATGGAGGTGTACAATGCAGTGTGAGAGGGTAGCTAGTCAGGGAGGGATTCACCCTGGGTTTATACCTGTTCTCCATCTACATAACTCCTTTGACTGCAGCAGTCACAGCAGCATGTGATTGGAGGAACATGTTTGTGTACATCGGATTATGTAAAGTAACAATTTTGGGGCTTGAATTTGTATGGATTATTTTCAGAGTGAGATCAAGAGCTCACGCTTTTGTACCTCCCTCTGTTCCTACAGAAAATATCATTTTGGTGGTACTGGAGATATAAAATACCAGAAAATGTGCATTTTTATAAAAGCATTGTACATTCTTGAGTGTTCAGCCTGTTGCATGTCCTCTGGTAAACAAGCTTCAGCTTTGTTCTGGAAAATCTGACACTAGAAGAGGGCTCAGTGATGTAGTTTTGGCCCATCTGTCAGAGTTCCTCAGAACCAGCAGCTGTCACAGCCTTACATGGACACCTGCCTGCTGGTTCCTCACCGAGGTCATTTCACGTGTCCATCCATGTGTCATTGCATATGAATCTTTTCTGTGATACTGTCATGAGAGGGTAGATAACATCTATGACAGGTACTTGCATCTGGGAAAGGGCCTGAAATTTTTGATTGTAAGTGCATTGGCATGATAGTGGATGTCTCTGAACAATGCTAAATTTCTATTCTGTTTTGTTAGCTATGCACATCCTCCCTAGGCCCACGGAAAAATAATTTTTATTTAACAAAGTGGGAGGTTTGCCTTTTGCATTCCATACAGAAGTATGCATTATACACGGGCAGATTTCAAGAGTAATAGAAACACAAGAAATGAACAAGGTGAAAATGAGGACACAACCAGTTCATACAAAGCCAAACAATTTTGACCAAGTCACAGTGGCCACAGTACTTGTGATTTGAGCAGAGATCAGTGACCCACTTGCTTCACCATATCACTAATCACACCTTACATTTACTGTGTCAGCTTCAGTAACTGACGGGTATCAAACTTTTCACCTACAACTATTTTAGCTTACCCTGAATGATATTCCATCCCAGCCCTGGGGAATATTAACCACCAATTTATTACCTTTGGCTGGAGACGTTGGAATTCATTATCGTAATTTTTAACTACGCATTATGGAGTAACAATGAGATTGAACTAACATACACTTCAATTAACATTAAAGATAATTAGCAGGAGAGAAAAACAATATGCCAGCAATAGATTTTCCTGTATGATTCTGAACAGGGTGGCATAGAGACACCTGAGGTACCTTACTTTGAATACTTTATACAACATTATTGCTCAGCATTTCAACAGTAGAAGTCCTTTTGCTGTGAAATACAGGTCAGATTGTATTAGACTGGAATTTAATTTAATGTAACTCCTACTAGTCCCTTAATTTCCCAAAGCACTTTACAAAGCAATAACAGGAACTAGTAGTGTGATACGCAAGTGGGTAAATCTATAACTTATTTGCAGTGGGCCAGTTCCAGGCTTGCTGTTAGCTTGCACAGCTGCACTGCATGTACTGGGTGGTGTGAGGCTGATTTACACTAGCTAGTATTTGGTCCAAAGCCAGAGGTGTGTACATAAAATGGCAAAGCATATGAAATATTATTTAAAAAGAAAAATGAAAGGTTAGCCAGGAGATCCCATTTATTCCTATTACTTTTTAGAGCTTCTTGATCCAACACCCACAGAATTTAATAAGAAGTTTTGGCTCAGACCCTACATGAGCAATAAGATCCTAAATTTTTCTCTGAAGGACACTAGCAAAGGGACAAATGAGATTTCATTAAATGTCCCATCCACTAGAAGCCACTTGTATAAGTGAAGGTGTATCACAGGTACAGAAAAGCATGTGGAAGAACATGTATCATTAAGTGCTCAGAGGAGAAAGATGGAAATACAGTATTGTTCCTAAAATTGTTTATTGTTTGCCTGCTTAATAAATCACTGGCATTTTGCACTCTAAGTGAGAAGCAAATTTCAGGACAAGAAGCTGATCTTCTGTCCAAGTACTTGTCTGAAGTACTTGCAGAAGTATCTGTAGTCTCACGGTCTTTGAAGACCCTCACTGACAGAGATCAAGAGTTGAATGAGGAGTTGTTCCTTGACACCACAATTTTTTTTATTTGCACCTCTGTTTTCTAACCATCTTTTCCCACTGAGGGCAGCAGCTGCATGTCTCTGTGTCAGGTGCCACCAGTATATACAATCCCAGGGGTCCAACTTTAAAGAACCTCTTTTCTTTTGTCACTGAATGAAAGGCTCATGGATCACAACACTGTGTTCTAATATTAATACAGATCCAGTGGCCACTGCAGATAAATTGAAGTTTCCAAATTGCTTGTACATTCTTTTTCCCATTAAAAATATCAGTACTTTTTATATAGCAGCTTCTGAAAATCCTGCCCTTGACCTCTGTCGCCATTGATATCTGAATCAAACTACTTCCATTTGTTGTTTGCACATTTTATTTCTTGACTGGACAGCATGACCATAAATATACTACAGAAAGAAAAAATGAATCACATTTAGGGATTTTGCATAAAATTTGCTTTGTTATAGACTTCTTCAGTATTATGTGTACATGACAATTTCCCTTTAGCTGTACTTCAGTTTGAACTTTCTGGTTTGAAAAACAGGAATAATACTATTTCATTGTACAGTGCATATTTTGCTTATTTACGTTGAAATACCTGGGAAAGGGAAATTGCTTTTTCTGGTGTTTTTTTCCTAATAGTGTCATGGTCATTCATTTTCTACACTAAAGCATTGATGTAAAAACATTCTTTTTTAGCAAAACTGACCTTTTTGTCAGACTTTTCCCTTCCATACTTGCAAAATCTGTGTTTGAAAATACTGACTTTTGAGTGGGCTTGCTTCCAGGTTGTTAGTTTTTTAATATTAAAAATCAAAAAAGACACTGACTGTGTTTGAGCTATGTTGGGCAATGTTTTGGTGCTGATGGCTGGTACTGTCATGCAGGGAGCAATTCAAAACTGATAGGGAGAGGAACAAAAAGTTCTTTTTGTTCTCCAGAATTCATAGAATGATGAAAAATAAAAGAAAGAAAAAATTTAATGGATTTGGCAACTTCTATTAGGATTTGAACAGTGTGACTTTGACAGATATCTCATACAAATATGGTCAGTCCTCTGGACTGTGTGAAATGAGATGTTTGAGACTGGCCAAAGTCAATCAAAATCAAGACATTACTGAGAATCCTCACCGTGAGGGCTGGGTGTGGATATGGCATAGGAGTAACCTGCTCACTGGCAGACATTTTCTCCACTGCATGGGTTCATGCACATTTATGGAGTCAGCTGAGAGTTTCCATATTTTCTTTCTCTTGGTAGATGTGGGATACATAACATATAGATGGCATGGACGGGCCTTCAACAACTTTCCTCAGCACTGACCACTCCGCTCTCGAGCAATAAAAGCAAAGTTGGTTTGTGTTTGCATTCAGGAATGACCCCAAGTTCCAGTACAATTGTCAGAAGAGGGCTTAGTTTCACACACGTATAATAGACATATCGCACATGATGTCGTCTTGTCTTTTACTGCAGTCAACTGCTTAATGATACTGTCTCCAGCTTTCCAAGTGACTTCTATTAGCACCTATCTTTAGCAAATTTGAAAAGTCGACTGACTCCTCCAGCATTTCAGCTGGAGGTTTTGGAAGTACTGATTATTTCAGCCTTTCTTTTATCAAAATGTCTACACATTCAGACAAAAATGTGCAGCAGTAGATCTACAGCACTGTTAGCTCTCCAGGGAAATGGGAAGGGAAGGAATCTCCTGTGGGAATTCTTCATGAAGAGGCAACAGCAGCACATCAGCTATTTTAGCTACTTCTTTGCAGATGGTTTGACAATCTGTTACAAGTTATACCCCAACATGCAATCTTGCCTCTCTGCTTTTCTTCAAGTGATGATATCTCTGGGTATCTAGCTCCAAAAAATATTCCCCTTTGATCCTAATGACACTCTTTGTGTGATGAGCTTTCTACAGATACCCACTGATCAGCAGGTTGACTCCAGATCCTATTAAATCTGCCAGGTAGAAAGAGATAAATCTATTAGCCCAGGCCGAGCTTGTTTCATCATTGTGACAGCTTCCCATGAGCCTGCATTCATCAGATTCCCTCAAAACAGCCAGCCTCCACATCATCTGACAGCTAAATTTCCATGACCAGACTCTAGGTTAATACATCTTTAAACTTTATTTAATTACTCATTAATAATCTAGGTCCTGATCCATTCCCCCTCCTCCCCCCTTTTTTTAATTTTAAATTTATTACTGGATGTTTACTGGGAGACAAGACATGGCTAAAATCGCTGCCGTGAATGTTTTGGCATGAACTTCCTGGCAAATTTGTTAATCAAAATAAAATAAGCACCTGAATGTCTTTTGCTTCTTATTAAAAGACACTGGGCATATCCAGTTAAGAATAGCAGCAGGTTTCTGTCTAACAGCTGGTAGAAAGATTCCTGTGCTACTGTACATGCTGCTGCAGCCACTCTGGAAATCACATCAAACACATGTATAAGCACTCTTTCTGCAGACCCCTGTCTTGTGAATTATCAATCCTAAATACATGCTTCATTATCTTTTCAGGTGTACTGGTGTAAATCAGGAGTAAAAATAGACCAAGGGAAAAATTAAGTAGGAGGAAGGAAGACTCAGACAGTTTTGATATACCACAACTGTCATATTTCTGAGTTACCCCACATTTTCTGCAAAGAAGGTATTACTCGAAGGTGACAATTTCTGTTGTGTTAGATTTAAACTGATTCTGGTTCTAATTTTCTAATTTTCAAAGTTCTTAATCAAAATGTACGTCAAAGGGGGAAAACCTGAGAACATTGGAAGCTGAGGTAAAGCAGGCTGAAAAGGGTATAACCTTTTCCATCCCAGTGTAATTTGTAGAACAATCTAAATACTGGACCTTCTCAAGTTGACTGCATTATAGTATAGCTATCTATCAGGTTTCTGCATGGCATCCATGAGCAGAGTCTCCTGTGGACTTGCACTGAGATATGTAGCAGCTTTAACCCTGGTAGGGTCAATTCTTAAGTAAGTATGTTAGTTCTTAAGCGCTTTCTATGTCTCACTTAATTCAAAGTCACATGCTATTTTCTACCTCTTTTTCTACTATTCAAGTTCATTTTCCATCTTCAGATTGCTTTGTTGAAGAATTATAAAAGTTAAAATGAAATCAGTTCTTTTAGTTCTTTACAGATGGGAAAATGGGAGATGTCCAAGCTGATAACCAGAGCATTGCTGTGGCTCTTCACTAGAAGCGCGTATTTAGCAGAGATAGATGTTCCTGTGCAAGTTTTAATCCCACAGGCAACAATAGTCACAGTGGCTTCAGTTATGGCAAAGTACCCATGGTCTGGTCTCAGCTTTGAAGCTTTCTGTGGCTACAAATCTATTAATAATGACTTAAGATCATTGCACCGGGCCAGCTTGAAAGTATATCAAGGCAAGATATCTTACCCCCTACAGCAGAAAGCAGTGAACATCCAAGACAGAGTGGTATTTCCAAGGTATGTTCTCCAAACCTCCTCCGAATTGCAGCTTAAATCTTGAGACACATATAGTGCCTGAATGGAGAGAAATCTCAGTGGATTTTTCTTCCAGTATGTTTTGCAGTTACTTTTTGAACTCACATAAACTTTTAACATCTCCAGCATTCTGTGGTAATGAGCTCCACAGTTTTAATTGCATTTTGTGTGAATTTTTTTTTTCTTATGCTTTCTAAAATCTGTCATCTGTTCATTTCATTTAATTCCCCTTAATCCTTCCATTAGAAGAAAAATGAATAATTGTCCTCTGTGCACTTTTCCATTGCTCCATTGATTTTGTAGACCTCTATCATGTCTTCCTCACTTATCTCTACTCCAAATTGAAATGTCTTAATCTGCTTAGCCTTTCCTCATCAAGGAGAACTGTTTCTTACCCTGCTAAGATTACTATCTTAGCTAGCTATGTAAATAGAGATTGCAATATGTCTAAACCATTGTCAGGGTTTTTTTAATGCTGGCTGTAATAGTAGAAAAGAGGTAACAGCAATATGGTAAATATTTGTCTTCAAAGATTTTTTTATTAGTCAATGTCTCTTAAATTTTCTGCACAGTGAGGGGAAGAAGTAGTGCTCCCAATCTGCAACTGTTGCGTAAATATTTTTTCAGCCCCAGGATCCTGAATTGATTGAAGGCACAGCTTAGTGCCTGTTGCTCTCTATATTAATCCACAGATCTCATCAGATATCACAGTCCTCAGGCAGGAGACTTCCATGGAAAACAGAGGATGTGGAAGAAGCATTGTGGCTGATTAGCTTAATGACAAGAATATCAATTTCTTCACTATTAAAGCCACTATTTTTTCATAACGGTAGAGGGAACTGCCTCATGAGCAGCAAAACCTGATTCATGGTTTCTGGCATTTGTAGTCAACCTATGGCCCTTGCCTGCTTCTGTTCGATGTACTGCATCTGAGTCCCCTCTCACAGCTTTCACCTCTGACAGCAAGGACCCATCCTTCCTGCCACCCTCCCAGGGCAGCAGGTCTTTTAGCTGTGCTCGGTCTTCTCAGGGGAGCTTATCAGATCAAATTTATCCTTTGCATAGGTCTCCAGAAATTAATCTGGCCTATTTTAAGCCACAGTGTCTTCAAATGAGATCCAGAAATACCTTCTAAGATGCGAGCTTTGCTTTTTCAGCGTTTTTTACTCTGTCCAAAGGAAGATGTGATACTAACGCATGACAGCATTCCTCACAGTTATAGTCCACCATAACCATGGGAAAATAATTGCAGCTTTTGAACCCAAATTCACAGGCCTATCTGAGAATAACTCTACCAGGACAAAGAGGATTGTATCAGCTTTCTAGGGCAGCAACTACACAGCAAAACTGTTACAAATCTTCATTCAAATTCCACCTCGGGAAGGCACTGTGGTGAAGCAAACTTGACACCAAAACCATGTCTCTACATGAAGGTGCAGAAAAATCCTCTTCCGCACAGAGCTTCTGGGCTGGGCACCCCCTCAGCAGCATTGCTCCAATGGGCAGGAGTTTGTCCCCAGCTGTCACGTATTTCCAAATGTTGGACACAGAAAGGCATTCAACTGTTAAAGCACGGGGGCGTGCTCTGGTTTGTGTTTCTCTAGGAAACTGCCAGTGATCTGCACTTCGTGTGTTTGGCATCTAATGAGCTCCTGGAGCAGAAAGAGGCAGGGATGGGTTTATGAGCAATGTGGCAGAGAAAGGGCATGCGCAGTAAGTCACGCGGAGAGACTGTAACAAATGACAGCTTGCAAGTAGATAAATAGAGACTGATAAAAAAGCAAAAGTTAGGTTTCTCTATTGATCGGAGTGGGAGAAGGAGAGTCTCCAATATCTTCACAGGGCACTTTTTTTTTTTCTCTTAGCTTGACGGAGTGCTCTTCAAAATGAAAGACAGCTAAAAGGAAAAAAAAAAAAAAAACAACCTACAAACACCACAAACACAGAGCTAGACATAGATAAAAGAAAAAAGAGAAGAGGAAAATTTTATATCAGCCTAGCAGTGGAGACAATAATGTGGCTGTGCCTTTGAGATAGGCTGTCCATATTTGATCACCCTGGCTTGAACTTCTCATTCCTGGCTCCCCAGGTGTCCACCAGGACATTTCAGTGCTGATATGAAGCACCAAAGAAGACTGCAGTCCTGGGCCTCCCCTCCACGGATCACACTTCTAGTTAGGAGAACACTTAGTGATTAAAGCCCGTACACTCAATTTCATTTGTGACTTAAGTTGGAATATTCAATTTAAATCTCAAAATCTCGCAGTTAAAAGCTGCCAGTCTAATTGATTCAGTACTTAGAATGGTTTCCCTTTCATTCCCAAGCAAGGGTTCAGATTGATTTTTATTTTTAAATCCAGATCATTGTGTCTACCCTGTTACAAATTACAAAGAACTTTCCTGGCTCATTCCAATCCATTCTAATCTGTCAGTCTTCGGCAGAAACTACAACTATAGGCACTTGAAATTAGATTAATTTCTGCTAAGACAAAAAGAAATTGCTGTTTTATTGTTAACATCTATTTCAGAACTTGGCTTTCTGAGCACCACTGGGATGTGGAATTATCTCTTTAAACCCTCTGGGCCAACCTTTAGCATCAATGCCACAAATTTACTCCACCTCAAGTCACATCTGATTAACAGCAGGATTAGATCGATCTGTTTGGTGCTGTGGTTAATTCATGTCAATGTTTCACCGGCATTATCATGTACTGACCATGGCAAGGGAAGCAGCACAGCTGCCTGGTATCTCGGTGGCTGTCAGGATGCTGTTGGCATGGGTAGGGTTTTATTGTGGTACCCAGACTCTTTGCCTGAGAGCATTCATTGCCAGTAAATGCTGCCTTCTCCCACACTCCTATAGCTTACATGGCATGTGACCCTGAAAGTCTTTGCCTTTTGACTTCCATGGTTTGCAATGGGATGTATAGCTCTGCTCTGGATACCTAAATCATATGTTTTGTATTCCTTCTTATGCTGTGTGGTTAAATCTCTCAGTTTTAAATCTATGACTGCTCAATCAAGGGAACTAAGGAGAAAATGCTGACTGCATTGTAAAACTCTCTGAGCTGTGAGGCTCATAGATCAGCTTTATTTGAGCAGTAACACTTTTTGGAAAAGCTACTGGCAATATGTCCCTGGGTTAGATGCGTGTTGAATGTATAATTTCCTTTCTACCCATTTCAAAATGATGCAGCTAGAATAACAACCCAATGTTCTTAGTAAGCCCTTCCTCCTGTAAGGAGAGGTTGTTCTCCTCTTCCTCGTGCTGGAGAGTAGCTCGCTTCTACTAGTGGTCCTTTCAGTTTCAAGAGAGTCCTCTCTTGGGACTGGAAGGCACAAGTAGGTACTCTAGTACAAACTAGCATAGAGACAGCAAAGGTTATGTGCTTGGTCAGGGGCCAAATTAATTACCTTCATATTTTACATATCACTAGCTTTTCTGCTCAGCTTCAGGTTAAGCTGCATGGCTTGTATGAAAATAAAATAAAAATAAAAGCAGAAAATAAAAATACAGCATGAAGTTGTCAGCAAACTCAATCATTTGCCTCTGCAGGAGTTGCCCACACCTGTCTGATGACAGACAGCCATCAGAATGAAAATCAATATATCTGAATATTTTTTTCATATGACTGGATCTGTGGCATACAGGGAGGAAAGCTGAGCAGAAAGGTGGCAAGCCAAACTAAATTATTTCTGGATGAAAACTAGTTTTCTGTGAACAAATGAAAATATTCCTTTTAGCTTTCTCTCTCTGGAAATGCTGCTCATTTGAATTAAGATATTGTTTAAATTGGGGCTTCACTGAAGTTTAAGATAGTAGAAGCTAAGAAACACTGGACCAGTGTACATAACCTAGAAATAAACAGTTCTGTCTGCATGAGATTTTGCCTGTATTAAAATTAAATATCACAATAGGAAGTAGTGGGAGAAAATCTTAGGAAATGTTGAGTTGGATCTGTTTATTTTTCACTCCTAGTACAAAATTCATATCCATAAACTTTGACATACAGAGTTACGTTCATGTTCTTTCCATGTTCTAGGATGCAGGAGAACATTTATGGCTCTCAGAGAACGGAAGAAATCTCTGGTGTCTCTCACATGGTTCTTCTGTATGGGACATTTGTGATATATGAGCTAATTGGTTAGCAGCAAAAAGTTTTTACGAATATGTCATTACTTGCTGAATTTCACTGCTGCATCCAAGTAGTCTATTTAATAAATATTTACTGAACAGTGAACTATATTCAGAGTGAGTTCCAAATAATTTAACTGCGTTGAAATCTGAATGAGATGAACATGCTAAGGTTTGGTCCAGACTTGGATCTATTAAAGAGCTCTTTTGTTAAGCGCAGCAGAAGACAATTTGCATTAGTGAAATGCAAAATAGAGAAATTAATCAAGGAACATATTTTCTGAATAATATTCTACCAGCTCAGCTTATGATGGATTTGTTGTTGACAATAATGCAAGATTAGCATGCACAACAATTCCATCTCCCTGTAACAGATCCATGAAGGGTTTGAGCAGGAGCAGCTGGCATGGAAGAAACTGTAGCAAATCAGAAGGCTACAATTACTGGGAAGCTGTTTGAGAAGAGATGGACTTCAAAGATGCACATCAATCAGGGAACGCTGGAGATTAATACAATGTCTTGGGAAAAGCCTGAGTGAATCTCAGACAACATCATGCCATAAAGATGGATTTATAATTTCAGGGCTTTATATCTCTGAGTGCTATTTCTATAATATTGATAAAATACAGTGAAAAGTTGAAATTAAAATGGTTTCTTTAGATACACTATTGTCAAAAGGTCCCTGCTTCTTTTTTTTCTTACCTTGACAACCCCACTTCTCTCTCTAGATATTGGGCCTTGTAATTCTCTCTTCTCGTTAGACAAAAGTGCCATGCTGAAAATAAATAAGTAAACACATATCATTGCCACCTGGCGGTTCAAACACTCTCTAATTATCATTCCTTTTAAGCTGCTGACACCACTCTATATTTTACCTACCTACACCTATGGATCAAATTCTGATCTAAGGTATTTTGGCTTGCTTTGATCAGTGACGCAGCAGCTCATGTACTGTACTCGGCTCTCGTTGACTGGAACATTTAGAAGAGAGAAAAAATGAAAAAATCTTTGATAGTAAATTTCCAAAGAGAGCCCGGAAAAGTGTGCTGGCCAGTGAAAGGACAATAGAAGGATCAGAGTATGATCCCAATCTCTGGTTGTAGCAGCAAGATTGAAGTTCTCCAAGGACTTCTTGAAGCTTTGTTCTCTATTTTCCATGGTGGCACTGGGCACTGGCCACCTCTCCTGTAAGCAACATCACTACCGCTACCATGATTGACCATATTTGTTAATTTCAAATATTAGTTATTTATATTGTGGGTAAGTACCAAAAATACAAATGCTGGGTACCATTGCCAGGTTATACATGTACCAGTGGTGATCAGCAGTGGGGAAATGCATGTCCCCCTTTAGCTGTATGAAAGTCCAGCACCTAAGTGACCTCAAAACAAGAGCAAGTGTCACACTTTGCCACAGCTATTGATGTGGTCAGTGGCACAAGGGACGTGGCTACAGTGACAGCTTAGTACCTAAGACAAGTGAATTGCATGCCCTCAGGAAGTGTGACAGCAGGCAATTACCTTAGACCAGACAGTTAATTTTTCAACAGGTGAGATTAGCCCTGGTTTAGGTATGCAAGGGCTGGAACACAGCCCAAGATAATAGTTCCTGAGTATTTTCATCCAAGTGAGGGGAGAAATAACATTCTCAAATCTTACAGCATGAAGGACTGTTGTTAAAAAGGAAAGCTAGCAGCTGCTGTAATCTTTTTCTAGTGAAATTAATCGCTACAAGGCACTCCAGTAAAGCTCTATTCACAACCTGTATTTTTCTCACATCCTCTCAAGAGGATTGAGGAGACATTGAGTGGTGCCCTCTCCAGTAGTTTGGCCAGCATCCTTAACATGTAAATAATTTCATCAGTAAATCGTGGGATCCTGTGATTTCTTTAAAATCCGTAGCACTGTGAGCATATGAAACATGGAGAGCTAAGGAGACCGTTAATAAGAATCTGTAATGAGATAAGGAAAAAGTACTCAGTGGTTTGCAAGACGGTAAGAAGGTCAAATAGTCAAAGCTGCTCATTGGCTTTTGGTGTATCTCCTTGGCTTAGTTTCTTATCATCTTAATGTGGATTAGGTCCATTAAAGCCACGGGAACCTAAAAGGAAAACAGCAGCAGTTCCTGACAATCCAAAGATAAGCAACAAAATACAACACTCACAGCACAAGAAGTGTTGCCAGTTATACTCAGAAATATCTGGGGTTTACCTTACAGTGAAAACTCTAAGTGAAACTACAGTGAAAGCAGATTATTTTTTTCTTTCTTCCTTTTTGCCTTCCTGCTATGTTTTTCAGTTACCACGACCTTTTAATATCAGACCTCATAACAGGAGAGGTAGTGGACATGATAGGGGTAAATGAAGCCAATAACTCTTAGGAAAGGAAAAAACCTCACACAGATCAGTCCTATATTCCAAAGCAGTGAAGAATTTACTCTGGTAAGATAAAATGGCAATAGAAGATTAATAAGTCAAAAGTTATAAACAGGATGCAAACATCCAGTTTAAATAAAAATAAAAAGATCTGGAGTCAAATTATGTGTGTTTGTGGGAATGTGTACACTTTAAGGCTTTTTGGTCCAAACTATTGAAAAATAAATATAATTCAGAATTCTAGAAAATATAAAAATAGCCTTCCTACTTTGTCTTACCAAACTTATCAGACTGACTCTTTCAGGACATTGGGTTCATAGAAGCATTAATGTTAAAGCAAGACAAAGTAAGCCTATGGCATATGATGTGCTGTTTAACCGGTGACACATAGATGTCCAGTTAAACATCACTCATGTCATCACTTCTTCTGATGAACCTGAATTTCCTTCAGCTTTTGTATGTATGTAAGGTATATTTCAGATGATGATGTATTTTTCACACAATGCACGTTGAAGACTGCAGTAAGATGACTTTCTTAGTCTGATCTAAACAAAATCATCTGACCGGAATGATCAAAGCATAGGCTGCAAAACATTATTTGCTCAACTTATTACCTAAAGGCCTAAAAAAATGTCAGAGACAATTCAACTACATATAGAGAAGGCATATTTCCTAGGCAGCGGCAGCAAAACTTTTCTTGCTCCTGGTAATGACATCAAATAGACAGAGGCTGCAGGTGTGGGGAGACAGTCCTCATCTCTCTTGGTAAAATGGCTCCATTTTAAACCTGCAGTTTTATAGCATGAATGTTTCACATCCTTCTAATGCTGCAATAGCCCCTCTGCTCCCTGCTGTCCTTTTTCCTGCTTTCCATCATGCACCATCTCCATGCATATGCTTACTGATGATTTGATATAGCAGCACATAACTTACTTCAATGAAGGCTCATAAGTGGCTGCTTATGGCTGGTAAGAGTTTTAAGGACCAGTTCAGCAGCACGTTAAAGCCTTTGTAATACAGGAAAGTGTCTAACAAACAGGTATTTAATGCTAACTGCAGTGAGATTTTACCCAGTGCTAAAGGTAAGCAACAGCTGAATTGCTATTCTGAAAAAGAGGCTTCACCCCAGGATCTGGTATAAAGTTAATTTTCTTTGTGGATTCTTGTTTTGAATTTCCTATTTTTATGCTAGGGAAAAAAATAACTGCATGATATATATAATTTTACCATGTTGCCACATGGGTTTGTTTTTTTTTTTTCTTTTCTATATCTTTGGAATGTCCATTAAGTAATAAAATACATTTAAAAGTAGAAGTGACCCTGTTCGCCAGGCATTCTTCTAATAAAAAACAAATTATCTCCTACCAAGTATCACACCAATACACCTGCTTTCTCTAGAAAAATTTACATTAATATAGATAATTCAATTGTGAGTTGATGTAAAAAATGAAATAATAGTTTTAACTACTGATGAATATCTTTTTCAAATTATAGTAGGTAGGGAAGAAGATGTAGTTATAAGCTGTTTTGTCCTAAATGAAAAATAAAAGAGGCTGCGCTGAAGTTTGAAACGCTGAAATCTACATTAAGAAAATTATTACAGAATATTGAAATCATAATAAAACATAGATTTTTTTAAGTGCAAATACCAGCCTTTTCAATGCAGATATATTCATATTTAATGCCCAACTGATGTTAGTCTTGTCTAAAATAGAATATTCTGAGATTACACAAGTATTCTGAGGGTTTTTTCTCTCTCTAAGGACATTGAAGGTTCAGTTGTAACAAAGACACATCTGACTTGCAACAAAATACTTAGGAGTGCCTTACACTGCATTATATAGCCCTTTCTCTAAACCAGTTATTCTTTTTGTTCTTTCTGTTATAAAGCCTCCCAAAATATAATTCCAAATTACTCAAACAACATTCAGAGAGGAGTTAGTTCTATATCACCAGTGTTGCCACTTATGTTCAGATACAGTGCTAATATACCTAGTTTTAAGAAGAATAAACATCACAAAATTAAAATGTTGAGTGTAATTTTAAAACAGATGGGTTGTGGTTCTTGAAATTTAGGGTACAAACAGTACATGTGCAGAGCTTTCCAGATGTAAAACACCTGAATCTCACCTATTGTGTGTTTCTTGAGACCTCACTGAGGTCCTTCCTCCTCTTTTACTCTACAGAAAAAGTGTGCAGTAAGTTACACAAACATAATACATACTTGACAAGGCAGAGTAAAATATGTAGTGACTGTCCCTCTGCAGCTCAGGGAAATCCTGGTTCTCTGTTTGCTGATATTAGCCTTTTGTCAGAAGACTGTGACTTCCACTTCAGAAATTCAGCTAGATACAGCATTGTAAAAAAGGTGCAAAATTCCAGTTTTGAAAACAAATGCCCATGGAGGCTTTTAAAAGACTGTTCAATAGATGGTATAGCTCTAAAACATAAAAATAGCATTATTTTATGTAAAGAATTTACTAGCAATATGGCAACAGAAGTTCTAGCAGGGACTGGGGAGGGGGAAGAGAAGAAATGTGTACTGAATGATGGGTAGCTGCATACATTTAATGCTTCCTAACAGCTAGCTTCTGTGACTGTGCAGCTCTCAAGTTATAAGTTCAAAGATTGATTAATCATTCACTCAGATGCACCATAAAATTTTAGAGTTTTTCCCTTGGTAGACGTCTGGAACATTTGGGAAAAAAAAGTAGGCAATTTACAAACAAGGACAAGGAAACCTGAATAGCTGTTATGATTTAAAACCAAGCATTTACTGATAAAAGCTGCCTACTCACTTTCAAGTACTTTGATCACAGAGGATTGAGGGGGTTGACTGCAGTGTGCCCTACCTTATTGAAGGCTTCCCTAAACTGGGTCATGGCAGTCCTGTAAGCCATTCAGTGTTTCTTGGCATGACATGTAATTTCAGAATGTGTTAGTTTAGTAAATGATGCACTTTCATATTCAAAAGTTCTTCTAAAAGGTTTAAAGAAACCCCAAACAAACAAAAAACCCCAAACAAACAAAAAAAAAAACAAACAAAAAAACACAAAAGAGGGACAAATCCTCAGCTGGAGTAAAAGGGTATAGTTCCACTGACTCCAGTAAAGCTATGCCAATTCAGGCCAAACAAAACAGCTGAAAAGCTGAAGGAAAGTATTTTGAGGAAGGTATAACCTAGCCAGGCTTAACCCTGATAAAGAAGCTGAGTTCTTTGTGGAAATAGCTAGGAAAAGACACAGAACTGAAATATTTCCCAGGTGCCAATGAAGAAGCGAAACAGACCTGTGCGCTTCGGTCTGAGCTATGACTCTGTCCTGAAGGCCAGCATCTGGGCATTGGTCATTATCTCTCTTCTGCATCCTCTTGCTCACTGTGACTCTTACAGGAGAAGTCTAATTTTAAGTGCATCCTTGACATTTTCTCCCTCAGCAATAATTTGACATTTTCCACATCTTATTACTTATGAAACCTGACATCATGTCAGTCTTCTAGCATGAATTTTCAGCCACTTCAGGTTTTTCCTACTTAATTACAGCCATGATTGAAGGAAAATTGTTAGCTGCTCTTGTCCGGCTAGCCCAATTATGGGTAAATTATGACATATCCAGATCTAAATCATGTTTCTAAATTTATTAGCATGGTAAAATAAGGCCACAAATGTATGTACATATATTTTAATGTATATTTGAATGTGCATGCATACATACATATGTATGTAAACATTTTGCAGCATATGCATATTTGATGGTAAAAAAGTGTTAGATGACCATATTTTGCAAGGGACGCTCTAGTGTCTAACCCCGCTAGTGTTGCATCAATATTAATTAAATTGCTTTATTTGTAGAGTACATGCACTGTTCTGACTATTTTCTTTTCACTCTTGTTAAGGAAAACACTTCCAAAGCTATATACATCAGCACTTTATGAAATACAACCAGTTTTCAGCTCAAACATCTTACCTGTGGCTTTGTTACCTCCTTGCAGGTGAGGATTTACCCAATAGAAGACTATGCCCTAAAAAGAAGTGAAAGCAGTGGGAGTAATTTATAACAGATCCTTTAGCTATTGTGCTTTGGTACAACATTATCAGAAAGACAAAAAAACCCTGTTGTGTGATCTCTAGAATTTCAGTCTTTGCACCTGCAGCTATTGGTACTGCTTTTGGCTATTTGGAAAGAATTAAGTGATAATGAATTTAAAGACACATTTTGTATCTTGTTTCTACATGAAGCAGAACTTGCGTAAACTCTGTCTGTCTCATAGTAAGGCAGTGCAGAGAAAAACATGCATAGTGAAAAGTCGTACCGCTGCTCTGCAGAAAAAGCCAAGGAAATCTTCAGGAGCTTCCCGCGGGTAGAAGTCTGGGACCAGAGACACGCTGACAGAGGTCATGCTAGTGGAGCAGAGTCCTGCCCCACTCAAGGCAGGGGTAGCAAACTCCTGTTCTCACCCTGCCACTCGAGTCCTGGGTGAGACCCCAGAGGCTTTGGGACGCCTCAGCCGAGCCCCCAGGGCGGCTGGGGAAGCGGCAGTTTTGTCAGTCCCGCACTGTGCCCCTTTCCCTAACTCCAGAATTTCTGCTGCTTCCTAACGAAGGAAGGTATGAGCCTTCCCGGCAGATCGAGGGTAGCACAGAACGCTGCATGTAACTTCTTCTCCTGTTTTGCTCTCACAGAAAATCCAAAGCCTGGTGGATTTACTTCCCAGAATAGATATTTGATTCTGCTGATTGGGGATTTTTAAAAATTAATCCATGCTCCAAATTCAGGCAGTGACACATCCCCGCTAGCCACAGAAGCGAAACAACGAATGCTGCTCAAGCATTTTGGGATGGGGAGCTGGCGAGGGAGTCTCAGACTTCAGGGACAGGCTGGTTTGCTGGCATGGCTGCACTCTTACCCATCTGCTAAAGTGGCAGCGTGCCTGCTTAAAAATTACTCAGCACTACAACAGTGGATTGTGCACTGTAGGTGAAAATGGCAACTTAAACATTCAGATTTGTCTTCTAAAAAAGCAAGCATTTCTCAGGAATTTTCAGCTGAGTTCCTTTCAGTTGAGTTATGTATGTGTGGGGGTGTGTGTGTATATATATTTATATGTTATATATGTATGTGCATGTGTACACACAGATATGTTGCCTCCTTTCCTCCAAATATAGATTATTTCCAGCTTTTATCTTCTAGTCTAACTGCAGTCCTTAAAATTGCAGGTCCTTGTTTCTCTGCCCTTCCTTTGTAAGCGTCAGTGCAGTGAGCAAGGACTGTTACCCACTCTTGAAGTCCTGTTCGTTGCACTGGAGCCTCACAGCTCCATTCCCCAGTTATCTGGGTTCCTGCCTTAGCCTGGAAAGACACACTCTCCTCATCCCCTCCTTCCCTTTTGCCTCCTGACCGCTAAAGCTACACCACGATGGGGAGCATAACATCAAAAATTAACTTTTGTATGGTGCAAAGAGAATGGACATGACAGAAATGTATAAACTACTATTGCTGCAGTGTGAAAAACTTTCTTTGAAGCTGTTGAGCTCCTGAATCCAACTTCCATATGGAAATAACGATTGAGAAGTTTGGGGTTTAATGTTAACTCTTCTGCATGATAGAAAATTTTCTGATTCCCCTTGAGACTGAACAGAAGCAGCTTAGACTGATTTTTTTCCCTTACTACCATCACTCACTTTTCATCTAAAAATGTCAACTGAGTTTCAGAGTGAAGTCTGAATTCATCTGGTCAAATTAACCTTCTCAATAGTCTTAAAGCGAGAGCTGACCTTTGCTGAGGTATAACTTACGTCAAATGCTTTAAGGAAATCTTCAGAACTTAAAGATTCTTTTGCAAGTGAGTTGCTGTCTTCAAATTAAGAACACTATTTAATATATACAGAACTTGAATTTTGTCAAAAAAACAACAGAAAAAACCCCAATATTTTTCCTTAAATCCTGAAGCAGAACCTTCAAATAGAGCCTCAGTTTCCATCTTAAAAAAAAATTTCAAACTGTGAACCTGTTTGTCCATCTTATATGATTGACATATTATGCACTTGAAGCATAGTTTTCACCTCTGTCCATGAAGAATTAATCTTGAGTATGATTTGATTTCTTGACTCAGCATTTTTGGAAGAAAGGGAATGCTGAGAGGAATCCCTGCATTGGGACATGTTCTGGGACAAACAGGGAAAGAAGAAAAACCATAAATTACATTCATGTTTTTTTGATGACTGAACCCAGTCTATTGCAAGCTCTCTGCTTGATTGTAATTTATATGGCAAATGAAAATGAGGAAAAGTAACGAAGCTAAATTTGATACAAACATTTCTGGGTTTAGGTTTGGAGGGGTTTTTTTAGTCATTGTAATGCTTGGGGCATTGCTATGTGCCCCAAGTTGCTACCTGTTCAAGGGCAATTTGATGCTTTGACATTTTTGGTTTGAAGTTTGTGTAAATGTTGACTTTTGATTTACCTTGATTGGTATCTCATATTATGAGGGGGTTGTAAGGAAAAGGTACTAAAGGTCAGGTGCGAGAATTTGGAATTAATCCTACACATAAGACACACTTGTTTTAAAAGCATAATTCGTAGGATATGCAGATTCTCTGCTACTCTCAAACATCTGTCCCACCTCTTCCCAGGACTACAAGGGACTGTTTGAAAAAATCCAGGAGCATAGAAATACATCAATAAGCCATGCCCTGCTCTGCTAAGAGCTCCAAAGTATTTGTGACATTTTCCTTGTACTGCAGATCTTGAATAGAAGGTTATTTCAGCAACTTAGAATAGAGGGGATGATGCTGAAGTTTAATTGTCCCTGTGAAAATCTCAGTTGGAAGTATATGCCACAAAGCAGCAATTACTAATGATCTAAGAAAACTGGAAGAATATATTTTCACATATTAATCAAAGAAACCTTACTCCAACTACAAAGCAGCTTTGGGAAGTGGATAGTTTAATTGAAGAAAGGATTCTCACTAGGGGAATAACGTAGGTATGGCTAGAACTTGTTACATCTTTCCATCTTGCCGCTTAGATGGATTACACGATTAACAAATCGTGTCACGTGCAATGAAAGTATGCCTGTTTCTTCTCTGAGCTGGTGTGGCTCATACTGAAGACTCAGGATACCAGAAAAATGTATGAGGGCTGGCATATGAGAGTGTGTGTGTGTGTGCATACAGACAGAAGGACGCCTTGTCTTTTAATAGCACCACTTGTTCTCTTTCAGTGTAAGAAAAGCAGATATGCTTTGGTTTGTTTATTTTTACCAGTAGTATTTGGACATCATGAAGGTCAAAGCAGATTTCATCCGTGGTGTAATTCAAAGTGGCAAGGAGGAGTTATCAGTACCAGCTTTTAGTACCAATTTGGAATCTAGGTACCACAGAGATGGGCTGAGAATCATAAAGGAATGAGCATCTGTTCAGCTTCCAGTGATGCTAAGCTATCTTATTCCTCTGGCACAGATTTATTTATATGAAGTGAAGCACTGAAACAAAATGTTGGCTTAGCCTCAATATCTTTTTTTATTTTTTTTAATCCAGTGTCATGAAAACCATTTTGTTTTGTTTCAATTGTAATTAACAGTTACATTTTCATTTTTGGCAATGTGGAAAATTGTTTTCTCCAGGTAAATATTGGCAGTTTACAAAGGCTGGTGTGAAAACTGAATGGAAATTGTGTGAAAATTCAGGGGCTCCCCTGAATGTTATAAACTTTTCCCACCACCATCCTGTAGGAAAAGAATATGGAGCTATACTTGCATTTCCAAGTGCTTCTGTTTGTGAACTCGAAAGCCCAAGGTGGATTTCAGTTGCATAGGTTTTGATCAACTTAAAAAATGAAAAGCAGCTGTGTTTCATATCAAATAAGCCCCCCAAGGTTAAATACCTTGGTTTAAAAGTAGGTTGTTTTGGATCTGCCTATAGCCTAAGGATTTCAACAGAAAGATTCAAAGGTCTTAATGAAAATTTGATCATCGTCTCCTGAGAGGGCAGGGTTTGTGTGAGAATTCAGCTATGCCTGTCTGCTTGGGTTGGAACAGCCCTTACAGCTGCATTTCAGCTCCTAGCCAGAACAAAAATGAAAACATAACTTACTTTTTCTGCAGCCTCATTAAAATTGAACTAATTTTTGAGAACATTATACCATAGTTCCATACTTCATAATAAACTGTTTATTTTTTCCCATATAAATGAGTGTAAACCATTAAGCTTTCAACAACACCACCTAAAATAATGAGGAGGAACACATTTTTATAATGAGGATAATTGTAATTGCAGAACTTTCCAAGTGATGCAGTAAATTTTCTCTCAGCTGTAAGATTGGACTTTCTCTAAAATAGATGCTTTAGTTTAAGTTATTAGGCTCATTACAGAAGTCACTGTGTGAAGTTTGGTGGCCTAAATTTTCCAGAATAAACTCACTGCGGCTTATCCTATGCTTAAAATCTTTGAGTCTTTGAAAGAATCATTTACCTCATCATTGAAATCCATTGCATTTTTGCCATTTTTGTCACACAAATTTTCCTCTGCTACCTGCCATGGTATTGATAATTAATATACACTAAAAATTATTTATAATGATGGAACAGGAATTAAAATTTTCTACATAGGACAAAAGCCACTGGTGTCCAGGAAAGGATAATCCACCCTCACTGGCTGCTGTCCTAGTCAGGAAATCCCTGCTGTGTTCTCTATGGCCAGCCACATAAAATGGTGTTTCTCTGGGATGTGGTGTAAAAGTGACATAACTGCAATTGGGTCATTACTTGGAATAATATTTTCTTTCCTGCTTTTTTTTATGTAGTAGTCACAGGATTAGAGGTAGTCAATTAGGCAGCGGGTGTTCTGGTCCTTCATGAAGATAAGCAAATGGGAAGACAATTAAAACTTCTTCCTGCTTGCTCCTGCTACACAGGCTGTCACATTCACTCCCTTCTTTAGGGTTCAGGTGATGAAGGGGTGAGAAAGGCTCTAGTTCTTCTTCAGCCTCCTGCTGTCCTTTAAATTACCCAACAGAGCTCCACAGAATATGTGGGTGGTTATCCTCAGAGGTGCAATGAATTTCTCTTCTTGTATTTATTTCTAAGGATATGTTTGACTTCCCTTTGGAGGTCAAGGCACATAAGTGATCATATGGTATTTAGTGCTTCCAATTAGTAGCCTTTTGGTTCCAAAGCCCAACATCAAAACCTAATGAATGGCCCTTCAGGGTTTAACTGAATTGCCAGAAAAAAGGAACAAATCTTCTCCATGCACTCCAGAAGGAATTTCTTCTCTCTTCTTTTTTCCTCAACTTTTAGGAACACAGACACGTAGGGCTTAGCTGCTCAGAGTAGCAGACATTGATTTGTTGGTATGTCAATTTAACAAAGCAAACAGCGGACTTCTAGAGGAGTATCAGAGAGAGGTGAGGAGATGATGAAAAACACTAAGTGAAGATTCATAAAATGATGTGATTATTTATGTAAAGGCTTCCACCCCCCACACCCATCAACCCACCGCAGTTCAAACAGGTTTTTTCTTTGAACCAGTTCATCACATAAATATGCATCAGGATCCAGGGAAACGTTTATTTAATTAACTGTCATCAGGCTGAGACAAAAAGAAAAAGCCTCTTCTATCAAAATATGCTAAAAATAAGGATGATACCACAACAAAGTGATTGTGTCAGGGATCTGAGCTTTTGCGCAGAGCTGCCCTGAATATTGGTTTGCTTTTTCTGTTTGACTGCTTTTACTGTGGTGTTGAACAGTCAAACTACAGCACCAAGGCCTCAGGCAAATGATGTTCATTTTCACCAGACACCCAGCCCAGCATGCTGTGATTAGCACCTCTAGATTCAGGGTTTAGCAATTTGAACTGCTAATATGTTTTTGGACTGCCAGTTCTGGTAGGCACATTAGTCTGAGTATCGTCCTCTTTAATATCACTTTTAAATGTTTAATAATCTGATTGTGATAAATGGTCTGGATATTTATCTCCTTCCTCACAGAGAAGGATCCCATTAGTGAATTCAATAATTTCAGAAGGGCCAGACTTGCTTGCCAGAGGTTCACGTCCAGTTTTAGCACAGGGTCCATTTCTTTCCATACTTTATGTTCCTACTAGAGGTATCATAAGGGTCCATTTTTCCACCATCAAACAGAGGACGAGCTGCCAAATGTTGTTGTAAAAACTAGTTCTGCTGAAAGGATCCCCTGCTACCCTGAGGACCTTCAGTACAGCTAACCATTTGCTTCCCTTGACTGTCTGGATGTGCAAACATTCATATTACTTATTCCTGGCTAAGAGACAAATATATATCTTTTCCTTGAGAAGGACACCCATTTCTGCTTGTCTTACAGAAGAAAAATTCCATTTAAGTCAACAGAGAGATTTCAAGTAAATTCAAATACAGCTAGTAGATGTCTCTTGTAAGATGCCAGTGTAAAACCTCAGGAAAGATTTTGTTAGTTATGTAAATTATACTAAATTACTGTTGTATTTTTGACTTTCTTCTTGCCACTCCCACATTTGTCCTAAAAATAACATTTAGCACATGTTTAGATTACAATGAAAATCACTCTCATGCCACAAGTATCTTCTTTCCACTATTTATTGCCATGTCCAAGCTATTCCAAAACAGTAGCTCTATGTTTGAAAAAATTATTTGAGGTAGGCAAGTTTTGAAAGACCTACCTGGGACTCCTAGTACACGCTTCACTGAAACACATTGATTTAGCTAAAGAAATTCACATCTGAAGGTGGTTTTGGACACACTGGCATTCTCCAAGTAACGCTATAGTGAGATACTTAAATTTTTATTATGGTGACTCAGAGATCATTAAGAGGGTGAGGAACTGCCTGGGCATATCCTGGACCAAAACAAGAAAGTATCACGAGGACTTTGTGTCCCAGGCTTGCTGCAACATCTGTCTGCTGCCATCAGTTTTCCCGGGCTATTAAGTTGGTCTTGTAACACTGATTTATCTAGCCGATTTTGGTGTCAGCTGACTTTTGTTTAGTATCACTTACTTTTAACTAGGTGTGTTTTCTTCTTTTGCATACCTGTTAATTCATACAGCAAAATCCTTCTAGAGCGCTGGCTTGTGTCCTAGATTTCCCCTTCTGCTGATGGTAAGAAAGTACTTGAATGATCCCCATAATTTTTCTTTTCATAGACAGGAATGGTATTAAAATGTAATGAAGAAAATTATAGGCAAAATAGGAGTAATGAATGGCAGCTTTTGTCTGCCCTGAGATTTACTGTGCAGTTATAAACTCATCAACGTATCGCAGACTGGAATATTTTGCCCCATGTACACACACACATGCACTTTTTTGCCTGGTGCCTCTCATGAGGAGCAGCTGTAAATTCCCAGGGAGAGAGAGCCACTGTGAAGTGTGAAATCAAGTGTTTCATGCAGTACTCCGGACTTTCTCTCCTTAATAGAAAAAGCCTTGCAGAGGACACTGAGCACATTAGCTAGTAAAGACAAAAAAAGCTCTCAGCGGAGAAAACACCGTTTAAGAAGAGACCTTTTTTTGTGCATTGGAGCATCGGGTCCTCATGTTTTCATGAGGAAGATGCCTCATTCGCATTCATGTCAACACAAGGAGAAGCTAAACCTTTCTAGTCTGTGAGGATGAAAAAGATGAACTTGGACAAAAAGAGCAAGAGGGATCTTTCCCAGCTGCATCTCCAAACTACCTCTTCCCTCTGGCAACCTGCTGGGTGCCTGCTAACTGGGACTGCTAATGACTCTGTCTCCAGAAACCACGTTGCTGCTGCTCTGATTGCCAGAGGGACGAACTGCTAAAGAAAGTGGAGTTTTGCTGTCCCCTTCCTTGGGCAGAGCGGGTCCCCCCTCTCCCTCCCTGCCATGATCTCCCTCTGTGTGCTGGGCACATGCCACAGGGCACAACTCTTTGCTGAAAGCAGAGCAGAGCTGCTCGCTTGGCTCCCTAGGAGCCTTAGCTAGAACCTGCCAGCGGGGCTAACATTTTAGAAATCACTATTTGAGAGTCACAGACAGGCACTCGAGGAATCAAGATAGACAACACTAGACACAACTTGATTCCCCTGGGATATTCAGGGTACAAGTTGGATTCAGAGAGGCTTTATTTAGCTATGACCATCTTTCTGTGCTGCAAGTTGCCTTTTTTTTTTTTTTGCTACCCTGCAGGTAGACAAACAGGTTCAAAGACATTTACAAAATATATCTGAACTAATGTATTCCTTATTATTATAGGCAAGTACAATCTTAGATCTGGGAAGTGTCTAGCCTGAAGACTTGCATTTTCCCTCTGTTTTTCCTAAAAGTGAAACATATACAGCAATGCAAGTGATCTTACACCAGTGTGAAAGTTATGTCCAGATTCCAGCTTAAAGTCTGAGGGCTGCTGAGACCACTCAGTGAACATTGTGACTTGAATTTATCACGCCTGTCTTGAGGCATCTTGTTGAGTTGTCTCAGCAGCTTGGACACCTTGGATTCCTTTTCTGGGTAGTGGGTCTTTGCTAGAGGAGTCACCCTGGTTTTTATTCCTATCTTTTCCTTGATTATTGATGCAAAGCTGAATGCTTAAGTGACTCTTGTTAGAGGAATCTAGACTTTTGTACATGTTTACTTTTAAAAGGTGGATAGAGAGTTTTGTTCAGTTTTGGAGTGCTTTGTTGTTTTCTTGTTTTGTACACTGCCAACATCTGTGCTTCTATTTCATCTGGTTTTGTTATGTGGCTGTGGCCACCCTTGTTTTCTGCTTTTCTATCAGAAAATGATGACTGAGCCTTTAAGAAGCCAATGGTAAATAGTCACCCCAAATGCTTTGACTGTGATGAGTTGTTGCCTGTTAGAAAGTGTTAGCGATTCCTGCAGAGGAGAATCCCTTTTCCTGTGTCTCTTTTTGTTTTTTAAACATTTGCTGTTTTACTCATAGATTTAATAAAGATATTCAGCTTTCATCATCATCATCATCTAAGAACACTGCATGTCTCACACATACCAAAAAAGTGATGCAGATGCCTTATATAAAGAAAAAATTTCCTAGGTGAATGAATGATTTCCTGACATCAGTGAAGCATCCTCCAAGGCTAGTAGGACTTGCTATATAAGATCTACAGGAAGAGTGAGATGGCTCCCAGAGGGAAGATGACAAGCCCCTGAACAAAAAAGTCACATGCATGACTTTCTTCAATTTTCAGTTGTGTTTTGTTAAAATAGTTGAAATTTTACTTAAAAAAAGAAGCATCCTGGTGCAACCTATTACTAACTAAAGCAGCTTCAGACTTTCTTCATTAGTTAAACCAGCCTCTACTTTTTCATAAAACTAAAGCTTGGAAGGCAGTGTGGGGGTGCAGTATGAATCCCTGTGCCCTATCTCAAATATCATGGATGCTAGTATCCAATTACAAATTGTCCGGGGCCCATACTGCTAGGGAAACTCATGGGATTACAAAATGCAGACAGCATTAAGAAACCCCAAGCTAGTTATGACAGTGTTATGTGTTGGGTATGATGAAAAGAGCTGGGGGAGGAAGAGACGACTGTCATGGCCCTTTGTGCATCCTGCGCCCCAGAGCACAGACAGGCTCCAGGGTGGGAACAGCAGGTGACGAGTCCCTTGGCAGTCCCTGAAGCTGTGCTGGGGAATATCCCTTTGGGGAAGAAAGAGTGGCAGGGGATGGGTGTAAATATTCCCTGTGTTAAAGCACTAACTGGTGATGGCTTTAGGAAAAAGTACATTTCCTTTATTAACCCATATTTTTCTTTTTTAAACAAATAAAAGTAGCACTGCCATTCACCTTCAAAACAGAAACATGATTAGGTAAGTCCTGGGAAATGGAAACATTTGTGTTAGATATGTATATTCATGAACATATAGGGAGTTACAGTAAGCCTAGGGAACTCATTGCCATTTAATGTCAATTTTATGTAGGTTTTATAAGTCTATTTTGCTCTGCTGTTTCCCCCAAATGATTGTTACCTTAGCAACTGCCAAGTTGCATACATACACTTGCTCCGAGAAGCAGAGCTTCACAAAGTAAAGCACCAATGTTTAAGGAGTCACCAGGAACATAGTGTACATTGTGAATTTTTTAACTCTCATGTAAATGGTACATTTTTTTCTTTCAAGTTTTCCAAAACACCTTTTAGCACCTAGTCAGCCATAGCATCATCTTTGTCTGATCCTTTTAGTCCAGCTTGCCAACTCTTTTCAAAAACTCCTACTTCATTCATAATAAGGGTGATGAATCACTGCTGGGTCAGTGATGTGTGTGTGTTGGGCTAGGATTGTGTTGAATTGGGTAAAACAGTGGGTAAGGCTTCATGTGCCAGAAGATTCATATTCACTAGTTGTGTCCATCTGAGATACGTTTTGATCCACATACAGACTATAACATTTGGCACGGAGGAACAGGTTGGGATAAAATTCAAATTAATTTTGAACTTTTTACCAACCACTGATTGGTGGTAATCTGATTTTTTTGGTAAGATTTGAAGAAAATAAGTTGGGAAACCATCTACTTTGCTACCAATCTTTTGCTGTCTTATCCTGCGTACTGCTGTTAACCTTAAATGAGTAGGAACTCTAACCTTTTATGCAGTAAATGAATATAGGTACATTTTGCATCTGTCATGTTTGGTTATTGCTCCCCTTCCCCCCCAATGTACCCATTAGGCAATCCTCTACCTAAAGAAACGCATGTCAATAAGGAATGTCACAGGAGCACATTTCAGTTCATTCAAAGCAGCTTGTCAGAGAGGCCAGCCTTTATACTTGTTTTCCAGCTGATTTCCTGAGATGTAATCAGACAAGTGAATTATCCAAGGTTGCACACCAAGTTATTGGCCAAGCCAAGACTGTAAGATCCCAGGATGCTCCTCTTTCACAAGCTTTTGCTTTGTTTGTTTCTGCCACGAGACTCTATTCCTTTGCTGAAGTCCCAGTACAGCTATCTTAAAACTGAACATTATTAATATCAATGAAGTCTTTTCTGCCCAGAGTCTTCATGGTTGTTTTTTTGTTGGTTTGTTTGGTTGTTCTTTTTACACAGGCTGTCTTCCTAGATCTGCTTTTAGCATGACACTTGACTGGAAAAAATCAATTCCTCCAGTTTAAATAACCTGGTGAATACACAATGTGGGAGATATTTCTTAATTCATTTTGTTCTAAATCCCCTAGATAACACTTCTGCAGGATGTTATACCTGTAAAGCAAAGCTTGAGCCTCCTGGAAGAAGCAGGCATCAAGAAATTACACCAAGTAGTATGAATTTAATTTGAAACTAATTTCAAATTGGATTTCCTATACAATGACCTATGAGCATCAACTTAAGTCAGTTTTCTGGAAAAGTGTCACATAGGCACACCATTGGTACTCTCAGATAACGTCTTCTTGGGACTACTGAGATTTTCATATATATAGTTACATGGGTAAATAAGGAAGCAGGCAAGGGTAAGCCTTTTAATATTGTACAAGCCTTTTAATTTTGTATGTGCTTGAGTCATAGTCATCCAATCCTATGCTAGCCAAGGGAGGGAGAAAAACATGAGGGGAAGGAAGAGGAGGAAGTGAGGTATTAAAATTCAAAGCTTTACTGCCTTATTACTTTCTCTTACAGATTGCCCTGTCATAGGCAAAAAGTCAAAATCAGCATTTTAATAAAGTGCATCGTGAAGAATTTGTTTCCCTTTCCTGCAGGTGAAACAGAATTGAGTCTTCCATTTATCACAGCACCTTGGCATTCCAACATGATGTTCAACCATTGTTTTATTTTATTGAAAAATAGTTTCAAAGTTATGGCATTTCTGTTATATCCTATTCTCTTTCAATCTTCTAGCTCTGGTCTTTTGCAAATATTTATATCAAATTCTTTGGTGTGGTTGAACATCTTAATCATGTTTCCTGGGCCTGTATGCTTTTTTCTCAGCAGACTGTGAAGGAGTCTAGGACCTCAGAGCTCAACACCGAAATAGGCTAGGTGGGAATCCAGCCATTCACTTGAAAAAGATTTAAAAACAAAAGAAAAAAAGAAAGAAAAAAAATTAGATTTACAGTCTGATAACACTGATGGGCTTCATTGCAGGAGCCTGCAATTCATTCAGCTTGTCATAGGTCTGCTTGGGGTATCACGGGGTGAAGTACCTGTGCAAAGATGGCAGAGAACTAAAGCCAGGGGAGAATAACAGAAAAGAATTGTGTATTTCCATTAAATGTGAGGAAAGAAGCAGAAAAGGCCTAGTTTGACAACTTGCAACCAAAAATGTAATCAGAAAGTGAACAGGGAACAATAAACTGCAGCTGGAGTTAGTGCAAAGGGAGATGTCCAGCCACATTGTTTCAAGGAAAAATTTGAAAGAAAAATTGTGGGGGTTTTTCAGTTATCAAAACCATAATTTTTTTTTTTTTGACATTTTCTTTCAGTTCTGATCTCTCTTCCTTATTCCAGAAAAGACCATTAACAGTGCTAAATACATAAACCAACATGGTAAATACTTTTCCTGTCTTCATCAACGGTCTCTAAAAATACGGCTTCTTAGGTATAAGGTAAAAGGTGAGCTGTATCCTAATATAAAAAAAAAAAAAAAAATCCACATCTAACTGAATTAGCCAGTATTCTTGGGCAGATAACAGCAGGAGGCTAGGGTACCATACTGATGCAATGATTAACCTTGCTAACAAACTAATTAGCCTGCCTACACACACTGTCTTGTTTCTCAGTGCTGTGTCTGATAAAGACATTTGAAAATAAAAGTATTGCCATAGGACAGAAAATCACCAATCCTCTTTTACTTGCCAAGCTCCAGTTTGGTTGTAGTCCATCTCAATTAGATTTTCCTTTTATTCTACCACACTGTCGTGGTTTAACCCCAGCCAGCAACTAAGCACCACGCAGCCGCTCGCTCACTCCTCCCCGATCCCAGTGGGGTGGGGAGGAGAATCGGAAAAAAAAAAGTAAAACTCATGGGTTGAAATAAGAACAGTTTAATAACTAAAATAAAATAGAATAAATAATAACAACAATAAGAATAATAAAATATAATAACAATAATAACACTACTAGTGAAAAGGAATATGAAAAAAAGAGAGAAATTAAACCCAGGAAAAGACAAGTGACGCACAATGCAATTGCTCACCATCCGCTGACAGATGCCTGAGCAGCGATCCACCCCTCCCAGCCAGCTCCCCCCAGTTTATATACTGGGCATGACGTTCTACGGTACAGAATATCCCTTTGGCTAGTTCGGGTCAGCTGTCCTGGCCATGCTCCCTCCCAGCTTCTTGTACACCTCCTCGCTGGCACAGCATGGGAAACTGAACAATACTTAACTTAGGATAAGTGCTACTTAGCAACAGCTAAAATATCAGTGTGTTATTAACAATATTCTCACACTAAATCCAGAACACACTGTACCAGCTACTAGGAAGAAAATTAACTCTATCCCAGCTGAAAGCAGGACACACACATAAACAGTCTTGGTTTTTATTTTCTACCTTCAGTTTTTAGATGCTTCTTGAAAATCAATAAAATGTAATGGTTAAGAGAAAGGACAATAGGCTGGAAAGTATCAGATATCTCAGTGAGAAACTTTGGAAGAAATTACTTAATATATTTGACATTCGTATTCTTCACAGGGAGGATGATAACACCTTCCAGCCTTACAGAGTTGTGTAAGGGTTAATACTTGTCAAACTTTTAAAAATACTTAAATATAGTCTATGCTGAAGCTGAAGAATAATATTTGTTCTTGTTATTAATGTAAATAACAGATGAACTAACCACTGTGACAGTAGCTCTGTGTTAGTAAAATTGGAATACATGAGTGTAATATATATTTACTTAAAGTGTTTTTAAATAGTAGCTGCTAGCTTCTGAAATGAAAGGTGCTAGTCATAAGTCATTCTCATCACTAAAGAACTTTTTTAACACACTTTGCTTCTGGAGGGGTTACACAGAGGCTAAATGTTCTACTTTATAAGGAACAGTCTGCATTAGATAGAATTCAGAAAAGCTCAGGTGCTGTCTCTTCGTATGTGCTTCACTGCTAAATCTATCAAGCATTCTGGCACAAATGCAGCAGCTGTCATTGGTGTGGGGGCTCTTTGTGGAAATGGACTTGAAGCAAGTATCTATGGATTCAGAGATCTTGAGCATCCATCTCAGTAGTTTTTCCAGAAGAAAGGAAGTAGATCTTCCCAGTGCCATAGGTGATCTTCCTATCTCACATCTTTGGGGTCGTTACATTTTATGCCAATAGCAATGTGGAAGAAAGGAGATGAAAGCAGAACAAGGTTTTAGCCCAAGCCCACAACAAAGATCAATCCAGACCCAGTTGTTGTAAATGAAGCCTTTCTTTCAGTGTGGGATAAAACTATACCTTCCTTTTGTTCCACTGCCAAGGCTTCATTGAGGATTTGAGGTGAAACAAATTTGAGGTTTGCATCTTCATCCCAACTTCACTCCCAATCCCATCCCAGTCTTTACCGCTTGGTGAACTTTGGTGCTCTGTTACACCAGTGCTAAAGGATGTAAATTAACCACTACCTTTCATTTAACAGAGTTGGTACTACTTTTGAACTACAATCCTCTGTGCAGTCAAAATGCAACAAAACAATCATTTCAAATAGGGAAAAGGCAGAGGGGAAACTTGACTTTGTACTTCTGAAGTGTCAGAAGAGCTGGAGGATAATAAAGAGGCTCTTCAGAAAGCAAAGCATCTCTAAATTCCTCAGTCCTTTTTCAGTTGAAGGAACACAGGCTCAGCAGCAGCCACACTATCTCTGAAGGGAGAAGTCTGCCAATCAATCACTCAATAATAGTGAGTTCAGCACTAGCAGAACAGTTTGTCAGATCAATGCTAAAGCAAGTGGGGATTAAAAAAGTTAAAAGCAATATGGGACTTGAGGGCTTTCTCCAGAGCCCTCTGTTTCAAGAGAAAAACAGACTTAAGCTGACTTCAGGATAGTGATGATGTCACATCTCTTGCCAGACATGACTTTCGTAGCTGATCTTTTTTATACTGTGTTTTCAAATGTTTTTTCACTTTCAGTTAACATACTGAAAGAGAAAAACCCAAGCACTAAATAAATAAGGAAGAAAAAGAATAAGGAATAGGAGGGTGTTTCAAGGCAAAGAGGGGTATTACATCATGATGGGATTTATTAACAGAGTCTGCTGATGTCAACAACAATTGGTTTTCTCTTCCTCCCTAAAGCCTTGACTAAAGAAATGAAGTTAAAGGCAGCTCAGATGATCTTCCCAGCCTTTACCTGAGCAAGGTGTAAAGTTTTGAGGTATAAAATTACAGGAGGGCTTGAAGCCTGAGCCCCTGGAAGCAGTGACACTTGCCCACAAAATGGGGCTAGATGAGCTAACAAAGTTCCTCCTCTCCAGGGCTATTTTCTGTGGTTCCCGCATCCTTCTTTCTGCTCCTGGCCATCTTCCTTGGGCAGCAGAGAGACAGGATAAGCATCTCAGGGAAACAGAGTCAGAGCAGTGCAACAGCAAAATGGAGGCAAAGCTGGCATCCTGAGCGTTTCCTCCATTGCCAGAAGTTGGAAAAATGGGCTTAAAAAAGAAAGGGGGAGAGAGAATGGAATACAGTAATTATCTTCACCAATGACTGCAGCAGGGATGGAAACAAGTGAAAACTAACACCTTATTATATTCTAAGCCTCTACTGCATGCCAATACTGTCGAGAGCACAGCATAAAAGGCTAAAACAAAGCTATGTAAAATTACCAAAATCCATATGATGAGCTCTGTGGGGAGGTCAGCAAATCCAGAAGAAATTCCTACTTCGTAAATGGCTGTAAATCGTTGTGGCAGTTGAGGGGATGGAGATTATTGCTGCTACTTTACATAGAAATCCTCTTGTCTGCACCACATCTTAGCAAAGAAAAGTGAGAAACATCACTTCTTAGCCAAGGATTCCTTTTGTACATACACATCCATGCATTGCAATCTTCTAAACATTTCAGGTTTTTCCTACCCTTTCTAAATCTTCCAGGTCACAAAATGATTATGATATGACAGGCAAGATGTGATTATTATATTTTTCCTCTAATGCCTTCTCTCAAAAAACCTATGGAATGAAACATTACATGGGTAAGCTATCTGCATGCTTGATATTTTCATTCTATAAATGGAAAAAGGAAAAGATGAGAACAGAGGAAATCGTGATTCATGGAATCTCTTTGTTCTGCTGATCTTCTTATACTTTGAGTAGTACTTTTCTCAGTTTAAGAAAAATCACTTCTCATTCCATATTTCTTCAAATATGTAGCACTTTTACTGCAGGAGTGAGACATCACTTAGAAGCTGGATGTTTATCCAGCTCCCAAATCTAGTTTTGTGTACTGCTCCTATTGCCTGAGCAATTTCCAAGAAGCATACCACCTCTTTCCACAATTCATTGAGAATTTTTTCCATCTCTGCTTCTATTTAGTCACCAGGATTGTAACAGAGGAGAAGAGCAGATCCTGTGCGGGAGGGAGTGAGTTGGACTCAGTTGTCCAAAGTAGAATTGTGGCACTGTAGTAGCCAAAGACCTGATCCTAAGTTCTTCTCTTTGAAAATGGCTTCCAGGGTCAATTTTCAGCCAGGTATATACAAAAATTACTACTAAGCTGAGAAACACTGCAGGAAATACATTTTTACAAAAACTATATTGAAATCCATATACTACCCTGCAATAAGAACTTCATCAAATCCGTCCTCTTTCCTTGTAAATTTTTTTCTAGTAATTCTTCATTTATGTAACCATACATATTTCTTTTTAAGCAGGAGACTTTCCCTTGCCACTTCTGTCTCTCCAAATTATGCCTCATTTCTGTGTTAGCAGTACTACAAGCTTTTTTAAATGAAGACATCTCAGGCTAGAAATTGCCTAAACCAAGCTGCTGTGACAGGTGAGAGCACGATGACAGGCCTTTACCCACTTGCCAGTTTGTATCTGCTGGCAAGGGCAAGATCTTACCCAGGCCAGTATACCGTAGTCAGGCACTGAAGGGCTCACAATCTCCTCACGTAAGAGCTTCCTCTAAATACCATACAAACACGAACCAGATTTAGCAATAAAGCTACATTATGAGAGCCCTTGGGGAATCTTATTATCCTGTGAGTCTGAAAACTATCATTTCTGCCTCATTCTTAAGTAGAATAGGAAATCTTATTTCCTAGCAGCTGCTGGAAGTATAGAGTGATACTGTGGCTTTTGGTCTAGGGTTATTCTTACATCAATCATAGCTTCTCTGAGAAAGACAGGGCAAGGCCAGTCCTATCAAGTAGTTCTGTTCTGGAAAAGGCACTGTCCCCTCCTTATCTTTGCCCAGCCTTTGTAGTTTTGAGCAACCAGCTTATTGCTCATAAAACTGAACAAAATTACTTTAGCATTTGCAATACAATAAGGATTGATCAGCAGGTGATGGAAAGTCACCTATATCTTTTCTTGCACTGTAAGATGTAATCTGTCTCACATTTATTTAATGTCTTTCCAACCTGTTCAAATCTGCATATCTCTAAACATTGCTTATTCATGTATTTCATAAAACTATGTTTATTAAATATGGGGGAAAAAAAACCCCACCTGCAAGCATTTCCATAATCAGACAGGTTGCTGATAGGTACCTGGAGTGCTTGACGATTTATGGATGTTTAAGGGAACTCAATTATGTCATACACTGCAAAATTAACATTACTCATAACCAAAATATTTATCATGAGAGCACTGAAATACTTTCCCGGTCAAGCAAATAATGGTAGGTGTTGTAATGACAAAGCATAAATGGTACTGAACGTTTCAAAGTGGCAGACAGAGCAGCTGCAGTATTTCTTATTTTGTAGGATGATAAACAGAGCTGCATTATGAACACTTCTCCTTCTGATGGAAGAGGATTTGTTTCTACTAAGGCTGCTGCCTCCATTAACTTAGTATGAAAAAAAATAAAAAAAATTCTCAGTTAATCCTGAAAGCTTTCAAGACGAAAGTCAGCAAGATGAATGAGCACAGAAAAACCACCATAATATGTGAGCTTACTTTTTCCATACTTCAAAATGGAAATGAATCCTTGCCCTGAATATTTGGAGATGACAACAAAAAGGGTAAAAGGGAGATCAGAAACATGGGATATTTTTTTAATTTTATTTGTAGCTGAATGATTCAGATGGCCTCTTTCCTAATGAGAGATTCGTGGAAGAGGAACCACTGGTCTTTGTCTATAACACATTTTTTTTCAGATACATGTAGCTCCCTGAAGAACCAACAACAAATTCTGAAAAGCATGCAGGACCTCCCTGGAGTGTCTCATGTTTGCTTTTACTTTCAAGCTTTATAGTTCTCTTGTAAGCATTGCTCCTGGGAGAAAGTTAAGCAGTTAAAAAAAAAACAAACACAAACAAACAAACAAAAAAAACCCCACAAAAAACCATGACTGTGAGGAAAAGATTACTATGAATAAGAGGAGCAATGAGAGACCCAGAAGGCCCCTGTGATATACAGCCCAGAGCCCAGGGTGGAGGTCACTTTGCCATTGAACTATCTGTGAGGACATAAGAGGAAAGGAAAAAAAGAAAGCAGAGAACTGAAAAATGCCACAGGACGTTTAGGAAATTGTACAAATGTATAAAAAAGAAGTGTGTGTAGAAATAACTGGCTCTATGATTAAAGTCTAACATGTACCTGAGCAAGGTTTCAAAGGAAGGAACAAGGTTTCAAAGGAAGGAAGGGAATGGAAATTTGAGATGAGAAGACATCAGTGCTGCAGTACCTGGCTGTTCTTCTGGAAGTGGAAAGCAAACAGTAGGAATACCATGAGCTGGAAGGCAATCCTGGGAATACATTGGAAATGTCTAAAGACAGTCTGGAAGTATTTTAGAAGCCTAACCTTCAGAAACTTGATGTGGGACACTGAAATTGGTCTCCTTAGGACAAATCACTGGTACAATTCTGCTAGGATATGTTACATGGGTTAGCAGGAAAATGACAAGATATAAATCTCTTGAAGACAACCATTAGAGATAATTGAGGAATGGATGATACAAGGAATGATGAACTCACTAGCTGATACTGAATTCACATTCATCTGTCTCATCAAGATCTATAATTATACAAAATTACAAATTAAGTGTACTTTCATTAGGCTCACACGTAAAAGGAAATGGCTTTTCTAATGACACAAGTAAATTTGCACTGGAGGCCCCTCAGTACCTGAACCAAATCTTTTTTGGCAGCTTAAAAAGGGCCCCATTACCTTTTTAAGGTGAACTGGAAAAGCTGAACCCCACACTAAATTTGAAAGTACTTTAAGCAGAACTAATTACACTGAAACCTCCCCTCAGCCTATCTTGTGTTTTCTCTCTGCCTCCGGGGCTCCTGTGTCTCATTTGTGAAGTAAATTAAGGCCATTGTTCTAGGATGAGCCACTTGTTTAGCTTCTTGAGCTCAGTCTGGTGTAAAAAAGTGGAACACTGTAAAATTTAAATAAATAAATAGACTTATTTTGTCTCTGCTTTTGCATAATAATCTTATCATTCTCTGTGAAACACTTCTCCTCCTATCCCCACAAGTCTCATATTGTTTAGCCACACAGTGTAAAATATATTCAGAGAAGACTAAAAGCGAAAAACTAAAATATTCCTCTGTGTTGCCTGGACTCTTTTCTTTGTGTGAAACGGGTGCAAGACCCCTACCTGGTTGTAAATCCTGGGGCCAAATCCACCCAAACTCTGTGTGAACACTTAACTCGAACACAGAAATAATTGCAGTCGGTTTGTGTTTCTGTCGGGCAGCCCCAGCCCAGTGAGACTAGACGTGCTCAATGCTAAGCGTGTCGTGAAATTCTTACCTAGACTGGACTGCTGTATAAAAAGGCCTGAGGGCTAAGCTCGGTTTGATTGGCATGGATGTGTTATCTTCGTTTAGTAATGGCTGGAATAAGGTAGCCTTCTTCAAATCCTCTTAAAACAGTTTTCCTTGGTTTTAAGTGTAAATAGATGGCAATTTTAGGAAAATTTTTATGTTGCAGAAATAAACATTTCAATCTAAAGAAATGCCAGAATTAATGAAGGCAAGATCAACACGGGGGCCTCACCAAACTGCGTTGTCAGAAGCACTGCCTTGGGTACAGCCTGCATTGGCAGAAGCATTGGTTTGTGTACTTCAGCAAACTGCACTCACAGAGAATTATCCAGTGGGACAGAGCGCTTCACCTGGCAGCTGTATGCAAAGCATGAGGAAAGCTGAGAAGAAAATGTGTGAGTAAGATCAGTGGTGAGATTATTAAAGTAGTACTTAGAAAGATGGAAGCTTAAGGGATTGTAGTTTTGCCACTGCCTTCACCAGAGTCATGATCTCATCCAAGAAATCTAAGTCAATTAAAGTATACTGACAATTATGTCAATGAGATTACTGTAGATTTAAAAGCAACACACAAAATCTGATCAAGTACGTCAATGTCATATATGAGAAAGTGTTGCACTTCTTTAGCTATTGTAACTGTAGGCTGCAATGATGAATAAAAAGAAAAAAAAAAGAAACAGGAAGGGGATATATATAAAGCCATAATGTCAGTATTTTCTGATTTCTTGACATCTTTTGCACAGCTTTAAAATACTCTACTTTCCTATGGAATTTACCCTGAAATAAAACAAATATCATAGCTGCAGTATACTTTACAACACAGAGGTATCATGGGCGAGCAAGGGTCTCTAAAAGGTTGGTGAAATCAAATATGTATCAGACATCTGTCTAATTCCATTAAAATAGAGTTTTAGAAAAGATGACTTAAAAATAATCCCTTTGGATCAATTTGCCAGTAAGTCCCCTTTTGCCACACCCTCCTCAGGTTGCATTATGCAGCTCATTTTCTTCCTGTAATCCTACCAGTCTCCTGTGTACTGCAGATTAAACAAAACAGAGAGTTATGAAAGCAAGGAGATAAAACTGAATAGACAATTTGCAAATGTGAACCAAATCAGGGAAGGTATTCAATATAAATATTGCTTCAACTGAGGAAATAGTAATTTTCCCTGCTTTTGAAATGGAAAGAAACATTGTGAAGAAAAGCAAAAGCTAAGGTAAGAAAGGATAAAGGGAAAGAAAGGAGTGTATCCACTTAATTTTCATGTAGAACATAAGAAATATCGTCAATGTTTAAAACCTCTTTTTCTTACTGCTAGGAACAGAATGCTATCAGCAGCTGATCGGGAAACAAAGCATTTCATTTTTCAGCACAAACCCTAGATTTTTTCCTTCCTAAGTGCCAAAAATGGTCTGTGCAAATATGCTTTGCTCTCAGCAGTCTGCAGATGAGCAGCAGGCAGCTTCTTGTTTCTGTGTATCATATCTGAGAAACCCATCATTTATTAATAGCTCTGTTGACAGAGTCACCTGGAGCCCCTTCATCTCCCCTGATTGCTTTAAATCCAGATTTGTCCAATGGTCCCTACAATTAAAGATCCTAATTTGGATTCTATCCTTTTCCTAAAAATTCAAGTTTAGGGCTTATATTTTTGCAGCTTTCCCCCAGCAGAATTGATTTTCTTTTTTCCTTTCCAGAAAGATCTCATATCTTTTCCCCCTCTGAGGAGAGGAAGGGGCAGGCTGTTACATCAGCAGAGCGGATCTTCCTCTTCTCAGGGCTGGAGTAGCAAGGGGTGGAGAAAGGTGCAGAGGTGCAGTGGTCTTCTTTCCCTTCTTTCCTGCCTCTGCTCAAAGAGATCAGAGATGCTGGGAGCCAGAAAGGAGAGAGAAGGACCCATGTAACTTCTTTTAGAGAATAAGAAAGCGAGAAATCGTGGAAGGGATTCTCAAAAACTTTTACAATTTTTTTTTCCCATCAGATAGTGTGTGTTCAAACCCAAAACATTCTAAAAACAGCAGTTTAAATAAACTTCTAATTTTTTAACATAAAGGAAGCGGATGAATAATAGCTTTTACCTAGTTAGAAAACCTCACTATAGGCTGCAGTAGACACTTGTGGTTTAATTTCTCAAATGTTTATGGGAGAGGAATCTTTCATAGACTTTCTTTTCCCCTAGTCTGACAGTGAGTTTGCCCCATGTAGATATCAAGGACAGAGCAGTCCAAAAAGGATTTGTCAACTCTTTCCTTTGCCTTTTTTCTATAAATGAACCAGCAACAACCTAATCAGCTTTTTTAGATTTTTTTTTATCATCCAAGAAAAGATGGCAATACAGTTTTATGACTAAATATGTTTATTTAAGTGTTGGCAAACCATACGGATTAAATGCTGTTTTCATACCTGTATTATGTTTGGAATCAACACTTGGGTGACTGATTTTCATTACAGTCTGCTTCTTATTGTCTTATTTGATGTCATAACTTTTATAAATAGAAATAGTACCGAAACAGGAAAATGTTACAAAGAGGTATAAGAAATGAATATTACCTTTCCATATTGGCTCAGAAAATTGTACATATTGACATACAAAGCCCCATTTTTCTAGAGATCTGGCCTTTTTCCTGACAGAGGAAGAAAAAAGTAAACCCCAGCTAGCTGTTGGCAGCCTTAATGTCTACCATTCCTGATGTATTCCTACCCACTGCATTTCCTGTATGTCCAAAGCTCTGTGTTCTAAATTAATTTATATGAATAAAGCTAACACAGTCATCTTGTTTTGTGGACACTAGGCAGAATGGGTTTCTTCATAGCTCAGTAGCTGACTAGTTTTGTTTCCCTGAGCAAATTCTTTGATCTCTCTGAATTCTGTTTTTCTCAGTTTTAAAGTAGACACAAGTATAACCTGGTGGTTTTGTGTAAGTGGTTTGGTCCAAGGTCCCACCAGTTTAAGGCTGAGGAGAACTGGCTTAAATGATTTGATGGATTGGGGAGTTTGCATTATTATTCAAATACACATGCCTTCAAATGGACATTTCTATAAATGAAATACAATTCCTGCTGCGTTTGGAGCTGAGCTTAAGAACTGTAATAATGATGATGATGGAAATTTTCTCTCTTCAATGACTTGTTTCTCCACCTTATTTCAATTGCCTTCATGACTCTAAGCAGTTGCAACACCGACCTCAGTGGTCTCCACAAGATATGTGGGGTTACATGGGAATACAGATCCAGTTGCTCTTTCTCCTTTCCTCTTCCAGAAGGATTTTTCTGCACATGTTCCTTTTCACCTACACTGCAGCTGAGCACTGTAACAGGTTGGTGGAATAAGGTGGGGTAGGCACCCACAGATTCATGAGAAACATGGAAACTGCCTGTAGCATTTCTGACCAGAGTCAGGACAGCACTGATGCCACTCATCCTTCACCTCACCTGTCTTGCTAGATGATTACCTGTCAAACATATTGTAGCCTATGAAATCATTTAACTAAAAGAGGGAACAGCTCCACCTTGTACTTAGAAATTAAGGAAAATTTGAACTGAATCTCTTCTGAGGCTTGGCTATCTCTGATACTTTACCTGATTGAAAGATGATAATGATGATGATAATGATAAATAATTTGACCAATGTTATCTAGAACATTTTTACCTTGGTTTTTGTTCATTCAATCTTACTTGACTTCAGGGGCATTCCAGAGTCAAGGACTGAAAAAAATTCAGGGCTGAAGAGGAAATGTGTTCCTCAGGTGAAACAATTAAGCTAGCACTGAAGAATCCCTAGCTTTTTCAGATATTCCCTATGCAGTGATTAACAGTGTGCCTAATTCTCCATGTTTATCTGTCCTTATCACTTTGCCAGAAACCATACTCTTTTACTCTACTCTTTGTCTTACTTAATTAATCATAGTCTCTTCAGTGAAGAACTTCTTCATATGTGTACACACAATGAGTTTCAGCTCAGTCTGTGGGTGTTGGGTTTACACACATTCAGGTTCAACTGATTGCTGAAAAGTGAATGTGCAAATGTTTGTTTTAAATAAGCATTTTTGCTTTGAAATCAAGCTCAAACTTCCAAAAGGATTGAATTTTACTGACAATTAATTTTCAAATAGGCTACATTGAATAACACTAAAGGCCAAAAGAACAACTAAAGTCCTGGAGATCCTAGGTCAATGAGGAACTGATTTTTCAGGTCTTCTCTTCTGCTGATTCGTCCAGCTGCTATTGAGATTTATATGGTATTGGAGAGAGACAAGAAAACACATTGATCCATTTGTACATGCATCAGATACCCCTGCCAACTGCAGTTAATTCCTTCACTCTATCTTTTAAAGTCTTAAACTCATACATAAGCGTTTTCACCTGGTTAAATGCACCCACCTCTATAGGTTTCAATAAAACTGAGCATCAGGCAAAGTACCAGCTGAATTCCTTCAGTCAACCAATACCACATTTCATTATCTCTTCTGGAGCTGATGCTTTTCACTGAAGAGCTTCTTCTGCTCCTTTAGGGCATTCTCACTGCTGGCAGGAACTAACACTTCCTCTTATTCTTATCCAAAACCTTCACTGAACTCTGGAGTTTTATAATCCAATGTCTGAAGGACCACCAGCACCTGAGCATTGTACTTAGCATGATACATCTGCAAAGCATGGTTAGGTTATCTGACCTAATTAATTTCTTCTCTTTATCCCCATCTCCTCTGCTTGCCTTTTTCAGCTATGCATTAAAATAAGTCAATATCCTGTTTTGTGTGAAATACCACAAAATGCAAATAAACTGCAGCAAAATGATTCAGAAAGAGGATTAAGAGTTCATCATGAGATAAACCTTCCAGTTTTAATAATATTTTATTTTTATTACATTCTCTTTTTCTTTTTGTAAAAAAGAAAAAAAGTGAACATTCCCGTGGCTGTGGGGCAACTCCTACTTCACATGTCTGTGGGAATTGCCATAAGATTGTTCCTATCAGGCACATAAATTACAAATGAGAAAGTTGTGTAACTTCTCTCCTTTGCCACCAGCTTCCTAATTTTCATGTGATATGACAGTTGTTTCTAAGACTAACATCCTTGATGTTGGAAAAACTGGATGCAACGGCTGCTTTGCCCTGCCTGAAATAGAAGAAGAAGGAACAATTCACATGTGCTTCTCCTTTGTGTTCACCACTGAAACACAACACTGACTGGGCACATAACTGTCTTGGGTAATGCTTTTTATTTCTGTTTTCCTCTGATATTGGACTTCTACAATAAATTGTCATACTCACATAGAAGACTATAATGCAAAAGGATGCCATTAAATCTTTTAGGATTTTAATTTCTGAACAAAATCAGAGGCAATGGGCCTTGCTGTCATAGTGTTTTTCATGTCTCCCTCTAGATGAATGGCATATCTGCCAGTCCCACCTGCTTATAGCTAAAGACATTTAAAAATTCCTTAAATGTGGATGCCTAGGTAACTGCCTTAAATCCTCAATATCATACTGATAATAGTATTGTGAGTACAAGAAGGTATTATATAGTTGTAATGTGCTCTCAGTGACACCATAAAGTTTGGTGATCAATGCCTCCATGTTCCCTAGGTTTTTCTTAAGAAAAAAAGCTCATCATCTGAATGAAGACATGACATACTTAGCGGTAGTATTTCAGGTGAAGCCAAGCATGTGCTTCCTGTGTTTATGGTAATTGCATTTGTCCCTAGCAATATGAAAGGCAGAAGTATTTAAATTTATTTAATATTTATGGAAAATTCTGCATTTTTTATTTACTGTCTCAATGCTTTATTATTACATATAGATAAAGCACAGTATATAAAGATATATAGAGAAGAATTTTCAAAATGTGGATTCCTGAGAATCATTTAGCAAATTCCTAGAGAAAATGTCAAGATATGGAAACTGAAGGATGGTGGCAGCTGGAGAACTAAAGAAGTTTTAGACAGTGGTTAAAAGGAAAGCCAAGAAATCAATCATAGTTGTTAAAAGTTGCTGCAAGAAAGCACTGCATATGACAAAGGAAAGGGCACATTCAGAATACATAAAGTAAAAAAAATGAACAGGACATCTTAGAGAGGATGTGATGTTCTCCAATTCTTATTCTGCTACAGAGTAGAAATAAAGAAATGACAAAAGGGAAGCATTTAGGTCACCTCAAGCATGTGTAAGAAAATTTAACAAGAGAGAATTAAAAAAATAAATAAGATGCATATCACAATTAGAGCTAAACAAATGACAAAATAGTTACATATCATGATAATAAAATGCCTTTTGAAATGTCATGACCCTTAGGGATAAAATTGGGAGGCTCTAGATATTTCACTGCTTTCACACCAACGAGTAATGATGAAGAAAATCACCCCCATGAGAAAAAGAAGGCAAAAATAAATGGGAAAAAGAAGCAACAAATTAAATTTCATCTTTCTCATGAGAGGCTTTTCATATTTAGATGTATGTCTCAACCTCTCCCAAGTGAACACAGTCAAAATTCCTCCTCTGTAGTTCTGACTACTTTTCTGCCAGATGGAGCACAGTACGTCCTCAGCTGGATTTCTGCGGAGAAGAAGTGACGTCCAGTGACTTTTCCCCCCCTGTTTTCAATAAATTTGATCTGTGTAGGCAGTCCACCTGTTGTGGCTTTTTAGGAGCAGTGCCTTTTTTCACAGCTGATATTCCTCATCCCAGACAAATGCTGATAAACACATTGATGTATTGGTCCCTTCCTTTGATACATCTGTCTCCTCTTCCGTGGACTGACTCCCTTCTGCAATAACATTGTTCCTTTTAATACCCTCTGTTCAAGTGCAAGCCATTGTTCACATGCTTTTTCAGGACTTTCTACATTAAGTATTCAAGATTACACAGGCTGTTTAAAATGACAAACGTAATTTCTGCCATGCGTTGCAAGGACAAGAGTAGTAGAGTCATTTCCCAGCCATACACATTGATTCACTTTATGAATTCTAAGAAGAATTTTAAGGAATTCAAGAGGGATCTAACAGAGCAAAGGTGATTAGAGGAGGTGATGACGCAGAAGTCATTTAAGAGGAATAAAAATGCAACACAAACTGTAAAGAAATGATTTATAGATAAGCTGGCTTTTTTTAACGAAGGAAGTCCCGTCATGGTGAGTGACACAGCAAAGAGGTCAACTCTGTGCAGGAAGGGAAACGTAACAGTGCCGTCATGACTATTGACTATATATCCTTATCTGTTTCAATGAAGGATTCTCCTGTGAACGAATCAAACACTGACTATCAAATTCAACTGTAGTGTTCTTTCCTGCAGATAATCATAGGGCAGCAGAGCTAGAAAGCCTTGAGCAATGATTACTAGATTATTACAGGAACTTGTACAGAGAAATTCGTTTGACACTGTTAAGTGATGTGCAACAACACATTCTCTTTACTTTAGTGAGAACTATGCATGTGAAGTGTCTTAGAAAATAGGTGTACAGGTTGGTAAATATGGATTTACTATCATGGAAAATATAAAGCCCATTTAGACAGCTGGATGAGTGGCCTCATTTAAGTGTCCACATTTTCATCTTACTTTCTTTATCTAGATCATTTTTGCAGGAAAAACATTAATAGAAGCAGTCTCACAACATACAAAGTCATTGGGACAGGGAGTTCAGGGATTTGATCTTTAAATTAAGATTACATGTCTGTCTTTCAATTTCAGACAAACATTACTGGACTATATTTCAGGCAGAAGTTTCTGCATCTGACTATGACAGCTGTGAAGTTTTGACATTTACAAGAGATACAGAATAATAATTAAAAAAAGACAATTTAATATATATGATGGAGAACACAGCTGTATGTGTGTTATTTACCCTAGTGCATTACAGATATGGACACTCAAAGAAATCAACAAATTTAAATCAACCCATCTTAATACATTATATTCCTTGCCTCAAGACATTAATAAGGCAAGCAGTTCAGTGATGTTTTTTTTAAAAAGTTTAGATACATGTCTGAATAAGAACAAAGAGCAGCCCAGCTCCGTTGTGCTCAGATGGCACTCTTTTAAGTTTCTTAACTTTTGAAGTATCTATACACAACAACTTGGCTCAATAATATCTCAAGGCAGTAATGAATGCCTTGATTCAAGTAGAGTTGAAATCAATGATAAAGTCAATGAAATCAAGTTAACTTCAATGGAATTCCAATCAGGTCCAAAATTCTGGTGAGTAATTGCTGCTGGACAAACTGCTGGATTATGTCATCCTTATGGTGACTTAATTTATCAGAATCAAGCCCCCATACTGAAATGCATCTAGAGGATTTAGTTTTGATTCAACTACAATTAGCTGGACAAAAAAGGGGAAGAACCTCTCTAAGCTTAGGCTTCCATTGTCCTCCCATGATTTACAGCACTTAGTCACCAGAATAGTCATCTATCTCACAGTCATATTGACTCATTTATTTACAAACAATTCATCTATCTTTCAATGTAATCTACTCACGTAAAACCATGTTAGCACAGAACAAAAAGCAATTTTCAGAAGACAATTGGTACTTCATGAACTTAGACCAAATGTTTTGTGCTTCAGCCCATGTGAAAGATGACTCTATCAGGTAAGTAAGACTATTTTCAGGTTGAAAGTGTTCTAGATTTACTTTTCAGATTGTGATCTGTTTAAAGCAGTAAATGCCTACGAAATTAAATGGCACAGCGTATGGTGCATAGTTGAGAGCAAGTCTTTGTGCAGCAGTGGGATATAAGACAAGATCTTCCTGTTTTGAATGAAGCTTCAGTAGTACCTCTTAAGGAAAATAAAGAAAACAAAAAAGGGAAGCAAGATGAGAATCACAACACTATACTTTTACAATTTCTTGTTCCTTCAAAATTAGCAGAAGCTGGAGTAAAGGATAAATGATCAATGTATTAAAATTGTATCTTTGTACTGCTACAAACCACTAAGATAATGAAAGAAGACAGCAGCCTAGTTGGGTAGAAATTCCCACACTGGGTTTGTAGATCAAGAGTGATTTTGTTGTTGTTTTTTTGACATTACCAGGGGCATTATGAATTAAGTCTGAGTTTCATTGGAGTTCCTGGAGAAGGAACCTAAAAGATCACAGGAGAGTGGTTATATCCATATTAGCTGCAATTCAATTTAAGAGGAGTGGGTCAGTTGACCAAAACAATTCATGTGGAATTGTTACATACCTATGTTATATATGTCTTGGGGGATTTATTCCAGATAAGATATAAGTAGTCCTTGGGGATAAATGCCTCTAGGTTTTGTGGTTTGAAGCTTTATGGAAGGAAGAAGTATTAGGCATGTACTGGAAGAGCCATGGGGAGGCAGTGGGTCCTCTTTGGATAGGGCATTTTGATGTAAATGAGTTTTGAGCATCTCTGTGGAACAACAACAAAAGGAAAAAAAGTTAAAGCAACTCAGTAGGAAATGACAGGGAATCTGCCTAGAAACAACACTAGGAGGTTTCATGTTATTAAATAGAACTGAAGTTACCAGAGTAAGATAAGCAAGAAAGAGGCAACCCTAAAACTCCCTGCATGTCACACCTCAAAAGCAATACACAAAACAATGCTCACAGTAGCTGAAATCTTCTCTGCATTCCAGTCTTGATTTATATCTCATTTATCCCAATGGAGCAGCATGGGGCTGAGTTGTAGGAATCCTTATTTCCACCAGCAATAGTAAGATCAAGATCTTGGTTTGCAAATGAGGGAAATCTGACATTTGGAGTTTTACAAAGAGCAGTCGGTTAGTTAGTGCTTTTTGACAGCTTTTATATATGCACCTAATGAATGGTGGAGAATGATTACCGTGAGGGCATAGAAGTAAGCATGGGTGCTATAGCAATAAATAAGACCTGATATAAATCAGTGGCATTTTATTGACTTCAGTTCTGCTGGCCTGATTTAAATCAGCTATGAATTTGGCCCTAGGGCCTTGCAGAAAAATCCCTGGGTCTGAATCCTGCTGCCTTGACTCAGATAAATTTTTCCTAAATTTCAGTGAGAGTCATGGTTGAACAAGGATTTCAGGATTCTGCTATCACATAACACAAAAAATAGCGCTCTCATCAGCAGTTCATTTAGATTTGAAATGTATCTAAATGTTTTATGGAAATTATCAGATTTAAAATTGTTCCTATTGTGTTTTTAACGCTAAGGCATTTTCCACTCTTCATATGTCCAAAAAAGTAAGTCACATTCCCCACTTAAACCCGAAGCATATATTAAAAAACTCCAAACAAAATAAATTACCATTTTTTGTGTGTTATCTAATATGTAGAAGTTGCATATTAAACAGAAACAAGCAAAATATCAATGGATTCATAAGCACACAGCACTGTAGGTGGGGAAGTCAAGTAATATGAGGTTTCTTAATTTTTCTTTCTTGTTGCTTTTATTTTGGTGTTTTCAACACAGACTCATCAACTACAGGAGTGTCACACTCCGAACAGAACCACATGTTAAAATAATTACTAATTATGGGAAAAGAAAAAAAAGAAGTACACAAAAAAGACATGAATTTTTTAAGAGACCAGTTGTCTCAGGGTTTTGTACTTCCCAAGGAAAAGTAATTGCATTGCTTTTGCAATCACAAGCCAAGGTGCGAGTATAATTTCATATTGCAGCAAGAGTGCTAAAGCAGATCTACAAGTGATCTATTTTTATGAGTTTCTGCCTCATTTTCAGGAGGCCTTCCATATCTATGTGTAAGAGAGGAATGGCAGGTTAGACTCAAAAGAAACATAAAGCATAGCACCGCTTGTCTTGCTCTGAAATAGAACTCAAACACAGGAGCACACTAAATCTCCTATCACACGATTCACCAGCATGACACTAGCTGCAAGGGAACAGGAGACAGGGAGCACGGAATCCGCCCTCAGACCTGGGCCTTGCAGGTCTGCACCACCCCTTAATTAGGTTCAGCTGCAAAAGCACCAATCATCAACCCTAACGAGGAAAAAAGCTGGCAGGGCTGGAGGTATATAACCACCTCAGCTGCTGGCCTCTCAAGTCAGCTGGTTTGGGGTTCATATGTGTGTTCTGTTGCAGAGAACCTTATTTTTGCTAAGCTGATGCATAAAAGGTATTTTTACTTTTAGCCTATGAAATATGTGGCTGTAAATAAGCATTTAAGGGTGGTAGGGTAGAGGGGGGTTTGTTAGTTTTTCACACAGGTGGTGACTCAGACAAGACTAATAATTCTGGTCAAATGGGAGTGAAATTTCTGTTTGTTTTGGTTTGTTGGGTTTTTTTGGGGGGAGAGGGTGAGAAAGAAAAAGAAACCCACTACAAATAACTAGCAAATTTATTTCAATCTCAAAGTAAGATTTTACTTTCTGTGGGGAGCAGAAGATTGTGTTCAGAAGAATTTTGTTTTGAAATTCATACAAATTTACTTCTTTCCTCTTTCTCATGTGGAAGTACTCTGTTTCTAAGCTGTTGCCTTGATTTTTTTTCTGTTTCCTTACTGCTTTGATCTGTTGAAATTACTTGAGCAGTTGTTGTAGACTCACAAATTGATTCAGGAAAATGCATGTGAGGTTTTTTCTGTGAACAGCCTAGTCTGAAATATTTTCATATTTCTTCTTCAAAGCACATATAAAAAACCCTAAATTTGATCTTTGACTGGGTAAGTGGCTCTGAGGAAGCCTGAGTGTCCTCTGCTTCCATTGAAGCCATGAGATAATGTTCTGATAGTGCCTAGCATTTCCCAAGGTTAGGTTGCCAACTCATGCTAAAACCCTTGTAAACATTTTAGCCTGCTCCCAGAACTGGGGCAGCAGCATGGCTCTGAAATGTCTCTTCTACTCAAGAGTGCTCTGCTCACATGCATGTGAGCAAACTCACTGGCTTTTATGTACTGCAATATCTGTAGCCAGGGCTTTTTTTTTTGTAGCAGATAGCTTTGTAGTTTGGATTAGGGTTGAGCAGCTCAAGGAAAATGGTCAAAATATTTAAGCTTTATTTCTTTAAGACACCGTGAGACAGAAGAAGTCATAACTCCAAGCAAGTAGAAGTTTTTAAACAAAACTTGCCTAGAAATTTACATTTACATACAGGCAAATGCAATCCTGCTTGTATATCCACAAAAATCACATTTCTGAGAAGAAAACTCCTGAGTTTCACAGGACATATTAGTACTCTTCAGAAAAAAAAAAAACAACAGCAAACAATAGCCTAAGCAGAGAAAAGCAATGGCCACAAAATGGCTTCTCCAAGGAGCCAGCGAGGAAGGTGCATCCCTCAGTCAGAAGCCTGGCCTTGTAAGAGTTGCTACTTGCTGTCCCTGCCCAAGTCCTTCCTGGGAAAAATTGTGTATCATTTGAGACATGGCCCTGCAGATTTTGCTACAAAGACAAAACTCCTATTTAATTTATTTTGCTTTAACTGTGTAAGACAACTACAAAGAGTATTGTGCAATTCCCCGCAAGCCTAAGCACCAGCACAGTCATTACCATGTCACTCAGCCATCGTGTTCTTAGATCAGCCCCTTTCTGCCCCTCTCCCTCAACGCAGGTTATTGCTGTCATCCATATTCCCTGCCCTGGCTCAGCACTAGGGCTACAGCCAGCAGAGTCAGATTTACTTTACTGCTTAAGTTTTTCAGAAAAGTGACTATGAGCCAAAGACCAGTATTGAGCCTGAAGCAGCTCACTTTAAATCAGTGGGTGGCATACCCTAATCAGAAGCCCTGCTTCTATTGCTTGTTACTATGCGTTTATGTCCCAAACATCATAGGTGGGCAAAATGCAAACTGCAGAGGAGGTCAGGGCGCTGCAGGTGAGTGTCAGTTGCCTGTGAGTATGGGAAGGAAAGGCAGCGATGCCGCTGACGGAGGCAGCAGTTGGCTGTCAAGCCTTGGTCTCTGGCACGTTACACAAACTGCACTTTGTGTCACATTCCTTGCGTGCACCTGCCAATTCTGTAAAGCACCGATTTTGCCGAGGGAGAGTTTCAGGTGGTTTCTTCCTGTTTTGTGAGGACTTGGTTTTTTTAGAAAAGCACATTGGATTATTTTTCTTTGCAAGGCTGTAAAAATAAGAAATAGATAATGGAGAATGGAAAGTAGCTACTGAAATCAGAAATAAAATATATGTTAATTGGTACGTTTTCTTCAATTACGTTGGAATGCTTTGGCATAGGATTGTCCTCAGGGTTCAAAAAAGAAGGTGCCCTTTTAAAGTATAGGATAAAGCTATCCATGCCTGTTAAAATTTACTTGGCCCTTAAGTAAAAAAAATGTTGAAGAAGAAATGAGCAGAAATCAGTGAAGTTTAGCAGAGTGGAATGATTAATCCTGAATTATGTGGCTTAGGCATGGATATACATGATCAATGTTTCAACTAAGTGAGGAGGAAAAAAGCTAACCTAGTCTAAAATGCAAATGAGAAGCAGTAGGATATACAGTGAAGGAATATTTCAGCCAACTGGGGTAAAACAGCATTGTTGACAGGTGAAAGCAGAACAGGATTCTGAAAAAAAAAAGGTAAAACAAAGGGTTTACACTTAATAGCAATGTTTGGAAAGAAATACCATGTGATGATGGTCTTTCCTGTTGTCGTGGTTTAACCCCAGCCAGCAACTAAGCACCACGCAGCTGCTCACTCACTCCCCCCACCCAGTGGCATGGGGGAGAGAATTGGGGGAAAAAAAAGTAAGACTTGTGCGTTGCGATAAGAACAGTTTAATAGGACAGAAAGGAAGAAAATAATAATGATACTAATAACAATAATAAAATGACAATAATAAAAGAATTGGAATAGTGATGCACAATGCAATTGCTCACCACTCGCTGACCAATGCCCAGTTAGTCCAAGAGCAGCGATCCACCTTGCCCCAGCCATCTCCCCCCAGTTTATATACTGGGCATGACATCACATGGTATGGAATACCCCTTTGGCCAGTTTGGGTCAGCTGCCCCGGCTGCATCCTCTCCCAGCTTCTTGTGCCCCTCCATCCTTCTTGCTGGCTGGGCATGAGAAGCTGAAAAATCCTTGACTTTTGTATAAATGCTACTTAGCAACAACTGAAAACATCAGCATGTTATCAACATTCTTCTCATACTAAATCCAAGGCATAACAGCATCCCAGCTGCTAGAAAGAAAATTAATTCTATCCAAGCCAAACCCAGGATACCTGTTTCTTGCAACTTTGAATGAAATGCATTTAGTTCCTGCACTGTCTGGGTGAAGGTGATATGTTCTGCTTATCATCTCAGCCCAACTTTTGCAGATGAGGTAGATGCACGTGTTTCCAGGTATATGGACAATTGCCTGAGCTGGAGCAAAACTTTAGACTCTTCTGAGGCTGCTACATGTGCTAGGTCTGGGATGCCCTGAGATGTTAATCTCCTTGACATTTCACTTTGGTAACTGAAATCTTTGGATTATACATTGCTCCTTGTTGATATTCACATACCTCCATTACTAGGATATATAATATCCATCACTACTAAATACTCAGAAAACCTATTTAAAGACCAAACTGTGAGCTGGGAAGAAGCTTCTGATGTTGGTGTGGTAGTTGGCTAAGATGCTGTTGGGATTTGAGTGTTTTAAACCTTAGTGCACAACTGTGCTTTGGTGTTCTTTGAACCACTCTTTCCACATATTTCTAGGAAAAACAGGCAATTATTTGTGGACAACGTATCACACCCTTGAAGAATACTTCAATGTTTTTAGCTACAGAAATAATGCATGGTAGCTCAGCTTCAGTGCAGAGCACCTATGGGTGGACGTCCCAGAATCCTAACACATAATGCTTCTGTTTGGAGTGCAGCAGCACGACTGTATAGACTGGGAGGTAATTTCCAGTCAAGAAGGCTGGTCTTCTGGTGAAAGGGGAGTCATTGTCCAGTCCCTGTCCGTGTCGTCGTCCCCCCCCCCCCCCCCCCCATGTTTCATTCAATAGGATGAAAGTCCTGAAAAGGAAGAGGTCTTTCCTAGCAAAAAATTGGTTTACAAGTTAATTATTCAAAATGAGTCAATTTTGTTATTACTAGAGCGTGACATGAGACCCTGTCAACAGTGATATGGTTCCCTCTAGGTGTCTGACAGCCAACATTTTGTCAGCTTAAATACTGGTTCTTTCCTAAGACCAGTCAAAATGACGGGAGGGCCTGGATTCAGCTGAAAGGCGGCTCCTGAGAGGGACAAACCTGCTAACTGCATAGGAAAAAACCATCTTTTTTTGCAAAGCAAGTGTGCTGCACAGAATTTGAATCTCAGCAGTTGACAGGGACCATTTTCAGGGTGCTCTTCATCCACACCAATCTCTGCACAGAAGCAGCAGTAGTTGTTGCTGCTGTGTGCTCTGAAAATCATGTCCCTGCCTTGAGGGCAGAGCCCTCCTGACACCCTGCAATCCCTGGGACGGAAAGGTGGGGTAATGCTGTGGGCCCCAGTAGGCTGGGGAGAAATGTGTGACAATCCCGCACAGGGTAGAGGGATGCCCTGAAATGCAACGGAGTGGGAAGTACGTAATTGCAGGTCAGCACAGATTATATCAAGATGCGCTTTCTTCCAAAATGTGGAGGTCAGTGTGAGACACAAGATCAATGTTCCTTAGCTGGATGGATTAAATAGCTTAAAGACAAGGTCTAACATTAAAGCGATATATGGAAAAAAATAAAAGCGGGGAAGAAGACATCCTTTCTTTGGCATACAGAAAATAGTCTTAAGTCGCAATCATGTTTAGAGCATGCTCTGAGCCCAAGGATCATGTCAGTTCTGGTGACAGGAGCCACCTCACTATAGAAAGGTGATAAAGTGACACCAGGTTGCCAGCGCTTTTGATTTGTATCATTGCCTTGATTCTTCTTGATAGACCAGATCTGGCTTTCGTAAGGGCCACAATCTTATGTTAATACAGAAACATCTGTCTTCCCTGAAATGGGACTGTTGCCAGATGTGTGTGGCACTTTACATTTAGGCAGGTAAAGGACTTCACAGCTCCTTTACGTCTCTGCCTTAGGCATGTCACTGCCACAGTTTCATTAATTTACATAAGCATGAGATCATCCCATCTGAGCTTAGGCAAATTTGATTCAGAAACTGAGCTGTGTTGTATTGACGCTAGTGTTTTGAAGGTCATTCAGATGGGTTTTGAATTATTTGCTATTTATCAATCTGGGCCATAACTTATTGTAGAAACCTTCTTGTTCTTAAATCCATGCATTAATCTCTGTTTTCTGGAAGACTTGAGTTCTGAGAGATGAAAGGTTAAAAAAAAAGCTACATTAATCACTTAACATTTTTGATACTTCTGAAACATCTAAAAATTCTCCTCAGTTTTCAGTTCCAAGCAGCCCTAGAAGACCTCAGAGAGAAACTTTTAACAGAAACACTGAGAAATTTAGTAGTCCCTCTGTTTTACATTCAAAAATACAAACACATAGAATATTTAAAATATTTTTACTTTAGGTTTATATATCAATATGAGGAAGTAAATAAAGGATTACCATGAGAAATGTCTCTGAAAGAGAACAGTCTGAGTATCTCTCCTTCTGGCAAGCCACAGTTTAACTGAACATTTAACAGGCTGCCTCCAGGGAGGTGTAAGTGTGCCATTACTGTACATGGGAGCAAATAAAGCAAAAAACCCAAACCCCTGTGACTCACAACATTTACATACACAAGGATTTCCCTTTCTTTTCAGTGTAGTTAGTTTGTTAATTTATCAGCTGTTGATGGGAGAAGTTGTGTTATTTTCAAATGTCTTGTTGGATTAATGCTCTTTGTTTTCTTTGAATTTCAGCTGAGGTGAGAAACTCAAAGCAAGCTAAGACTTACAGAAAGTACCAGTGATTAGTATTAAGAAAGCTAAATGTGGAAATAACAAGGAGGTATTGATGCTGCTGTTTGAGCCTTTGTCCAACATACCTCGAGAGACTAAATATTCTGCTCATATTGATATCAGAAGAGATACAGTAATTATTTAATAGTATTTAGAAATTAAGCTGAAGATATTTCATGGATTTGGTTGGTTTAAAGCTAATGCTATTTCAAGAAGATTATTGTTTTCTTAATTAAATGTAATTTTAACTGCTAAGTAAGCTGGGACATCTAAATACATCCTTTTACATTGCAGCTCTTTATTTTTTTTAACCCCTTCCCTTATTCTTCAGACAATAAAAGCAGTAAGAGTTTAATCTCCTATGTTTCTGCTTTTGCACCAGCTGAAAGGCACAGACGAGTGTTACAAAGCATCATGGAAAATCCCATCAGTCTTCTCTGCAGAGCCTGGTGACATGAGGAAAAGCAAGGAATAACCATATATAGCAGCTCGTGGGAGTTTTCCCTGAGCTGGGCCAGGACAGGTTCTGGAAAGGTGCATGTATTCACAGCAAGGTGCTGAACTGTTTCCAAATTTACTAGGTTAAGTGCATGTCTGGGATACAGGTGTTAGCCTCTGTATGATCTCCTGTCTTCTGGAGCCGAATAGGAGGATGGGATGTCCCTTACCCTCTCCACAACATGCACCTTGCCACATGTACCCCTGCCAAGGCCATGCAGCTTCCTACAGCTTGGCACAAGGTCCCTTCAGCCCCTGCTTGTTGCTCACAACAGCCCATCGCTGACTTCCCACCTGGCTCTGTGTAGCATGTAAGTACCCTGACTTTTTATTCTCAGAGATTTTCCCCCAGATGTGAACATCCCAAATCCAAGATTTGACCCTTAATAAGGGACTTTTTACAAGGGCATATGGTGATAAAACAAGGGGTAATGGCTTTAAAGCTCAAGAGGGTAGATTTAGATTAGATGTAATGCAGAAGTTCTTCACTGTGAGGATGGTGAGGCACTGGAACAGGTTGCCCAGAGAGGTTGTGGATGCCCCATCCCTGGCAGTGTTCAAGGCCAGGTTGGATGGGGCTTTGAGCAACCTGGTCTGTGGAAGGTGTCCCTGCCCATGGTAGGGGGTTGGAACTAGATGATCTTTAAGGTCCCTTCCAGCCCAACCCATTCTATGATTCTGTTATTATATCTTCATTGTTTTTACTTCTTTGGCTGTGGTGTTAAACTTCTAGTCTATTCTGTGGACTTGTGAGAAATATATAAAGGTGCTTTTGGTAATTTAATTTATATTTTCCCTGCCTGGTGAGCTGGTTTTAGCGAGAATGAAAGCTGAGAAGATTGTTAGCGCAGGGAGTGCCTTCAGCTATCCCAGAGCTAAGTCAGAAGCTCTTCCATGTAGCCAGTGGGAGGGTTACATTTAAAACTCATGAAGACAACCCTGAAAAGACTAGATTAGTTCTGATGTGTTATTTCAGCCTTTACCCATTATACAAGCAACAGATGGTTCATCATGTTATATTTTATTGACCTACAGGAAGTGATAGAAGAGGTGTTTTTGTCACTCCTACTTGCTACAAAACCTATAAAAGTTGCTTTTAGCTGTTAACTAGTGACTTTAAATTGGTTATCTGTCTTGTTTAATGAGGAGAGGAAAAGAGTAAAAAAAATCAATGAAAGTAGGGTTTGTAAATATGTTATCTGAATCCCCTGGGCTTATTAGGTAGGATAGTCTTGTAGACAGCAAGATCCATATGGAAATCCTTGAGGTAATTTCATGCAGTGTTGTTCCATACTTGTAATTCTTTGGCTGCGCAGATGATTTCCTATCTGACCAGACTAAGTAAGACGGGTGAGTCACCCATTAAGAGGATTAAATGCTTCTGGCTAGAAGAAAGCAGAGACCAAGCTTTCATGTGTGGCATGGAGTCGAGCTAGGATGATAAAAGAAATGCAAAAAACCAATCTAATTTTCATTTCTGACATGCTTAGATAACAGAAGAATTTGGAGCTGCTCTATTTTAAATGAGAAACATAAATGGCTTACAAAGGACTGTTCAGGGGTAAATCAAGTTTAGAATATAAACTGGATGCCTAAAAGCAACCTTTGTAACTTTTTGGTGGGTTGTTCTCCTAAAACAAATGTAGTCTGGAGCTGTCAGTTTCTTGAACATTTTATAGCCTTAGAAACTTATGTCAAGAATGAACTTTGACAAAATTGTAACCTTAGGGCACAGGAACTCCACTTTTTTAAGCTTGTACAGAGAGGTGGTTCTGTCTAGGCCAAATTCAGACAAAGGGAGACTGGGAAATGTGACTGCAGTTCCTGTAAGTGTGGCCAAAACCCATCAGATGTGTAAGTGGCTTAGTTCAGTAAAATCTACAGATCAGTCATAAAGCTGGAAGGAATTTATGGACATAAAGTATTCATTGCAGTCAGCAGGGTACAGGTGGCATTTACACGTGAAGGACTGATGTGATGGGGGCAGGGTTAAACAGATAGAAAAGCAGCATTTAACAACTGGTAACAATCCTGTTTCATATCCAGTTTTGATCTGTTTGGCCCCCCACTGAACCTTCAGTGGAAAGTTGCATATACTTAATTTAAATAGTTTCTGAATGATGAAGGCATATAGGGGTGGCTCTACTCTGCAAATTGCTTGACAGGTTATATCCCCAAGGAAAATTTTCAAAAGCAAAGAGCTCTGAGATATTTAATTTCCCCGGAGTGGGTTTTAAGAGCCTAACTTTATCAGATGCCTATCCAACTTTACCATTCCTCTGTGTGTACCTTGAAGGGGTCACCACTGTGTGCTTCATGCTTCAAATCTTAAAGTTTACAGGAGAGTGGAGTGCTGATGAAGACTCGTGTTTTCTTACTGTATTAAACAAGTAAGGTGCTACCATTCCACACACACCAAAAAAAATTGAAAGCACACTTCCACAACCAGAAAAGACAGAGTTAATCTCCAAAGACTTCTTGAATAATAGTTGGTACTTAGGGCGAGATACTTTAAGAGCAGGCAAACAAAGTTCAAGGCCAAGGCAACTATGGGCCTCTCAGAGGCCTCTTGCCTCAGTCTATCATTTATACTGTAAAGAGGCACAGCGGCTGCTTGATGAAATAACACAGCAAGTTTTGGTTGGCACTCAGCATATTTTTCAACTGGGAAATTTCCTGTCAGCTGTGTAACAGCTTTCATTGACTGAGCAGAGAAGGCCGGCACAGCCAAAGAGAAGAGAAAGAAGCAAAAGATAATTGACTTAGGGTCATGCCCATGTCTTGTGGAAGCCTGCTGTAGTAAAGAGTGGAACAACTATTCTTAAACATTATTTCTACTTAAGTGTATTTTGAGTTGCTGAAGAAATGAAGACTAACAGCAATAAATCAGGGACTGAATGAAACATGCATTTGTGCTGATTTTCCCATGCATCCCAGCAGCTTTACTAAAACATTTTGGTGTTTTCATCTACCTCTACTTTCATCCAACAAAGCTTTGTCTTCTAAATACAAAATCATCTTTTTTTTTTTCCAACTGAATTAAGTCACCCAAATTGATGATTTTTCTCTAGCAAATCAAGTTGGTCTAGCACAAAAGTAGTTTATTATACATCCTCAAAGCTTGGTGCAGACTTAGACTGGGAATAAAATGAACCCCTCCTCTACTGTTGTACTTTTGTTCTACCCTTTGATTTCCCTCTTGATGGGTTCAGCAATAGGATTAAGGGTTTGTATTCCTAAATGTTAGTAATAAAAAGGGGGAATACTCTACCCTTAGATGTTCTTGACCTTCCCCACCACTGGGATTCTGATGCTGTTATTCAGCATGGTAGATTTATCTCTGAAGCCTGTGGTGTCTCTTAAAAGAGCCACATCCAGGGAGATTTGTTTTTTCTTCTCTAAGCAGAGAAACATTCTTTCATTCTAACAGGATCAGAGTTTATGGTGTTCTCATCTATTCCAGCAAGTGCTAAATCTGCTGATCGAGGGTGATGCCAGGTCTGTTTTCCCTCTAACCATTCCCCATAATGAAAGCAGAAGAAAATAATTGATGTGCTGCTCTTACAGGCTCAGTCCATCCTCTCTTCAGACTTAACAGCAGACACTGAAAAAATCTGAAAATGGGGTTTTACCTCCGTAATTTTTTACTGTCCATTCTTGTTCATCTCCTAAACCACTGCACAAATAGAGCCCTAGGTCATGTTTTGAAGGTGATATAAAGCAATGGTAAACTGTAGATTTGGTCCAAATGACTGAACAAACTGGTAGAAATTTGGTGGTTGGAGACCAGATCACAGTTTCTTGGAGAACATGGCAGGATTACCTGTGTAGGAAATCCAGCCTGCTTGGGCCGTATCTTTTCTCACTACACTGCAGCCACATCCCTGTGTCCTCAAAAGAGATACCCTTGCACCTAACCTCTGTGTCCCATCTTCCTTGCCTGCAGGAATGGGGGTGATTGCCCAGTGCATTAGGGTCTGAGCACTAATGTGTTGTGGGCTGCGAGTTACTCGGAGACTAACTGGAGTCAATATAAGAATGAAGAGGTTCCAGCTCGGGAAGTGTCTGTAAATGTGTTAGCTCTGTAACATGCTTGGACTTGAAATGTAATAGTGGGGAGAGAAATAACTCTAATTTACTCACTGAAGGTCAGAATAGGGGAGCAAATAATGAAAAATAGCAGAGTGGTGGCTATAGGAGGTACTTTATCTTATATTCTTAGAGAAAAGCTTGAGTTCAAGCCAGTCTTTTTTTTATTTTATTTATTTATATTTTACTGTGAGCTTAAGTGCAAAGCCACGAGAAGTCTCCCTGAATTCATGAGCAGTGGTTTGGGGCCTGAGAGCTCAGGGCCTGGCTGGCTGGTGCCAGGCTCCCCCCAAGCTGTACTACTTCATTTGCCTTTCTCAGCAGGTAGGTCCCAGCCATCTTCACTGAATGACAGCTTGGGACAAATCATGGTAATTTACTATGCAAGCTTTGCTTCGAGCAACTTGTGCAAACCACGAGACATACCTGCATTGCCCCAGTATTTTTCCTAAACTGTAAGTGTGTAGTCATATTGAGGGCATATTTCCTATTTGAGAACTGATTATGCACACGAATTTTTTGCCAAATGTTTTCTGAATAATGAACAAACAGGTGAGAAACCCTGTGTTCACTGACAATACACACAAACAGAGCAAAGGTAGAATCCATCAGCTACATTATTCATTACAAATTGTTCAACCGGCTCTAATACACTTTCTTTCCTTCTCTTGAGAAGAGATCAGGGAATACGTTCTTCAGTATATTTCTATTTGATTTCTTCTCTCACTGAATGGCTTTTACATTTGAAAATTATAATCTGCTGCAGATAAACTTTGTGAGAATGGTCTATTCCCTTATGTCAACCTACCATTACTTTTCTCTGTCCGTACGATATCCCACTTTTTTTTTTTCCCCTCCAAAGAGTAGAATAGTATTTCCAAATTCCCAATCTACAACTCATTACCCTAGGAGCGTCTCACAGCCAGAGCTCAGCAAGGGGAGGCATTGAGGGGGATTCACACTGCTGTTGGAGCAGAACAGACAGAAAAGCTGTTGTGCTGTTATTTTAAACAGCTGGGCCTTCTCTTTGATAAAGTTAATAGACCTGTGCAGGATCCACTGCAGTGAAAAGATGGTTTCATCACCCTTCTGCTACTGCTAGAAAATGTTGCTTGTTTCTCTTAAATTCATGGGTTTAAATCGTTCCTCCCAGAGCAGCGAGGGCTGGGGAAATGGAGAACAGGGCACTCGAAGGGTGTCAAAAATAGGATTTGCTCACCTCTCAGTGCTGCAGGATCAATGGCAACGAGCTGTGTCTCCAGCCAGCCGCCGGCAGAGCACTCGGAGCTCATGCATGACACAGGCAAGAGCTCAGATAATTCAGTATCATCTGCTCCCTCGTACCCACTTCGCTGGTAGCTCTGTGCACAACAGCAAAAGCTAAACCTCAAAATAAGCCGCTTTCATAAAGTTGGCTGTATGGGTAGTTTGTTCTGTGCTTTTTCCCTCTGGGCATCCTCAGGGATTCTCTTTTTCCTCCTCTGCTTCTGAAGCGGGTATCTGTGGGGTATTATTCACGTCCCTGCCTTTGTGGCAAGGCTGGGGCGGGCTGGCTCTGCCTCGCTGGCGCTGTGGCTGCTGTACGCGACAAGGCCCCATGGCCGACTCCTCGCCTTGGGCCTGCCCTGAGGCTGCCAGGCCCTGTCTGCCAAACCTGTGTTTTCACAGCCCCCGACTGCAAGCCAAAGGGCCTGTGGGACTAATATTTAGGTTATTTGCCAGGCGGCACTTGAGACGGTGTGCACGGTAGTGCTGCGTGTGAATTTACAGACCGGCAGAGCCGTGCTCGTCACCTGCCTTTCCTTTGGAAGAGAAGATGGCCACCTTCACCTTGGCAGCTGGAAATAACAGACCCACCCCGAGCTTGTTCAAGAAGCGATTACACTTCTCTTCCCTGCTCACCTTCCCTCTCAGGTGCTTGAGGCGGTTACCATTTTGAGGTATTTGAATTAAACAATTCTTCTGTTTATTCTTTGGGTGTTTTCTCAACATGATATTTGAAATAAATTATATCTTGAGGTGCTTCAATATTTAATGGTTTTCTCCCAGCAAACCCTGGGAAGGTATAGGCACAAACACACACATTTTCTATTTTGACATTGTGTGCAGTAAGTGATATCTATTCTTCCTCATTGGTTATTTTTATCTGCTTACCCTTTTTCCTCCTCTGTTGCTACTCTGCAGCTTTTCTAACCCTTCTCTGTTTCTGTGGCAAAAATGAAACTCAGATGAAGAAAGTTTTTGAGCTTTTGGAAAGTTACGATCTTTCAGTTGTCCTTTTCAAAATTGAGATTGCCAAAGGTAAAAAACAAACAAAAAGACAGAAAAAAGCATCAATGATTCTATTACATTCAGCAAAAACTTTAAGGTTTATCTTTTTAAACTCTCTGCTGTGGAATTTTCCAGTGGGGACAAAAAAAGATGCACATAAAAAAAATACTGGAAAGATGAGCATTTGCTGCTGTGAAAGACATAACTCAGAGAATTCAGTATTCCCCAGCACCAGCATTTGGATGATTAGCAAGGAAACAGTTTCAGTAATTCTGTGGATAACACAAAGATGATCAGGCAAAATTTGGCTTATTGCTACAGCTGCTTCTGGAAATTATTACACTCTATATTCAATAAATGGCACAAATGTATTTTGAGATCAAAGGTTACTAAGAATCAGAAACAACCAGAAGATTGGGATTCTCATTTTCCAGAGCTGGCTTTTTAGCTAGCACAGACAGTAATTTCTCTTGACTTGTTGGATAAGAGACATTTTATTGTTTGCAGAGTCATTCAGTAGCTGAAGGTCTCAGCCAAATGTGGCTGCAGCAGTCCTTCATGGACAGGGTATTTTAGCGCTCTCAAGAACTCTGTGACTATCTATGACAAGGAAAGGTTATGTTCATGGTGAAACTGGTGATGTTTGGCTCTGTAGGAAGTGGCAAGGTTGCTAAGAAATGGTTGGCTTCTCCAAAGACAGGGTAGTACTGTGGGATGAAGTGAACCTCATAACACCCTAGTTTTTTTCAACCTACTACCCCAGCATACAGGTTCAGACATCTGGCTCCGTCTACTTCACACTATAGACCTAGCTAGGTCACACAATGCAGCATTTTATTTTCTTGTTGAAGGACTTGGGAAATTCATGACCAGTTATTGATGCTTATCTGTATTTGGATGTAAACATTATATCAAATGTGCTTTTACTGCCATTTGTTCCAATAAAAAGGTAAAAATGTATAATCTATATGTAAACTTGTCCATGAATAATGAATAAAAAGTGACCACAAAGAATAGCTAGTACGTTAGCAGTCTTACTGAATGTGAAATACTGTGGGGAAAAAAAAAGTATTATGATAAATGCATACAGAAAGCGAAATAGAAGAAAACACATTTATTTTGAAACAAAAACTGCAAAGGAGGAAACAATTGTACTCCAGACTTCCATTCTGTCAGAATATAATATAATAAGCTCTCTTGATTCTTGAGGAAAGTCTTTCAACATAATTTTCTGCAGCTTTTAAAACAATAAAAAACTAAGAATGAAATGTGGATTAATCCTGTAAGGAGTGTCTGCCACTTTATGCTTTCTTAAAACCCTTGTCAGTAGACCTTCTTGGTCATTGTGTTAGGAAAAAAAGAAAATTGTATTTGTCATTAAGAAGATCTTCAGGAGAACAAAGCAAGGCAATAATAAGATACTTGAGACAACAGCTAGCTTTTCAGCAACATACGGCATTATAGCATGCTACTTCTGAAAGTCTGCATGGCTTTCGTATGCGGCCCAGTAAGGCTGGCTGGTGCCCATCTTTCCCAGAGAGTTAGTCATGAACTTATTAACTTTCATAGTGCAGCACTATTTGTAGCAATCTCAGTATTATCAGTATCAATCTCTTCCACTTAGGGATTTTGCTACCATATCTTTCAGATCACATAAGGATGACACGGTAGGATTATGCAAAAAGGTGGTGGGAGCTTTCTGTGAAAATGTTTTTGACCAATTTCGAAGAAATCATTTATGGATGCACTTCCAGACAGTCTTTATAGTTGCTGGAAAGGGGAATAGGGCATGGGATCAAGGGAGAAGAGATGTTCATTGAGCAAACTCAGCAAATGCAAAAGGAACATTTATCTAAATGTTACTTCATGCAAAACTTCAAAAGCAAGCCTACAAGGCTTTCTATGTTAAAGCTGTGTACTTCGATGTGCTTATACTGTCTTAATGGTGCTGCAGGCTAATGCACTGTCCATTCACCTTCATGCTAGCTGAGACCACGTGTAATTTCAGAGGAACAGGTCTATCTTGGTGCCAGAGGGAGCTACTGAACAAGCACAACTAATGAAACTACTTCTGGACTTGTGCCACTTGGGTCAATTCATTTTTAAACTCAGTTATAGATGGTGTTTTTGCTGACTCCACGTATACTGAAAAGATTTCTCTGCCTTTTTTCCCTAAAGCCTTTCCCCTTTTCCCCACACTGAATATTTGGTAGCACTCAGCTGCAGAAAATAGATAGCTGCATTGAACATCATCAGGGTTTTGTAAACTGCCACTTTTCTTTCTCTAACACCCCATTTCTATAACATTCCTAGGAAATTCCTGATCTTTGAGAGCCAGGAAATATGGGCATGTTCAGTCACTAAAGTCAGTCTAAGGCAAAAGTATTGATTTGTGTGGTTCCTATACTGTTAAAACCCCTTGCTTTTTTCCTACTCTTGCATGTATAGCAAGGAAGTGGGTTCAGTAGTTGCATGAAGATTTGCAATTAGGTGTATCCTTGAGTCTCCTGTGTAGCAGATGAGCTGTGTCTTAGAAATAATCTCAGGCAACCTGTGCAAAGCCCCTGTCTGTAGCTCTGTGGCCTGCAGCCAGGTCAGCACTTTGCAAAAGGTATGTGGCTTTGTCTCTTGTAGACCTTAAATTGACTATTTCTCAACTTTGAAATATTGCTTGAAATCATTAATACCTTGAAATAATGGAATGCTTCAAGAGCTGCTTTATAGTTTTTATGACACTTGAAAATATATCTCCATATATTTAACCCCCATGTGAGGGCACAAAGCATTCTTGATTTAGGCATTTTTCCATGGAGCAGTATTAATTTTGGAGGGTGAAAGTTCTTGCCAGATATTGCACCTAAGCTGTGACTAAAGAATTATTTATCCCATCCAATTGCATTTCAGGATGGGTTTTGGTGCTTTTCTTAGTTGTGCTCCTCCAATGTCAGCTAGGAGACAGTGCTGAGATTAAAGAGATTTGAGCTGTTTGACCATGCAGATTATAGTCAAGACCTCAAAGATTTTTATTCTGCATTAGAACAGGAGATTAGAATAATTTAATTTTTTTTCAATAGTAGTTTATTATAAAAGTCTCTGGTTTTACCACTGGTAAAATTATTCAGAGGATGCACTGAAGACTCTCAAGCACAACAAATATCAAAGCGAAAGGAATTTCCAGCTAACAGTGTTACTGATACATTTGAGGAGGATTCTTTTGTTTTACACCAGTTGTTCACCTGCTTGGTTTTATGTTGTAAGTCTTGCATGTGTGTGTTAGTGGTGCATTGAAAGATGAACATATGTAGGTTTTCATGCTATAGACTCATTTGGATACACTCGAGAAAATAATCTAATTTTAGATTGACTTTTCCTTTCCCTGTCTTTCTTAAAGTACTTTTCAAAATCTTCTAAAGGCCACCACTGGCAACATCACCTCAGAAAAACTTTTAGATTTTGCTGGATAACTACATTGCTCTAAACAAGAATGGAAATGCATTTTAATGAAGGCATTTTTTCCCAAGTTCTTAATTAAATCGGTCCTTGCTTCATTTTTTTTTCCTTATTTTTTTCCTTGCCTCAACTTTCCTTTTAACATTCTGATGAAGAGCTATGAATCTGGTGTCCATAAGAGGACCTTTTATCACTATATTTTGTCTACAAAATTCTCCTGGCACTTAACCATGAATTTTTCATTTCTTTCAATATTTTCACCTTTTTCACAATTTTTCATTATTTGCTATTAAACTAAGCCATCTTATTCCCATGATAGTATTTGTCCACTTAAATATTTCCATTATTTCCAGCAGCACTACTCATGATTAACTCATTTCTGCAAGACAGAAAATCTTTCAGCCACAATAAGCTCAAGTACTGTATGTTGGCAAAATATTAGGTGCTTTTGCTCCCACAAAAGCTGATGAGCATGGCTGTCCTGAGTGCTGATGACATCAATATCCTGGAGACTGGTTTTTTTTTTTCTTTTTAAGATAGAGGAGACTTGGAAATTTTTATGTCTCTTGATAGAAAAGCATCAGCCACACTTCCTGCAGCTTCAACAAGTACATGCAACACAGGCAATGTTCATCAAGGCCTTTCTTCCTTCCATAAACCCATTTTTTTTTCTCCTTCATCCAACTGCAGAGCAATGTGGCTGAGGTATGCTGTGTCAGAGGCAAAGGTTTCAGTTACTGTTGACTGCATCTGGCAGGTCACAGCTATTATTTCCTTCCCCTTGTAACTATCTGCTCTCTTCACCTGGGACCATCCTATTTCCTGGCCCTGTGACTATTGTTTCCTTACATGCAGCACATGGGAAAGAGACATCTCCATATATCATCACCTCACTGTCCATCCATCATATTCTCTTTGGATGGTATACCTTCTGTTACGCCCATTGAGAAATATTTTTCTTTTTGTTACCAACAGAGGAGCAAATCAGCCCAAAACATAATTTTCAAAAGGTGCTTTTCCAGATCAAGATGGAATATGTAGGAAGAGCTCATTCACGCTATTTCTAGTGGTGTGTTAATGAAATATTATGAACAGACAACTGCTGCAATAAAAACTCAAGCATGTCAAAGTTATGTCCCTTATAAATCATACTTTACAGGGAAGTAATTCTTTTCAGCTGCTCTGACATTTAAGCCCTGGATGTACACACTACCCATATCTGGTGTTTGTTGTTGGCTTTGTCCCTACACAGTCTGGTCTTTGGGCAAGATTTCTGATGTCATTATAGAAGGTAACCATATTCAAGTCTGCAGTTTTGTTCAGCCCTTGGTCTCGCCCCAGTGCTTTCCATCCCCGTGGTACTCCGAGGCCCCTCAGCCTGGCTCCTGGAGGTCCAAGCACTTGCACAAATTACGAGGGTGGCATTGCAACAGCAAGGCAGAGTCAGACCAAGCACGCTGAACATTTTTGTCCCTATTATGCTGGCTGTTGTCCCTTCTTTTTCTGGGAAGCTACTTATCGTGTCTCGCCTTCAAGGACAGTATTTCATTTTGATTTGTGTGGAACAGCAAGGAAATGGAGATCAAAGTGATCAGCTGCTGAATTGTGTGTCCTTTACCTTTTATTAGAGGTGTTAGTTCACATCTTCATGAAGGATGTATTACGTGATCACAGAAATAGATTTACCCCTTTTTAAATGCCTTTTATCAATTTCCTCTTGCCATAAAGTATGAATTATTGACAAACCCCAGGTCTTCTGTCACACCTACCTCTCTGGTTTAATAGCCCTCTCCTACATGCCCTTGTTGCTATGGTGCTCCATTTCACAGCTACAAAGCATTATATATTGTAATAAGTGACATATGCTCAACACAGCCCAAAAAGTCAGCACGCTGGCAATTAATAACTTTGAATTCTTGATTTAAGCAAAGTTTTTTGAGGGCATAAGGCAACCAAAGTGTTGACAGGAATGGCAAAGGTACTCGTGAGGTAATTCTCCTGGTATTTACCATTTGAAAATGTGTCATGGGACAAGGGGTTTGCCTAGAAGCAGTGAGTAAAATATTGAATGTATGCAGCAGAGAGGCAGATTTCTCAGGTATATCATATTTTATTGATATTTTTAGTTAAAAATAAGCAAACAAACCTATGTCTTATGCTGCTTACCTTCTGGCTCATAAGTATAAAATTGACAGAAAAGGTGATGATGTCTTAAATGTGTGAGACCTCAGACAGTGCAGCAACTTGAAATGAAAAGTCTGGAATTTTTCAGAGAGAGAAAAAAAAAACCAAAACAGGAAACTTTGCATTACCTCTTTCCTTATAATAACAACTTCTGTATTTTTATTGTGCACAGAACTGCCAGGATTATTAAAAAAAAAAAAAAAAATTCTGTCTTGGGAATTGAACCTTCAGTGTCTTCCTGTGTAAGTTAATGAAGTGGTGCTACCACTTCTTTGAGAAGCTAATGGACAACCAACCATCTAAAAATCATTTGCAGTCACCGGTGTATTAACATGTACATTCATTGTAATGCAAATAAAAAATTTAATAAAGTTACATTTATTCACTAAATGTGGATAATAACACATGCATTTTTAATATGCAATAAAGTGAAATAATATAAATATATAGAGTAACATTTGACAAGGACTGCTAGAAAGTGTCAAGAGAAATGGGTCCAGGCATAACTCAATTCTTGCTACTTTAAAACAGTTGTTAGGGGTCCTTTTAGAAGACCCTTACCACTAATGCCATGCTGAAGCAAAATATGTTTAAGTTGGCCAAACCCTTTTTTTTTTTTTTACCTCAAAACATAGAGTGTAAAATTGACAAATATGCGTGGTTTTAATGTAAAGATACTGTTCTCACAAACTAATGAAACTGAAGCGCAGATCCCTAGCTCCCCTGATGCTTGGCTGGGCATGCTCAGTAATGAACCACCAACTGTGTTTTCAGCATGCACAGAAACACTGGTAACAAAATGCTCAGAGCTGGCTGAGTCTGTTATGAATATTTTAAAGGAAATGTTGAGTGTCCAGGGAAGTCTCAGCGGACTTTGAATTTTCTGGCAGTGGTATGTCCCCTGCAAGGCATAACCCACTTAGGAAATCCTCCAAAGGAGGGGTTTATGTCTGGTTTTTTCACATTTGCTGAATCCTGTCACAATTGTTTTTCAAGGTTTAAATGCCCAGCCCTTTTCTGGCTGCCTGGTGCTAGTGCTGAGCCGATTGCCAGCTCTACCAGCCCCAGCCCCGCTGCCAGACAGGGGCTGCCGGGACTGGCACCTCTCCCTGGCAGGAAGGGCGGGCAGGTGCTGGGCACCACCACCACCCGCCAGAGGTTAAAATGCTGCTGCTTCCCACTGTCCTGGCTCCAAACGGTCTCCCACTGCCAGCATACGAATGAAGCCAACATCGGTGTCTCCCTTACTTTTTCCCTTGCGTCAGTCCGTGATGTTTATCTAGTGAGCAGGAGTAATGTTAAAAATAACTCTTGGGAAGAAGCCGAACACCGACTTTGTTCTGTCTTTAACCTCAGGCAGACTGTTGTCAGCAAGAGACTTTTCAATTATTTTATTTTTTCCCCCGTACCAGCTTTTTTCTACTAGATAGCACTGTACTGAGGCCCAGAGACATAGACTGTATTCCCAGCTCAGATGTTTTTGGTACCGTTTCCAATCCTTCCGCCATGTACCTGGCGTGTCATACACCATCTCTCTCGGGCAGCGATTGCTCTTTGCTGCATGCTTTTACACCACCTACCAAACCTCTTCTGGGGGCTCTGGTTACAGGGAAAAGGTAAATAACAAAACTAAAGAGAAATTCCTAATGAGACCAATCTCGATAACTCTTTTTCTAAACATCCTGCTAAAAGAGGCAAGAGGGGACGACAGCTAAAAGCACAGGCTTTAATTTAGCAAGAATTAAAGTGATGTCTGTGTGTGCGTGCACTGCGACTGCAAGGCAGAATTTAACTCCGTAGAAACTTTTGATACTTTAAAATGTGTTTTCAATCCAAATTGGACAAAAGGCTATGTTTTGAGAACCTTACACTAAAATGCTCCCCTGATGTATTTGGAACTGCTGCTGTTTCGGTCATGTCAGATCATTTTCCAGATTGTAAAAGATATTTCCTTGCAGGGAAAGAAGACTGATATCTTCTTGGAATAGGCTCAAAACATTATGATACAAACATCAAATAACATCCATTATTAAATAAGCCATATAAATAGCAATTACTGCTAAATTCTTTGAATCATGAAATCATTGAATGATTTAGGTTAGAAGGGACCACTGGGAGGGTGAAATAGTCCAACCTACTGCTCAAAGCCAGGGTAGCTTCAAAGAGCAATCAGCTTGCTGAGGGGCTCATCCAGCCAAGCACTGAACACTTCCATTGATGGAGACTCTGCAGCCTCTTTGGACAACTGACGCAGTACTTAACCTTTTCATGGTGTTTTGTTTGGGTTATTTTCCCTCACCTTATACCCAGCTCTAATTTCTCTTGCTGTGATTTAGGAACATTTCTTCACTTTTTCACTGCCCACCCCTGAGAAGGGTCTGGCTCTGTCTTCTCTGGACCCCCTCTAGGTGGTTGAAGACCATAGCACGTTGCCCTTTTTCCTTCCAGTCTTGAGGCTGAGCAAGCCCAGCTCCGTCAGCCCCTCCTGTAAGTCGTGTGCTCCAGCCTCCTCCATGGGTGTATCAATACCTCTCCCGTAGTGAGAGGCGGCATTTGGGGCACTGCGTGTGTGATGTGGTCTTGCAGATGCCCAGTGGAGGGAAATAATTAATTCCCAACCTGCTGCCTACCCTCTTGCTGAAGCTGCCCAGGTTGAGGGTGCAGGGCATGAATTTGCCTTTGCTGAGCTCCTTGAGGCTCCCCTGGGTCCATCCTTGCCCCCGTCACATTCCCTGAACAGTAGCCCTGCCTTCCAATAGATCCTCTGTGCACTGCAATGTGGTGGCACCGCAGATTTGCTGAGGGTGCATTTTTTCCAGTTATTTTGGTCCCTGGTGGAGATACATCAGCCCTGTTATTGAGTCCTAAGGATGCCACTCATAACTGGCCACTGGCTTTAATCACTGCTCACTCAAACCCAGCAGTCCAGTTCAGATTTTTACCCGTGCCTAAAGAGAATTAATTATTATAGTGATTATAATATAATCATTATATTTTATATTTTAATATACTTAAAAATGAAGGCAAACAGAATCAAAATGGGAACACTGACATGTTTTCCATAATTGAAATGGTGTTTTATCATACTTTAAAACTATCATAAGTTATTTTGGTATACTCTTCTTTCTCTGCTTTTCACTTAAAATTAAGTGATTGCTAGAATCAACTTCTAAATTATTACATTTTAAAATAAAATTAAGTAGACACTGTCTCAGCCTGGCTGAAAGTAATATTAAGACACAAGAATGATCCTTTGAATTTTTAAAGGAGAATTTCAGGATTTTTTGTTGTTGTTGTTAAATCAAAAAGCCAGATATGGTTGCCAGCCTGGATCTGGAATCATGAACACCAAGGTATAATAATATGTTGTTGCTCAGTTTCCTGCTTTTACTGGCTTGCTTGAGTGTTATGGCTGCTATAGAGTATCAGTTCTGCTGAGAATGTGTTTGACAGCAGCCAGACAGGTTTCCTCTGCAGAACCGTCACAAGGCCAGCATCTGAGCCGCTACTGCTTGAAATTCAACAAGGCATTTCTCCAAAGCCAGTCTAAAGGTTGTAATGGCCAAGATTTATCTTGGTAATTTTGGTCTTGGCCCATTGGAAATGTTTTTTAGCCTTCAGACATGCTGCTGGTCAAAGCTTTCCAATGGGATGTGAGCCATAGACTTTCTCAGTCGTCGTAGCTGAGTTATTTTGCTACTCAGCTATGCAGAAGCAGCAGGCCTTTAGGCTAATTAATAAATCATCAACGCATTTGTGGTGTGAAAAATGAAATATTTATGCTTGCCAGAGTAATATTTCTGTCTTGCAGCCCCATGCTCTGTTGATGCCTGATGGAGGATGAAGTAAATACCAGCTGGTGTAGAATGAGCAGAATATAATTACTTTCTACAAAGTTAACTGAATATTAAAAATAGAAGTCAGAGAAGCTGGCAAAAAGGGAAAAAAATATATATACATGCCTGAAAGGCAAGGCATAGCCAATACATGAAGGGAACACTTGCCTAACTAGTGCCGTGGGGATAGAGAACCTGCAGGATCCATATTGTGTACAAATGTGTCACACAGAGGTCTTTTTACAGAGCAGTTAGTGACCAGCTGGAGTAGTTAAAAGGCCTGAAGGGAAGCCAAGGATGCTCTAATGTTCCGGGTGGTCATCATTAGGGGACCAGTGAAGGACTTAAAGCATCAGATGTTGTTGCTTTTCAAAAATGTGTCCACTATTAAAAGAAAGAAAATATTACTTCTAGGTTTTAAGGCAACCAGGAGCTAGTTTTGTTCTTTGTGTTCTGACACAATAGTAGATTTAACGGAGCTGTGCTGGGTGTGATTTCTGCAATCACTGCTCCAGTCCTTCCCCACGGAGTGAATGTGTGAGCATCAGGCCAATCAAACCCCTTGAAGAAAAACATTCTCATGGATCAGAAAGAGGATTTAACCCCTTATTTGAAGTGGAGACTCTACAATAATCAGCTAAAAGCGATCTACACAAAGGGCTGATTTTACATGCTGGCAGTTACAATCAGAGGGATTGAAAGGGCGAGCCATCAAAAAAGCTATCCAGACAGGTGGAGGGGTGGCACTGTGCAGGTCAGACATAAGCCTGCACTCCCATCTCCCAGTTCTAATTTCAGATAATTTTTTTTTCCTTGACAATTTAGTCTGACTCTTTCCCTTTGTTTTGTGTGTACTGTCTGAGGTTCTGATAAAAGCCAAATGTCCAAAATCCAGGAAGAACGTTCAATTCCTGTGAATTTTTTCATTTGCTTCCACAGCCATGAGAGATTACGTTGTTCAGGTGTTCAAGTTCAGTTGAGCAAATTTGCTTCTGAGTCTGTGTCTGAACCAAAGCTCGATGCCAAATCCTCCAGACTGGTAATACTGTCTATTATATATGTTCAGGTTCAGTGATTTATACTACAGTCAGTATGGAAGGACAGACTTCTAACATGGATTATTGGGAGTGTTTTGCAGTGAAGCATTTATTTTAAAATAGCAAGGAAACATATTGTTCCTTTCTGTTCTTGACTTTTCTGAAGTCATGCAAGGACCTGAGGTTTGCACACAAGACAGTGGCCAGCTCATCAAGCTGTTTGTCTTATGGGGATCATTTGGCATCAAAAAGAAGAAGAAAAAAAAAAAAGGTTTTCATTTTGTGTTTTTTTCTGTTAAACGTTTGCTGTGTAATATGCTTATAGCACTGTTGTCACCATTTAATAATACAGTTGCCCTTGATGTATCATCAGGGCCATGTTATGATTGACTCTGTACCACGGCACAAAACTGTCTCAAGGCATGTGCTCTCTTCCCTCGAACACCATGCCAGAGGAGTGGAGGAAGCTGGAGTTTTTGCTCCTTTCCTCTCCATCACTGTGAATGTGCGAGCATCAGGGCAGTCACATAGAGAGGGAAAGTGGCACACAAGAAACTGAAAGTCTTGTTCCCATGTGGCAGCAGCAAACATGATGCAGCCAGGTCCCCTCAATTGCCTCACCATCAAACTGCCTGCTAATTATGATTTGAAAGAGCCAGCAGTATAGGTACAGAGAGGGATGAATGTACCCTTTTGCACTTGTCTGCTGGAATAAAATCAACCGCATTCAAGGAATTTGAGAAATAGATATAAATATTTCAGGAAGAGGTAAATTTAAGATCTTCAAATGCTACTTTAAAAGGATGCTGGACTGTTTGAGAATATCCCTTTGAAATAGAAGAATTACAGAAACAGCAAACGATCCTCTCCTCTCCTCTCCTCTCCTCTCCTCTCCTCTCCTCTCCTCTCCTCTCCTCTCCTCTCCTCTCCTCTCCTCTCCTCTCCTCTCCTCTCCTCTCCTCTCCTCTCCTCTCCTCTCCTCTCCTCTCCTCTCCTCTCCTCTCCTCTCCTCTCCTCTCCTCTCCTCTCCTCTCCTCTCCTCTTTCCTTCCTTTCCCTTCTTTTCTCTGTTTGCAACAGGGATTAGAACTAAATGTCGTATTTTAGGTCCATGCTTCATGTTTGCTTCTACAAGAACAGACAATTTAAATGTCAGTTATTATAGCTTGTCAATAAATTTCAGAACGTGAGCAAATCTGGCAAACGTGACTGACAGCTACAAATTAATTTAGCTTTGTTAAATAACTGGGCAGCACTGCACTGCCATTGCTGACATGCATCAGAGTATAACACTAGTAATTCAGAGTCTGAGCTGTTGTGTTGTCATGAAATACAAATTATGTGGATTCTACTCATCTCCTAGGAAGAGAGAACAATTTGAGGCTGTGATGCCCTTTAGGAGAAGTAATCAGTAATCCAAAAAGCTCTATGGTTTTATATTTAACAAACAGAGCAGTGGTATGGTTTAAAACAAAGCAGGCTATCATCAGCGCATAAAATCCTAACCACTGGTGTATATGGTAAAAATTAGTATTTGCTGCTTAGAAAGAAAAGACATATTGTGGAAATGAAGGCCCTCACAAAGTTAAAAGTCAGTCAAAAGCCAGCACGAGCTACCGCTAGGTAACCAGAACTTTTGAATATGAAGCCATTTTATTTAAGCACTGAAATAAAGTCACAATAGACTAAAAACAGGTGTGTGTGAAACACTAGGCTATATCCACACTGGGGTGTTGTACCTGAAAATAATAATAATATTAATGCTAATCTTCCAGGTTAGAATTACCAGATGCTTTTGTTGTAGAGTATATGCAAAACAGTTTTCTTGACAGGGGTATTATTAGGGAAAAAAAAAAAAAAAAGGAAAGAAAAATGAAGAGAAACTGTAAGGAGGTGTTTTATTCAGAGCAGGTGGCCAGATAGGGGTGATGTAAAAAGTCACAAAATTCTTCTTTGACTAATGTTGTTAGTTGGCTGCATTGGATCGTAATCCATACCAAGTACCCAAGGAAAAATGGGTGTTCCTCTCACTAACATAAATCAATGGTCTTGTCTTCAAAGCTTTTGCCCTCTTCCAACGGCAGTAGACTGTGGCCCTAATGTTGTAGGTATCATCTACTCTCTTCAGAAGAGTTTGCCATGAAGCCGGGTTAATGGAATTCAGCACCTCTCCCACTGTGTGAAACACTGTGTAGGAGTTGTTCTACACCTGCTGAAGATTTGTTGGAGATGTGTGCTTAGGCATGTGTGTATGATTAACTTTTGTGCTGTGCTTTACATTGCTGCAATTTCAAGATTTGTTTCTTTTTCCATTTTTTTTTTTAAAGTCTGTTTGTTTTTAATAAGCACATGTTCTTCCCACACAATTAGTGATTAACATGGGTAGCTTCTTTCACTGTTCAGCTCCATCTTCAGTCTTTCTTGTTATGGATTTCTGGCTTGAACATTTCTTTGCTACAGATAGGATGAGCTTACTAGTTTATCATGTCAAAGACACAATACAGCTATGAAATATGATTCCTTTTGATCACCACTGACGTGAGTTGATCTGGAGCCTCCCTCTGTCAGAGTTGGCACAATGTCCATTTCAACCCTGATTTGCAGGGAAACAGATGCCACTGTATGTATTCTGCTCAAATTCTCTAGAAATATTTGACTTTTTTCTTTTTCTTGAGGTTTTTCATTTGTTTTGTTTTGTTGGGTGGTTTTTTTCTTAATTTTTCACTATTTAACAGTGTTATGAAGAACACAAAGAAATTCTAGCTGTACTTACCATGAGGCTACTCCTCCACCTGCAGAGGAATTCAGGCTGATATATCTTCTCCCACAGAAGACATAAAGTAATTAATCTACAAAAAATACAAAAGGCCTCAGTTATCTCAGCTGGCTGTTAGTCCCAAGGTTTAATGATGATGGTGCGAATTTCAGCACTATTCATTATTTCATGGAGACATCTAGCAATGTTTCTGTCATCTGAAGCATTTTAAGAAGCCAGTCAGCAAAAGTTAACTTTGGGACTATAAAGGATCAAATAATACTCCAATTAAAGATTTTGTACTTCAGTGGAGAGCCTGAGAGAGCAAAGTAGGGGGAGGCATGATTTGTGGATCTCAGAGGGGAAATAAAGATATTGTAGGAGAAATAGAGGGACCGGATCATTTTAATAGTCAATTTTATTTAAAACCATTCAACCACAGTATGAGTGATGTACTTTATAATTCATTTGGACTTTCAGAGGTGTTGTGAGAGCAGGTTTGAAAGCACTTGAGCAATATTCTGAGGGGAGAACATGGCAAAGTGGTTACAGTTTTTCTGTATGCTCTAGCAGCCACTTCATCATGTATTTTAAAGTAACCTTTCTCATTACTTGCCATTCATCTGGTTCAGCATCCTTCAGTTGGATTGTCAAATGATTGTAGTACCAACTGGATCTGCCTGGTGCGGAGCATTTTGAAACTCCAGCTATTTCTTTAAGGTCCAAAACAAGGGATGATCTTTGTTTTGATGAAGTCTGCCATGTGGCAGCCTAGGCAATGATATCCGTACAGAGAGAAAGATTCCTTGAGAGTCAGGAAGCATTTTGAAAGTTTTTGGTGCTTGCTTAGGCCATTTTCCCTGGCTGTAATCTTAATAAACTAAAGTTGTTCTATGAATTTCAGTCTTTTCAAAGCCTGCAAACATCCCTGTGATATCTTTAGTTTCGATCACAGGAGCCTTATCTCATCATGTGTTAAATCAAAGTGTTATGATAAATAATGCAGTATTTACCACTGTTAACCTGTTGGGTTGCTAGGTTCAGTGCTTCGTCTCCCCATCCAAGGGCTCAGAGTCGCTGTGCATTTGATAACCGCTGTAGTTAGCTGATCAAATTTACATGCCATGAACATGTCAGGGTTTGGGGTTTGTTTGTTTCTTTCTTTCTCTTCCTAAGAAAACAATAATCCAGAAAAAAAAAAAAAAAACGAACTGTGGTATAAATATAACATGTAATGAAATTGGCCTGAGTCTGAAACTCATCAGTCTGGAACTCATAGATGTTGTAAACCCAACAGGTAATAGATAAAAGGTCATCCTATTGCATGGACATTGCTTTAGATAAAATAGCTGTTAGAGTTAATAATTCTCACTATAAATCCTACTAACATAAAAAGCTCAGTTATACAACTGTAGTTATTTTTATATCAATGACCATAATTATTAATATGAACCCTTCACTATAACAGATTTTGCTCTGTCAACTGTGTGCCCAGAGTATGGAAGTCCCCAAAATGACCACTAGGGAAAGGAGTTGGTATTATTACAATATTTCATTTGCATTGGGTACCTTAAATCTACAAAGGACCACATCTATCATAATTAGGCTCACCATCAAATCACAACATTGGCAGAGAGCCATATAAAGCACAATCAGTTTGGAGTCAGAGTCTGGTTTCAGCACCGACGTACCTTGAAAAGAGCTTTCAGACCTGAAGAAGGACCTGTGTAAATTTTTCTGTGCTTTCAAATTATATGAGTTGGCCTAATAAGAGCGATCCCCTCCCCATATGAATCTGGCTTCCTTATAAAATCATATTCACACACATTAAATCCTTAGTTAAACATAAGATTAGGCTTGAGCAGCTCTCTGGTCAATACTTCATATGGGCCATGTTTAGTCTGCTTAGACTACCTGAGTTTTCAGGTCTAACATGACCTCTCACTCTTCTGAAGCCATAGAGCCAGACTATCAGAAAGAGAGTAGTAAAGAACTGACGTGGTCAGTGTTTAGTATGAATTTAAGTGTAAGTGTCTGTCCTGGTTTCGGCTGGGATAGAGTTGATTGTCTTCCTAGTAGCTGGTACAGTGCTGTGTTTTGAGTTCAGTATGAGAAGAATGTTGATAACACTGATGTTTTCAGTTGTTGTTACGTAGTGTTTAGTCTAAAGTCAAGGATTTTTCAGCTTCTCATGCCCAGCCAGTAAGAAAGCTGGAGGGGCACAAGAAGCTGGGAGGGGACACAGCCAGGGCAGCTGACCCAAACTGGCCAAAGGGGTATTCCATACCATGGGACGTCACATCTAGTATAGGAACTGGGGGAGTGGGGGCGGGGGGATTGCCGCTCAGGGACTAACTGGTCATCAATCGGCGGGTAGCAAAATTGCACTGTGCATCATTTGTATATTCCAATCCTTTTATTATTACTGTTGTAATTTTATTATCATTATCATTATTAGTTTCTTCTTTTCTGTTCTATTAAACTGTTCTTATCTCAACCCATGAGTTTTACTTTTCCCAATTTTCTCCCTCATCCCACTGGGGGAGGTGCGGGCAGTGAGTGAGCACCTGCATGGTGCTCAGTTGCTGGCTCTGTTAAACCACAACAGTGTCTGGTCCTGAGTTGTTTGTCAGCATTATGTGCAAATATAGAACATTTTTGTGATTTATGGAAAGCTTGCTTTATTTCTGCACCGCCTCGTGAAAGAACTGAAAGTTTTCTGTTTGCGTGGAGGAAGCCTGAGAACCACCTTGGGGGATCGGGGACTAAGTGATGGTAATTTACCTTAGTTGGCCTCCAAAATGAGCTTACTAGGACTAATCACAAATGTAGCATATGTCTCCTGTGAGGATTATCCTCCTCTTCTTTGGAAAGAAAAAGCAGAGAATTACAGAGAAGACTTCAAATAGTCTCTAGGTTACTGCCTTGCTAGTTGTGACTTCATTCTGGTATAATCTTGGGGTTTACTACTCGAAGATAGACCTTCCTTCCCTCTTAGATCATCTGTTTGTTTTCATAGCATCAGACGGGGCCTGCTCTGGGGATCACCCCACTCATTTGTTTCAGGACTGGCAAACTCCTTCTCCTTTGCTGCTGTGTTCCTGACAGAAAGGCAGATTTGGGGTTAGTTTTTTTGAGGCTCTGGGACTTAGATTCATTGGTCAAGAGGTCTGACTTAAATTGCTGTCATTGTCCAGCCAGCAAGTGTCCACTGCATGTGTTTATTTTTCCACTTCCAGCCAGGGGGCTGGGATGAAGTTTCTTTCTTAGTTTCTTTAAATAGGAAGAAACTGGTTTTGCTTCACTTGCTATGCAAATAAGGCACACTGCATATGAAACAGGTTAATTGAAATGACTTAAAGATGGAGGGGCAGACAAAGTAGATGATCCCTTAGGTATCAGTTGAGAGGTGTGTTGTCAGAAATAGCTTATAAGTGTGAAGAGGTAAATAAAGTTCTACTTTTTGGACCTTCAAAACTCAAGATTATAATTTCTATGCTCATTTTTTTCCAAGACAACTCTTGCTTTCTGAGTAAGAAATAACAAGGAAAAAAAAAAAAAAAAAAAGAAATTTGCATTGCAGTGGGGTACCTATGTGCAAAGTACCTAAGAAGACTTTGTAATGAAAAGCAAATAAAAATTAACTTATAAAACATTCTTCACTAGCATACTAGATTTCTTGGTGTTTAAAGGTAGAACTATGTGAACTGTTATGCTTTATTAAGTGACATTACTAGAGAAGAAGCTATGGGAAGTAAAAGCAGAAGAGTTGTAAGAAACTAATAGAGTTAAACTTGCAAATTTAACATGGAACATTTCAACTTTTCTCAAGTAGAGATAATCAAACCTTGCTAATCTATTTTATAAAGTCTCATCACATAGGGATAATTACATTAAAATTAGTTCTGAGTGTAAAGTAGGATTCACTACCCATACTAATATGATAGAACTTTTAAACTGTTTGCTTCAATGAATGCTCCTTTAGTATGGTTCAAGGCATCCTAAAAGCTTGCAGGGAACTGACAAAGGTGCCTTTGAATACTTTAATTATGCATGGCCATCTTTATCCTATTTTGACTGAGACTTATCTAGATTACATGATTGGTTAGCCTTAAAGTTGACCCTTAAATTAAAATGTTGTCTCTTTGAAGACTACCAATCAAATTAAAACAACCAGTCACACTTTAACCTCTAAAATGAACTGGTTTTTAAGTGGTCTCTTTTAATGATCAGTTCCTACAAAATAATCTATAATTGTCAGCGGTCCACACTAAAGAAATTCAAACTCAGACGAAGACTAGGACTGTGATGGGTCCTTCTCCCAGTGCTTTCTGATATTTAGAGCTATCATTTTGGTAAGAACATAGACCAAATTAGAATAATGCCACTCTCTAAATTGGGTTGATGGCTGAGATGAAGTGAATAGAAAGCCTGAAAACCAATTATCTTCTGACCACCACATGAAGACTTCTAACTGCAGAGTCAAGAGCTGTTCTTCCACTGTTTATTAAACTCCAGCGCATCTGGGGGACTTTCAAGCATATGCCTAGTCTAAAGCCTTTAGAAAAGTTTCTACGTTTCCACCATGTCTCTGCAGCTGGCTGTAAGTGTAAGCCCCATGGTGGCAAGCTCCTCTCCTCCTTTTAGGTGTTTTGTGGGTGGGATCCCTGAGCTTTAGCATGTTCTGTGGCTCCAGAGAGACCACTGTGTTCTCTTCTCCTCCTTGCAAAGCTTAAGTTGGTCTGGAGGCACCAGACAAAACGAGGAGAATATACTGTCTTTTTTAAAAATTTTAGCTTTCTGTACAATTTCTTTAAAGAAAAATGTATTCTGTAGCGTACTTTTACAGTACAGCTAGCTGGCAGCAAATACTTTGTATATTTTTTGTAGTATTTCACATGACATTTCTCTAAAACACTAACTGTAAGAGAATTTCATGTCTATATTAACAAAACTGGTAATAACAGCTGATGTAAAATTCTTGCATAAAACTACCACATCACTCCTTTAGTGTATGATAACAATGACTTTCTATTACTTATACTGATTTAAGCCTCAACATTGACAAAGTGAGTTTGTATCAAAAAAATGTGGTGTTTGAGTTAAACCAGAGTGTTTTTCTAGTATGGCTGCAAAAGTTGTAAACTTGGGGGATATCTGGCTGCTCATTACAAAATATCTAATTCTTCATTTATTTTTACACAAATGTGATCAGTACCTTTAAAATATTACTTTATTGAAAAATAGCTTTAAGCTGAAAATGTTTTTAACAATAAAAGGTCTGTGTATGTCATGATGCTATACAAGAGATAGGGGGGACCTATCCTGTCATTCTGTGTCTTATCTGTGTTTCTCCTGTCATTCAGATTTCTGTCACTTTTCAAACTATTTCATTACATATATAGTGCATTTGAGATTATGCCCATTAGTGTCAGTATATATCATCTGCGCTATTGCAAATTGTTATTGCATCAATGGCTGAATTTAGCCATACCTATTTCAGTATTTCCATCATACACAGGCATAGGCTAAGACATGATTATGTTCCTGGGTATGGTTATTGTTTTAACTGAGCAGTTAAATTATGTCTTGGGTTTCAGCATAATATGCACAGACCTCACGAACAAGTCTTTATGCAAAAGTTGAAAGCACAAGCAAACCCTGGTTGGTGTGGCTATGCTTACAATTCTAAATTAACTCAGCTGAAGCACTGTTTTAGATGCTAGCAAAACCTAGTCAGGGTGTGTTTACTTGGACATATTTCTTCAGTTGCTAGTGAAACTAGGAGAAAACTTAGTGCATGAGAAAGCAGAGCATCAACATCAGTAAATACGGCAACAAAAAGTCAATAATTATAAATAATAAAAGGTACTGCTACAAAGAAATAGCCTTTAATGCCCATCCTCTATCCACTTCCATCAACTTCTGAGATGATACTTTTATCTGCCACTTCCTTCTTTCCCATCTCCCACACTATATATAATTTTTTATTAGTGGAGCCAAACATCCAGTAATACAATGGGCTAAGTACAGAAATGCAGTCAGAAAGGCTTTTCTTCCTCACTTAATGAAAGAGTTATTCTGAGGCTCTACTATATAACCCAGTTGTATTGATTTCTGCTTCTTATATGTTAAGTAGGAAATTCTCACTAGAATTTATTTGTACTGGCTCTTTGTTGCCTTGAAGTTTCAGTAAATAGCTGAATTTCACCAAGAAGTTTCTTCTTTGTAAAAATCTTTTGAAGAAATCAAATAAATGGCAAACAGGTGAAAAGGTGTCTATTGTTTTAGAGTTGCATCTTTTCAAGGATTTTCCCCCTTTTTTGTTTGATATTACTTTAAAATTGATTAAGAATTTCTGTACATTCTGGGGGCACTTCAGAGCATCATTTGAAAGACTGATGAGTAGAAAGCTTATGCAAATAAATTTTGTCTATATTTGTCCTTTCATCTGTTTCCTAGTACACCTTGGCAGAACACTCCTCCCCCTTTTTTCTCCCTGGTCACCAAAAATGATAATGATGACCTCCTCTAAAGCTTCCTTTGCTGCCTCTGATCTTGTGGACTCTTCAAGTTTTATTAGTGTAAACTGAAATAGCTTTCAGAAGCTCTTAATTGGTTTGTCCTGGTTTAGCATATGACTTGTAGTATTTTTGGAGGTTTTGTTTGGTTGTTTACTTAATCCTCCCATAACTGTCTTGTTGATCTAGGACACTTTAGATCAAGTGTTGCAAAAATGACATCATGACATTCTGTGCTTCTCTGTTTGAGCAAAAAAAATATCTGTCTGGAGTCTCCAGGGGATCACTACTCAGCCACTTCAAAGAAAGGGTCTTTTAATGATTTAACCTCTTGATTCTACTTAGGGTCTATAGATAGATGTGTATCCTTTTCTAGTTCATGGTAAATGAAGCACAGTACTTTGAAGAGAAAAATCTAGGATTATACACACATACACACATATAACCTAGACAATTTTAAACACACTTTGATTTTCTACTGTTTTTACTTGACTGTTAGAGTATGCAAGCGCAATAAAAATTAAAATGTTGTTAGATGACATTAACATTGACCACAGAGCAACTGCTTGCAGAGCACCATTCTCATGGGGATTATTGTTGCATAATTATTTGCAAAATTGTTTGATTTTGTTATGACCTTTTCTCTTTTATTGTTTGAGGTTTACCTAAATTTATATAATTGATTTTTTTTTCCTTTGTGTAATTATTTGTTAAGGGAACTTCTTCAGTGACCTATAACCCTGCCTGCATGATGCTTTTTTTTTTACTTATGGCCACTGCAGTTTGAGCCACTGGACAGAGGGTATGTTTCAAATGTAAATCTCAAAGTATTTAACCTGTTGAGAAGAAAGTTTTTTGATTTACTGAACAACAAACTCCTCATTTAGATTCCTATGCATAAGGTTGATTATTGCTGTTGGTTTCTAAGCCTCACACGTATGCTGCTTGGAAACTCCACCTTCTTAAACCCAGCAATTTTAGCGACACAGTTGAAGTGTTCTTTACACAGCTCATTATTGCAGAAAATTCATTAGTCCAGCCATACAGTCAGGGAAAATGGGAATGCTATCTGAAAAGATTAATCCTTGGCACACAATCCTGAAAGCAGCCAAGTCTGGGAGAAAAGGTTATGACTGAAGTTTGTCTTCATTCGAGTTTCTCTGAAGGGCAGAACTGACCTCGTTAATGCAGTCGATGGAGAACATAGAGGAGCTCTACAGCTCAGTGGGTAATACCCCTACTAAGAAGAGCTTATCAGTTTCTATGTTAATGCTGTTTCAATTCAATGTGCTTTTTAAAAAAAAAAAAGTTTTAACACCCCCCTTCCCAACCCATCTCAGAACACAATAAATGAGAACATAGATTTCAAATCTATTTCTATGTTCTTGCACTATAAAAAATAGGTCTTTTAGGAAAACAGTTTCAGAAACATGTTGCAAAGAGTTGGACACCTTTTCCCATTTTTTAGTCCTTTGCTAGCTGCTGCAGCATCCTCTGGGCAAGTCGCAGGCTCTGCAGGGAATCTCAGAAATTATGTTTTGGTGGATTCTTTTTCTTCATGCTGGAGAAGGCAAAGTTAGGATATGGTTAATTTTGTAGGTGTTTTGGAAAAAATCTTCTAACTACATGCAAAGACCTTGTTGAGTAAGGTTAAGGGCATTTGCCATCAACCTTCAAGGACAAATTGTTAGAGCTGAGGTTATAGTCCCTTGCCTGGTTTCTCTCTATATCAGGGTTAACGTTAAGGTTGTATTCACAACAGAAGCTGAAAAACAGCAAAGTTTAACTAGGCTTAAACATATTTAGTCATCTACATTTAAGGCTGGTTGCAAGCAATATTTTAATTTTAACAAGTATTTCTAGTTGAGGATCCACATCAGGGTTTAAGCCAGGGTTGTGGCTGGTTTCTGGCAGATGTGAGGTGACCTACTGTCACGTCCCAAAGTTGGAGCAACTCAGGTTCATGGATTTTCTTTGTCAGAATTAGGGTGAAACAACATCAGGGGAGTTCAAACAACAATCAACATTTATTCAACCTAGCTAACCTTGCCCAAGTACAAGTGAACTTATCAATATGAACCTTGCAACATGTCACTAAGCCGCTGTTTGAAAAGAGAAGGGAGGTGTTGAAAAAGAAATGGAAAAAGGAACATGGAACTGTGTCAGAAGGAGAGCCCTCCCGTTGAGTCACAAGGTTCAGAGCAGACCCCCTTGCTTTCTGGACTCCTCAAAGAGGACCCCAGGGGCAGCTAGATCCACTTCTAGTCTCAGTCTTGTTTAATGGTTTGTGTTTAAAAGGATGAGGTATAGGGACTCTGGAAAAGAGAGAAGAAAAAGAGGGAGAGAGAGAGAAAAAGAAAGAGAGAGAGAAAGAGAGAGAGAAGAAAAGGGTGTTGTGGAGGGTGCGCACTGAGAACTTGTTCTCCCTTCTTTTATAGTGTGTTAGTTGGTGGTCTCGACATGCGCAGTTCACGTTCCTGGGGTTCTCTGGAATTGGTCGGTGAGCTTTGGGGGGGTTCTTTGCAGAGTTGCTTCTCTTTCCCTGCTCTCATGACCGCTTAAGATAGAAGCACAGTCCCATCCTCCGTGGGGCCTCCTCCTCCAGGCGCATGGGGCCCTCTCCTCCGGCCACATTGTCCTGTTCACAAAACTCCAGCATTTTTACAGAGGCCGTTTTCTCCACCAAAGCTCTTAAAAGAATGTTTGAGACATTGACTATAATTTGTCAGACCATCACACCTACATTAAGGACTGTCCTGCAGGATGAGTGCCCTTGCCCAAGAGATCCCAGAAAACAGGTCCATTTGCTCAGCTTAGTTGAAAGACACAACTGTTTGCTATTAGTTATTTAGATGTGGACTGGAGAGTTTGGTGAGCTGTGCTTAAAACCAAGGCCACTAGGCTGTATTTATAGTGATAGCCCCTTCAGTGGCATGTGGACTCTACTTACACTTGTGACTTGAGTAGGATTTGTCACAGTGATGGTCCATCATTACTTAATTGGGGGTTTGAGATCCCATGAAAAATAGGATTGAAAACACAAACACCCACTGACAAATGCAAGCTCCAGTCAGTAGCAGGTATTGTTCTATTATGTTTGCCTGCCTTGGAGAAAAAAAAAGTACAGTACATTACAGCATTATTTTATTGAAAGGCTTAATAGACTTTACTTTTCAAAAGCTTCCAAGCAGTTTACCAGGTTGCAATTCATCAAGAAATACATTTGATGTTAGTCCAAAAGGCACTTTCATAACTTGTTCTTTCTCTGAGAACATAATTGAACGTAAAGTAAAATATCCAATTGCTAATAGGTTGATAGGATAAAGGGGTTTTCTGATGGAAAGAGAACAGAAATAATCTTAAAGGCAGCTTTGCTGAGTGTCTGGGGACAGAGCTGCTGCTCGGGGGTGCAGAGTTTACAAGCTGTCAATAGTGGCAGGGAAATAGGCAGTCTCCTTCACTTTGCCATTAACTTGCAGGCTGCATCTGTCCAGGAGAAGAAAATCAGATTATACTGGATGGGAAAGGGAGCACAAGGGCTTTGTGAGGAGTCATGATACCAGGAGGTTCACCGAGTCAGCATGTTTCCCCGACAGCTTCCACTAGGCATTAAAACTGCCATGTCTTGATAGACATCTGAGAGGAACGTGGAGCCCCAGAGAGGCTGCCCGTGAATTCAGGCAGCATTACATGAAGATGAGAAATATAAAAACCAGCAGAGATGCTGGAGGTCTATTTCCCTAATCAAACAGATGCAAATGAAGTAAGCAGGAGTGGGACTGCCAATGACACTCTTTTGACTATTGAAAATTAATATATTTAACATATAGAATTAAGTTTATGTAAGTATGTTATATTTAATGTAGAATTTCATTAAAAGTAGAATATATCTTTTTACATATCAGGTACCTTAGCTGTGGAGGTTAGGGCTTTGCCTCACTGTTAGACTCTGTTATGACAGCTAACAAGGGTATAATCTGCCTCCTGGCCTTACTGAAATTTGCTGTCTCTGCAACATAAATGGCCGAACACGTCCCATGCTTGGTCTTACCCACTGTACCTCCGAGTGTGATATTTCCTACTGGCTCATCACTCACTCATAGCAAATAAAGGGCCACCCTGCAGAATACATTGAGGGACTGGCAAACATTGCAGATGGGTGAAGGTGGCCACTGAGGCAGCAACCTCCTGAGGTGCCATGAAGCTGTAAGAAAGCAGGATCCCCAATTGTCACCCACGTGTAGCAAGGGTGGCACCCAGTAGATGAGTGACTCAGTAGGCCAAGGATTGCCCAGACTGGGCTCTTTCCAGTAGTGGCTGGGAAAGTCAGCAGGACATGATGGAAGTGGCGAAGCTGGTCCTTGTGCCTGAATGGGCTAGCAGTTGTAGGTGATGGGAACAGACTGACATCTGACTGTGCAGCAGGCTGCTTCGCTACTGGCATCGTAGGACTCCTCTTCGGTGTTTCATTAGCTTTTAGCTTAGCTTGTCATTAGTTGCTGGTAGGAGACTTGCAGTCCACAGCTGCTTCACACCGCCATTTGATCTGGAAGCTAATATTTCAAATGAGTGCACAAAAGATTGCCTTCTGACCTGCAAGTAGCTAACATTTCAGCCCCATGTCCATGTCCAAGCCTCGTGCCAGAAATACAAAATTCTGCACAGACAACGTAGTCTGGTGTGCGTGTGTTTTACTTCCTAGTTAAGGGAACATGTTCCCAAACATTATCTACCTATGACCAAGTATTTACTTAAAAACAGTAATTAGGCTGAAATAGTTAACATTTATAATTAGTTTATGTTTAGATATACTTTTTAGCTGACATCAGTATCGCTCGTATCAAATCCATTTGAATCTAAAAGTCAGTAAAGACTTTGGTTACTAATTATTTTAGTTTGGATTTTAAAAATAAAAAAGCTTTTTTTGAGAGTTGGCACACTCGTGCAAACTGAAGCTCCCTGAGCCCCTCGTCATGTTTCCTAGACATTTTTACACCGTTTGCCAGGCGGCCATTGGAGGAGCAGCCGTTCTCGCTTTCGGCACTGCGGTGCGAGGGGCCACACAGGCAGCAGCGTCAAGGGCTGCTTTACCCGCTTGAGCAGGCAGTGCCCCAGGCTGTACTCCTTTTGCCTTTACATACAGACTGATAGCAATAACTTTCTCATCCACTTCTCCAGCCAGCTGAGGCATCCCAGGGCCAAGACAAGGGATGGTCCTCCAAAAGCAGCCAGCAGAGCAACAGCAGTAGCCTGCTTTTTTTTTTTTTTTTTCTCCTTTTTTCTTTCTTTTCTTTCAAACTCTGTCCAAAGCAAAGGACACAACACCGCACAGCTCTTTGGTCTGGATGTATTTCTGTACATAGGTGTTGGGGGGCAGTAACTTGAGCACCTGCAGTCGTTAGTTAATGTAGTTAATGTGCACAATGATGTCAAACAAAATGAAACCGTTATGGTGTTGTGAGTGTTCCTTTGAATTTAATTATTTAAATGACCTGCTATTGTTCCTAAATTAAATATTTAAGCTTGCTAAATGGCTGCCATCCTGACTTAGTTGTTAATGTATCATAATTGGTACTGACAGAACTGGAGTTGGATGCTAGTTTTGGGCGGATCTCAACTCTTCACTGTTTTCTTAGTGCTGTCACCACCACTGTGAGGGCCAGTTCAGCACCCCAGTGCTGCACGGGCAAGGCACTTCCACAGAGACTTATTTGCAGTGTTGTGGCTGGGCAGCTGAGTTTCTGGAGGCAGCTAAAGCCTCTGAGAGCCAAGGTTGTCCTCGTGCACCCACACATGAGCACCTGATGCACACAAACAGGCACAAAATGGGTTATTAACACCCTTTTAAGGGCCATAGCTCTTCCCACCCCATGGGTGAGTCCAGGACAAATTGCCCAGTTCCTGGTGCCCTGGGCACACAGAGGAATGCCCCAGAGCTGCTTTCATGGAATTTCAGTAGACCCACCAGGTGCAGGAGATGAGGGTCTTGAGCGCCCGCTACAGACTTTCCCCAGGCCCTTGAGATGAAGCATCAGTCCTGCTCATGGCAACATCTCCTTTCTTGGTGAAAAAAGGAGTCAGACTTCAATCAGGGAGAAAGATAGCAGGTCATTTGAGCCATCATAAAAATTAGAATTTTTTCCAGGTTGCCTGTGGTTTCTCGGTCTGTGTCTTTCACTTTTCTACTGTTTGATAAGATAATGAAGGAAAGTCACTAGGGGAAGAGAGTCAAATTAGTATTGCATTCTTTCTTTGTTTTTTATGGAGCTAGGTGTGAATTTTATGCATTTATCTGTTATTCTAATTGTAGGTTTCTTTGTGTAGACCATTTCAAAATCCTAAGATACTAAGGCTACCCTGTACTCAAGAAACTTAATTTGAAATGAAGAAGCAATAAAATAAAATATCAGTTTATTCCCATCATGGTGCTGAACAGAAAGGTCTGGGAACGTCACATTCATCTTTGTTGCAAGACTTTTGTTTAGGTGTTAAATACCACAGCAAATGTTTGGGGTTTTTTAAAAGGCAGATGTTTAAAGTCCAGCTATATGTTTTCTTCTTTTGGTTTTTTTTGCACAGACTTTGCAACTTCTGGGGGCATGCAGAGAAAGTGTAAAAATTTTGAAAATTATTTCTTTAATATGAAGACTAGGGGACAGTCCCATTTTCTTTAATATATCAGGAGAGATTCTAACGGTAATTTAAATTATTCATAAAGCCTAAATAATTCATCACTATAGTTATTTGCAAGTGGACAGACAAGGAATATATACTACATAACTAAGGTCAGAATTCAGTTTTAGGTGTTAAATAGCATGAACGCATTTATAAACTGTATCTTTTAAGAGGCCCACCTTGTGCTTTTAACAGCACAGATAACACATATTTTTTCTCAAATTTGGTATCATGAAGCACTATTCCATCCAAGCAGAAGATAACAATTTTAACGACCTTAATATTTTTAAGCCCTTTCATTTGCTGGTTATGCCACGGTGAGGGTCTGAAGGGGGACATGAGACTGGCCAGGCTTCATTAGCTCAACATAGCCCTTTATCCTATCTCCAGTAGACACTTGGGTATGAGCTTAGGAACAAGGCAAGTGCAGACTGATGTCCCCAGAGTACTCTGCCACCCATCAAGAATTTATATGGCAGCTAATTTCTGAGCCACACGTGCCATCTTTTAATTTCTTTGTCCTCACTGGATTTTTTCCTCCATGGTTGTGTCTTGTTCGCTTTTGATTCTCTGCAGCCACTTAACACCTAGAGCAAAGCTTTTTCTCAGTGTAAATTCATACCAAGAAAAGAAACACTTCCTTTTGTTTGTTTTGAAAGTAGCAGCCATCTGTTATTTCCTTCAATTGTTCCTAATCATTGTATTGGAGATGACTGACTATTCCTGACACACACACTGGTCTGTTGCCCAGATTTTATCATCCTCTACAAAGCCTTACTTAGCCACATTACACTTTGGAGTGGTCTTGTTTACTTAGTCCTTCCAGGAGAAGCTGGTTGATATCCAATCATCCTTAGTACCACCTTTAGTTTCTTTACACCCTTTTATGAGATGGACAAGAGGGAGGAAGGCAGCACCACAAGTAGTACTTATGATGTAGACAAAATCAGAGATTTATATAATGCCTATGATGGCCTTTCTTTGTGCTCCGTACCTGGCCTAAGATTCCTAATATCAGATTTCCTTTTTTCTTGTTGTTGTTTGACCGTTAGCATTGTGCTGATGCTGTCTTAATGCTAGCTTGTAGGTATGGCATTTCTTGGTGGTTAGAGACAGTACAGAAACAATCATTTCTTATGAAAAGCTGCAGGGAGTTGGGAAGGGCCTCCCATGTTCATTTCTGTCACTGAATTTCCTCTGCTATGTTTTTTTCTCTTAAAAATAATTTTCTTTTAATCATTTAAGAGCCACTAAGTTTCAGCAGTTCTTTCTGTGGTCTTGAACATGTGCCCCTCTCCTTTAAGAACCACAGTTACTATCGTGAGCAGATGTCATCCCCTGCCCATTAAGCCACTTTTCAGGTCATTTATGACAGTGTATGCCTGCAATGGTCCCTGAGACCTCTCCTGTAGCCTTCATCTCTACTGTAAAAACTGACACTCACATGTCATACTGGACCCTATTCTTCAGGATCTTGCCTGGAAATGGTAAAAATTCAGAATGACATGAAGCCTTCCATTTTCCAGTTTCTACTCCCAAGACAGTGTTAAGCTGTATTGTACGTGGCAGTCAGGTGTGCAGACACCCAGTCCTTGGGTTCCTGGGATGGCTGACAAGCACTGAACAACCTGGTCTATCATCATTGCTGCCTGGCACAGAGCGGGGTTTGGAGCAGGGGGACCTCCCGGGTTCCCTTTCAACTGAGGTGTCCTACAGGTCTGCGACTGCCACCTGATCCTGGCAATCAGTGTTCATCTGTTTGTCCCACAATGGCTTCTACCACTAACATGTCCAACAGTGTCTTTGTTGTTTCCCTAATCCCTACCCCAAACTTTACATCCCAAATGAGTAGTTCCTTCACAGGACCTTCATTAGCATCTTCTCACATCACCAGAGATACCATGTAGCAATATTTTTTTGTTGTGGGAAGACAAATATGCATCAAAAAAAAGAAGTAAGTACCAATTGCAAGTATTCTAAATCAAATACCTGTAAGAAATGGCATGGCAGTATCCTGTTGCCCACTTTTATGTGAATAAAATATCACTTCTGACTTGCAGATATCATTTGAATATCTCCCTGTGCAATATGCTTGGTAATGCAAGAAGAACTGGAGCTCAAATACATTTTCACATTTAAAGACTCTAAGGGACTTTCCTCTGGGGTGAAAAAAAAATTAGGCGCTTGAGAGCAGAGCAGACTGTCAACCATGTAGAGACATAGCTCAAAAGTGACCAGTTTTGAAATGAGGGACTTGCTTATTTTTATGAAGCTGAACTGTATTTGGAAAGGGGAGTTGATAAGGTCTTCTGTTGTTTTTATCAAAAAGTCCTTAAATCCACAGGACTTAATCAAACCAGAAGTGTTCATGGAGGTTTACAATTATGACAAAATAATGTGGTTTTTTTCTTTCTTTTTTTTTTTACACCTGACATCTATTGGCATTATTAGCACTTCAGCCTTTGATTTATTTGAAATTATATTAAATGTCACATACTATCAGTATAGAAGGGATGATTCCTAGTAAGACACTAGGATTGAACTACTCTGTAATTATAATAATTGTATTTACAGAAGGGAAACAAGTTTCTCTCATAGGGAGGATATTTTAATCTGTTCTGCTATTTCTGATGTCTCAATTTATTTTTTTTTTTCACCTAGTGAGTAGGTTAAAAAGTAAAAAGCCAGAATTCTCCCCAGGAGACAGATTCTCCCCAGGCAGAATATATATTTTAAAATGACTGCCGTCAATGTGATGTGGTAATAGACCTTCATCCCTAATGCAAGTGCTGGCAGCAACTGAGGCATCCGAGGCATCATTTACTAGAATATATCTGAGGATGACTTTTTTGTAGCTTTTTGTAGCAATCTGAGTTCAATTCAAACCATAATCAGCTAATCACTGGCAATTTTCAGATGAGTCAAGCTAATTTCAAGACAATCAGCCTTAGATAGTTTCATTGAACAGCCCTGGAGATGATGTTTATGTTGATGTCCATTAGTATTCCAACTGACAGTAATGTGCGCTCTGCAAAAAGAAAAAAAACAACAAAAAAATTGCCACAAAAAAACCAAAACTCTCTAAAATGAACAACAACAAAAAGTCTGCAAGCCTGAAGTGCAGAAAATGGAAGTTTATTTTTACTCACCAGTGTTCCCTGGCAGGTGATCTAAACCTAGGGCTGCTCTGAGTAAGGAAGCGGTGGTCATTTAGGATACTTACCCTGATTTGAAAGTGTAGCTTAGCTACCATTCAGCACTGAATGTCAAAACATTTGCTCTGCTTAAAAATCACGGAAACTAAAAGCGGTGTCAGAATCAAGGCCCTACAGTGTGTTTGTTACTTTTTGCAAGAGCTTTTAGGTTCAAACCACATGCAACTTTCCTGCCATGCATCACTATGGTATGTAAATAAGTCTATAATGGTGCTTGCTTGATTGATTTATTTTTTCCTTTTTTTTCTTTTTTAACCATTACTTGAATGTCTTTTCCCTTTACAGCTTATGGACTTAGATATACATAACACCCCATTTGCAGAGAAATATCCTCCACAACACAGAGGGTTGCCTCTTTGAATCACACAGCCAAAGTGGGATGTTGTGAGACTAAAGTGGACAACTTAACCATATGAGCTGCTTTCCTTTATGAAAACACTATGTCAGTCCGTCAGTTTATGAGCAGAAATTGGATGGGCAAAGCCTGTCCCTGGCACTGCTGAACACAGAGAGCTTTTTTCTGGCATCCATTGCAGGGGATGGGGGGAATCCTGAGGTCCGTTTCTTGAAGCAAGCTGGTATGTGACAAGGTCACTGCAGTATTAACTTCACTAAGAAGTATGTGTTTCATTTGCCGGTCTGGTTAGCAAATACAGCTTTGGAGCTATTGCCATTGCTTCCTTAGCCTTCTGTGTGCCATTAACATGAAATTCAAGCACTGTGAGCTCTCTTGGCCTCTGCCTGGGAGCTGCTGAGAGAAACCCCCTCAGTGCCTCAGTGCCAGAGACATGTAGGGTCCATCCCTCCTGCATCAGAGGCCTTAGCGTCTCAGCATCTCTTTGTAGTGGAGGAACAAGCTGGTGCTGTAGCATGGAAGAGCATTTCTTACACATAAACCCTGATGGGGAGCCCACAGAATGAGAGACAGGAGTCTTATTAAAGCTACTGTTACTTGACCAAGTTAGTAAACCCCACAAAAATCATGAAATATGCAGATTAAAAAAAAAAATCTTTATTTCAAATCAGCCACCACTTAAGGGGAATGAAGTGGACACTAAAAAAAAAAATAAATTAAACCCCAGTGTATTGGGCAATCTGATATTCAGTGCTTTGCCCTAAGCAACGCCAGTCAGGAAACACTTAGGTAGCTGCCTCCCATTTGGAGTCTGCATTAACTGTGATCACTGAGGAAGGGGATGTGCAGTCATAAACAACTTTGCTCAATGTACAAGAGTGGTCAGATGGCAACCAGAATACTAACACAGGTAAAAAAGGAATACGGATTAATAGAAAAAGTAGCAGAATGCCATTTTATGGATCAGTACTATATTTCACCTACCTGGATTTGTGCAAAGCATTTGACACTGTCCCTCCTGACATCCTTGTCTCTAAATTGGAGAGCCATGGATTTGTTGGATGGACCACTTGGTGGATAAGGAATTGACTGGATGGTCGCACTCAGAGCGTTGCAGTCAGTGGCTTGATGTCCGAGTGGAGACCAGTAACAATTGGCGTTCTTCAGGGGTCGGTATTGGGACCAGCGCTGTTTGACATCTTTGTCGGTGACATGGACAGTGGGATTGAGTGCACCCTCAGCAAGTTGCCAATGACACTAAGCTGTGTTGTATGTACAGTCAACACGCTGAAGGGAAGGGATGCCATACAGAGAGACCTTGACAGGCTTGAGAGGTGTGCCCATGCAAACCTCATGAAGTGCAACAAGGCCAAGTGCAAGGTCTTGCACATGGGTTGGGGTAATCCCAAGCACAAATACAGGCTGGGCAGAGAATGGATTGAGAGCAGCTCTGCAGAGAAGGCTTGGGGGTATTAGTGGATGAAAAACTGAATATGAGCTGGCAATGTGCTCTCGCAACCCAGAAGGCCAACCATATCCTGGGCTGCAACAAAAGAAGCGTGACTGGCAGGTCGAGGGAGGTGATTCTCCCCCTCTACTCTGCTTTTGTGAGACCCCCCCCACCTGGAGTACTGTGTTCAGCTCTGGGGTCCCCAACATAAGGAGGACATGGACCTGTTGGAACGAGTCCAGAGGAGGGCCACGAAGATGATCAGAGGTCTGGAGCACCTCTCCTATGAAGACAGGCTGAGAGAGCTGGGGCTGTTTAGCCTGGAGAATAGAAGGCTCCGGGCAGACCTTATGGCAGCCTTCTAGTACCTAAAGGGGGCCTACAGGAAAGCCAGAGAGGGACTTTTTACAAGGGCATGTAGTGATAGGACAAGGGGTAATGGCTTTAAACTGAAAGAGGGTAGATTTGATTAGATGTTAAGGTAGACATTCTTCACTGTGAGGGTGGTGAGACACTGGAGCAGGTTGCCCAGAGAAGTTGTGGATGCCCCTTCTCTGGAAGTGTTCGAGGCCAGGTTGGATGGCACTTTGAGCAACCTGGTCTAGTGGAAGGTGTCCCTGCCCATGGGGGGAGGAGGTTAGAACTAGGTGATCTTTAAGGTCCCTTCCAATTCAAACCATTCTGTGATTTTATGATCTTGAATAGAGTGTTCTGCTGGCTGCATCTCAAAAATATGAATGGCAGAAACAGGTCTTCAGAGAATGGAGATGAAATGATTGGTGTCATAGAAAAACTTTTATAGGGAGAGAATGTGAAATGACAGTACCTGTTTACCATGGATGAGATAAACCAGACAGAACAAGCTCCTGTTAGACAAAGTAAGTAATGGCATACTTGTTCTCACAGAGTTATTCTTTACTGAGATTTTAAAAGACAAAGCATGATTTAATTATGGAAGGTGACAGCAATAGTAAAGCTTAAACTGACTATACATTATATAGCATACATTATATTACATGTTACTGGTTATGTTATATAGGTTATATGTTGTAAGTTTCATATTTTATGTGTTGTTATATGACATATTGCATATTATATTCTAATGTATTATATTATACCATACATTACACTATATTACATTGTAACACATTATATTATATATATTCATTATGTATAATATATATAGTATATTATATACACATATAACACATAATATTACATGTATGTGTGTATATATAAAAAATTAAAAATATAGTCCAACAGAGACTTAATATGTTAGCCACAAATTTTTTTTTGGCCACATAGAGTCACAGGTGACAGAGATTTATGAGGAAATAAAAGAAAGGAAGTTTAGGTGGATAAGAAGAAAATCCCTAGGTATATTAGATAGAATTATGTAATCTCAATATAATTTTAAATTATATGAGTAAATCTATTTTTATAGAATACAGATGTTGAACTATACATCTAAAATACATATATTTAAAATAAACATATAAACACAAATAGAGCACATTAATTACTCTTAGGTATTTATAAAATATACAAATATCATACATATACATAACAATAAGAAGATGTATACAGAAGAAGAGAGATGTCATCAGGCTCTATGGGTATACTGATTGATAATTTTCTTGGAGAAAAAGTAATTTCTTCCACACACAGGTCATTCCTTAATTGCCCACTAGGAAGTACTTTGCCAGAATAACAAAGACTGAGTAGCAGCAGGAAAAAAATTATTGTAGATTACTGGACACAGATTTATCTCTGTGTCAGTCATCTGATATATAATTTAAATGGTCTCACACTGCAAATGTCTTAAAGCAGGTACAAAAGAATGTTTTAAATAAGATCTTTGTTTTAGGCACCTCCTAAGACACCCAACCACGAAACCCAAGATATGTCCAACTGCACTTGTTTTGAATGCCATTTCTTTGCCATTGCATCAGCCAATGCACTAGCCAGAAAGGTAGACTTGGATGCTGTCTGCCCAGGAACGCGGAGGTAGCAAGAACAGACTCAATGTGCATTTGAGAAGAAACCGCTGCTACCGGCTGAGGCTCCCAGCTCGACAGTGAGCAGCAGCTGATCCCAAAAGGCACCTCATGCCATTTCTGCTCCCTGATGGAGAGTGTGTGAAGGTAGTGCCAGTGTGAGCAGCCCAGAGAGCAATTTAAAATACCTTTCCATGCAAATTTTGCACAGCAAAAGTCAGCTGCATAAATATTCATGGGAAGCAAATACAAAAGGTATTTGTGCAAAATGAATACATATTAAAAGGGTTGTAAAATATTCATAGGAAATACTTCTAGCATGAACTTAGAATAGGGGCCCAGGTCTGGAATTTACTGACACATTTCTCTAGGTTTAAGCACCTGGTTGCAGTCAGATTGCAGATCCTCAAATTCCTGAGACAGGTCTAGGTCCTCAGCAGCTCAGATGATACGTGAATAAGGATGAGGACTTGGGTCATTGAGGGGGCCTGAGCTGAAACATGGAAGTGGGCTTGTTATTTCAATGTCTGTGTAGCTGGTCTGTTAACCTGCTGCACTACTGCTTTGCAGGGTCACACAACACCAGCACTAGAGAAACACTGGCCCCAGTGCCCTCCGTAAGGCTGTAGCAACCGCAGCTACGCAGACCCTGACACCTCCTCCCTCAGCACACGGGTGCAGAGGCTCTCTGGGCTGCCAGGTCTCTGGTGGCTGTCACACTAAAGCCATGGATGTGCAGCTGTATCTGACAGCAACCATCTTCTCACCCCAGCTGAGACAGAAGAGTACCCAACAGGAGGTTAGGTAAGCACAAAGAGACAAACCCTTCTGCATTTCATCCAGGGTTTTTTTTCTGAGCTTAATGAGATCCACTTAACTTAAAATTTCAAATATACTTTCCATTGTCCTTGCTTTTTTGCTTTGGTTTGTATTTAATACCAAGTTGTATTCTTAAATGGTTTGCGTCTGCTCTCAGCTGTCTCAAGAAGTTTGCAGGGGTCAGAGACAAGACAGGACTAACAGAAGGGAGATCCTTTGAGGGTTTCTGCATGCACAAACTGACTCAGGCAGTCGCCTGACCTGAAAATGGTCCGAGAAGGGAAGACTATTAAGAACCAGTACCCATATATTTGTTCTGTACTTTATGATATGCAACCGTACCAGATCGTATGGACCTCTGGCCCAGCCTCATGGAGACATTCTGCTGGAAGCTCTTACACTCAATGTCAGCCTTGACAAGAATGGCATAAGTTAGGTGCTATGATAGGTCCAAGTCAGATGTTCAATGAAAGAAATGTGGAATTCCCCTGAAAAAGTAGAACAAATGTATGAAAACAGTTTTGCTATTAAAATAAGGATTCAGTCTTGCATTTAAACAATTTGACATTAAAAATATAGCCCAAGCAGTAGACTTAACAGTAAAAGAGAAAGGCTCTATCATGTTTGGTTGCAGGGATGCTGAACTGTAGTATCTCTGGGCTCATCTCAGAATTATCTTCTAGCAGGATTAAGATTTATTGAGCCTTGTTTGTCTGAGATGAACAATGGCTTTCCCCCCATAGCTGGTTACTGAGGAGAAGGTATTCATTCCAAAGGTGAGGAAAGGAATCAATATCCATTCCATTGGCTATTGATTTATCTCCATTTTGGACTCTTACTTCCTTGATGATGATGAAATAGTGTGTGTGTGTGTAATATACGCAGTAAAGCTTCCAGCTGAATCAACATTATTAAATGATGCTTTCAAGTCATGGCAACAGCAGTGGCCACAAAGACCATCTTTCTCAGACTGATGTGTGGAGGAGTATCTCAGATGATACACACATGTGCGATACCTGGGCAACACACCTCAAAGGCTCTGAGGAATAGGGAAAAAGGCTTTGTCTTTAGCACAGACCCCAACTAAGGCATGGGGCATGGCCAATAAGCAAGAGATACAAGACTGGGAAATGAAACAAAACCAAAGGCCAGTGCTGGCAGCTGCAGCCCAGCTATTCCTGTAGTGCAGGGAGGGATGGGGACGGAGTGCCCCAGGCTTTCCCCATGCTTAGCTGGATTTCCAGGGGGCAGGTCCAGACGGGAGCCCAGTCTCATCGTTACGCATTGGCTGTGTGGCTTGTATGTGGATGAGGAACCGAGTGCAGTTAGACCTGCACCATCACCTGCAGTGACAATCTGAGATTCAAAGCCCCCAAGCCCTCTATAGTAATTAACAGTATCACAAAGCAGCCTGGTGATACATCTTCCTGAAAGACACAGGCTTGGAATAGTCTTAATGTTAATTAATTTATTCATGTGCCAGATGGCCATCCAAACACCGGGGTTGATACCAGGAAAAGTCTACAGCAAATTTCAGTTGTCTCCAGGCTAGAGCCTCAACTGGGAGTGCTCCTGGGGTGACTGGGAAAGGGGTACCCAGAGACACAGTTGTCTCACATGTGCTCTTATTAGCATCCACTCATCTACTGCCATATGGCACTTTATGGTGAGATGTGCTGTAAACAAAATTGCAGGAGTCTAAATAATATTTAAGAAAAAAGCACTGTAGGCCCAGCTGTTCCTCAGTACAACTTAGAGTTGTAATTATTCCTTTTTCTCATCTTTACAACTTTATCTGCTCAGCTGCCCTTACAGTGAGTTTGCTCTGTCTAATTTTTTTCAAAGTTAGAAGCAAAAGTTCATTTGATGAACTTTTAATCAATAAATAATAATCAATCAATCAATAATCAATGAATTACACAGTATTTGCATTGGGTTACTTTAGTGCTGCTATGGATAGGCTTCTATTGTAGTAAAGAGATTGAATGTTCAGTAATACTAGCATCCTTACAGAGCCCATGATGAAGTATGGCATCTGTGGGAAGTCAGCCTTTCCTGGTAAAGAAAAAATCAGTGAAAAGCAATTTCCAATTAAGAATTTCCTCTCTCCAACTCATTCTGATGAATCCTGGAACAAGGCTTCAATTTTCATTGTGCCTGACACCCACAAACATGTGGCTGCACAACCGCAACACTTACTGGAGTAATAGTTCAGTAGATGGAGGGAGAAGATGGTGAAAGTAGTAGTGGTTACAAACATTATTCAGATCACATTTCAAAGAGGGTTTTTTTCTTTTGGAGAAGACTTACCTTGTGCAGCAGGACACATAGGTACCACTTCTAATCAGCTCAACATCGGTTTAGCACTGGCAAATCACCAACTCCTGCATATACCATCAGTTACTTCTACTGATTCCTGTCATGCATACCTGAAAACCACCATTTTCCTTCCTCTTTTCAGTAACTCTTTCCGTTCATAGCATTAGCTCATCACAGTAAAGGACAAAACCATAATCAGTGTAACTATGTATTATACCTGCATTTAACTTGACAGAAGAGACAGTCCAGAAGAAAGTAAAAGAAGACCTTGCTCTAGGATGGGAAATACCTTTTTAAAAAAATGGATCTTAAACTCTGTGTGAAGTGAAATGGCAGCAATAATTTTTATTCTTTTTCTTTTTCACTTTTTTTTCCTTTCCCCCTGATTCCTGGAAGCATGACCTTTACTTTTTCCTACAAGCAAACTAAATCTTGTCCCTTGCTTATGATGGCTATATAGTATATGTGTCAATCATCAGCTATGCTGAGATACATTTAGTTACAAGTAATTACGTTTGGCCAGATGAAATTGTACAGTTAATCTTAATAATTATGACCAGATGTGTTTCAATACAGCCTTTCAACCTTTGAATTGCCCAATATGCTCTCACTCACATTTTTTACTTTATCTGTCTCATTAATTCACTCAGTAAGTAATCACAGACAACTATCTGTAATGTAACCATAATGAGGAAGATACTAACTAAACTAAAAGATTACAGGCTAGGCTGTGCCTTTCCCTAACAATTTCAGAAGCCTGAAGGCCCAGCTTTTGAAAGTGCTGGCTTATGGTCCTGAGTTACTCCAGTGGTTTAGATCCTACCTGTTACCTCCCAGCCAGCACATCCACAGCTTTGTCAAAACGAGTAGGTGGTTTTGTTTGTGTCTACATTCATGAGTCAGACGAAGCTGGGGACAAGAAAGGAGACCTGAATACATCACACGTTCCCATTCACTTGAGTGAAGACAAGGCAGAGGAAGAGTTTTGCCTTACAGGTTGACTTTTGCTTCCCTGTACAATCCCAGGACACTTGTCTATGGTGCAGTCCATGTATCGCTGCTGGTCTTAGGGCTTTTGCTTTCCTTTTTCAGAAGAGCCCCTAGGATACTAGGAGCAGGAAGATCCTCTGAAGAAGAGAGGAGCCAGGCTGCTGAGACCTTTTCTCTGTCAATGCAAATAAGTTCTCGCCTTTTTCTTTTATACATCTCCCAACCACCTCTCTTCTAAACTTTCATTTCCTCTAGTAATGATATATCCCACTGGGTGAAAAAAAGGCAAAACCTTTGCTGTTTACCCTGTAATCTTTGCTGAGTGAATTAAAAGTATGACAAAATACCTTACCCAAGGTGTTAATGCCATGTTTTATTTAATATAGCTATATAAAAAATTGATATTCCAGCACCAAATTTTATGCAAAAGAGATAAGGTATAAGGCATATATTTTGTTTATTAAAAAAATAATAAAATGAAGGCAAAAAATCTTCATAATTCCAAGTATACTGATGGCCAGTCTGCTCTCCACCATTGACACTGTGTCATCTCTTCATTTTTGTGCCAAAGAGATTATCACTGGATAGGATTACTAAAGTAAAACCATACTGGACATATTTTTCATCTCCATATCAACTAGGATGTAAAAATGAAAAGGAGTCATGAAGCTTCCCTTTCTTAGAGAAGACTTTAAATGATGAAGGTTACACATTTTTGAAGTGTGTTGACCCAAAAGGACTGGGAACACAAGATTTAAACTGAAGAGGTGGAAGAAGGGTGGGAGGAGGTGTGTGGAATGATGGTGTCAATTAAGCCCTCGGTTAGGGAATGAAAAATGACATCACCTGCATATTTCTGACACCCACACCACCACACAGGGCTGAGAAATACAGCAAATTCAAACTTGGTGAAGTGAGAAAGTTAAGAATAGATTTAAAGGGACAGCTTTGTCAAACATGTTATTTTAGAGGAGAAAAAAGATAAAAATAAAACATTTTGGCTGTGTGCTATGTTTGATGCTCATCCAAAATGATTTTGCCTGGCTCCTGAAATAGTAAGCTGCTTGCCTTGGAGGTGATCATTCTTCCCACCCTTTTCTTATTACATTCATTCCCTCCCACAATATCAAGCTCTTAAGAAAAAAAAAAAAAGCTTTGAATGAGTGAGTACCTCGTCTTTGAGAGACTTTTATAAATGGAAGGATTAGAGGTACACAGAGAAATTACGGACTCGGACAGGAAGGACAGAAAGACAGAGTGGCATTTACTTTATTTCATATGTGCCGTGTCACATAAACTCAAATGATCTCAGACTTCCGTTATGGTCATATTTCTCAGTAAAAGCCAGTGATCTTTCCTGAGGGGGTGAGGATAAATATCCCTTGGAAGTACCCAATTATCCTCTGTGTGAAGCTGGCAAAATGATTTTAGAAAGCATTTATTCAGCCATGAGCCAAGTGATCTGCTGGACACTCAAGCCATTCTGAAAACAGGATGGGCAACTAACTTTTTTTTTTTTTTTCTTTTTTTCATGGGTCCTAACCAATAGAAGAATTCAGGATCTTGTGTGAGCAAATGTGTTTAGGCCTTTAATATGGAGTTTATCAACATTTGGCTTTTACTGAGTGTGCACAGACAATCAGGGACAGGAGCTGGGCCCAGGGTAGCAGCTCTATGCTAAAACTTTACAAGTAAGATAATTCTGACCTTAGAAACTCATGAGCTATGCTGGCAGTGATGAACAGCAAGATGTCTGGATAGATGTGTGGATGGCCAGTTGTGCAGTCGCTGCCAGTGAGGAACAGCAGAGAGCAGGGAGAGCCCAATGCAGCTGCACGAGCATTTGAAAATCCCAGTTCTCAACTTTAAAGAGAGAAGGAAAAAACCTAACAAAAATAATAATTACAGATAAAATGTAGTTTGTTCCAGTAGCATCGGTTTCCGAAATTAGAATAGGCTCCTTCTACTGCAGTAAAATCCCACTACAATAATAACAATAAAAAAAATTCCCCAGGCTGCTGCTCTCTCTTTTTCCGAAGTGAATTTAATGATTCAGAAAGTGAGAGACTCGGAGCCAAGTCGCGAGTCAAGCACGGTGTGGGCAGCTGCCCTCGAAGCTCCCCGCGCCCCATCATGCAAGTGTCTCGCATCTGCCCCGGCTGCCCCCCAGGGGCGGCCGCTCGCCCCACGCAGCTCCCACCGCTTTCTCCGGTGCCCACCACACCTGGCTGGGCTTTCGTCAGCCTGGGCAGGGCTCGCTGCTGCCTGCTGGCCCCAGCCCGCTTGCTAAGCATGATCAAGCACAAAGTACATTTACCGTACAAGCACTGTATCGCTGATTATAGCCGAAAGCAAGCAATTTGCCCCTTGGGAGGGGAGGCCTCTGAGCTGCTTTGCACAGTAACCTCACCAAGTGGCTCCCGAAGCACAAAGTTACTGCACTAAGCTTAATATGCAACCCATCACTGTGTATTTTCATACTTAATATGCAGACCTAATCGCTTGCTTGCATTTTGATTACCTCCTCTTCCTGGAATTTGCGCTTGTGTGGCTAATCCTAGTGAACTTCTTCAGAGCATGAAATCGGTGGCTTTTATTTTTTTATTTTTGCAGTTTGTGTCTGAGACCAATGATGTCAAAACTCTTTGTAAGGAGCAGGACTAATTTTATAGAGATAGTTTAGAAAAGAAAAAAAAAATTCCATAGCATTCAGTTGTCCTCTTTTTTTTTTTTTTAACCTCAGGACCTTTACTTGTGCTGAACTGGAAGATTACACGTTTCATCTGGCCACAATTAACACTCCCACATTTAGCCTCCTGCCAGCAGCATCCTCAGTCCTGCCTACCTAAAACTAGCTTCAAGGATGGCTCATAGGTAATTCCTTTTAAGAGAAAGGCTATTCTTCATTTCTGGGTGTAAATGTGAAAAAATTTGACTAACTACTTCCCTGTCTCAAACTCTAAACCCAACCCACACAAATGCATTTTCCTATAAAAGTGCCCTCACTTTCCTCCCTCTCCCCCACTTTTCTCTCCTTTTCCCATTATCCACCTCCCCAGCAATAATATGCAATAAATTTGTTTGCTTTTTTTCAGCATGGTGAATGTCTACTTTAGATGCCACTTTGTTTAAAGATAACAAAAATGAAAAGAAAAATAGCCACAGAACAAACTAATCTCCCTTTCCAAATATAAAATAAAAGCTGTCTTATTTTTAGGCTTTGCAGCAGCTTATGTGTCATTTTCATCATTTCTTTCTCTCTTGATGACTGAGAGGCAGTGAGAGGAGGCGAGAAAAAACTTTTTTTGTTCCCCCTAGAAAATACATATTCAGAGCTTTCCCTAACCTGATTTCTTTCTACATTAAATCATCTATAGTCAAAGCTAAAATGGAACCTCAATAACCCAATATTTTCATCAGCTTTCAGTAAAATGTAGACCGGTGATTAGGCTAATATAACGGCATCAGCCACATGATACATGGAGGATGTAATTTTTAATGTTGTAAACCATTAGATATGCAGCACACAGCAGCAAGCTAAGGGAAGTAGGCCTTCCAAAGATGGTTGAGAGCAGGCTGTGAAGTAGGGCAATTCAGTGAGAAATTAACTGTCCCTTTACCGTTCCAGCAAAGGGGAAGAAGTAGCCCAAGAATCAATTTTGGGCAGTAGTAGGCCTATTCAGTATCTTGCGTAAATCATGAAGAGCCTGACTTCAGCTCACTTGGATCAACAGAAAATGTCCCAGGGACTCCAAGGACAGTAGACACCCAGCCATTAAATCTTTCAATTTCTTGGACCCTTCATGAATAAAAGGATTTTTTTTTTTATTTTCCCAATACCCTCTAACAGACAGATACCAACACAAGATGAGCTTTGAGCTTCTGCTCTCAAGACATAATTTCCCCAAAATGACAAATGATACTTTTACAGTACTGCAGCATTTATGGCAGGTATCACCTCAGTGAATGCAGGCAGCAATGCATTCTGATTTCTGTACATTTCTTCATATAAGGTTTTGTTAGCCAATGTATTTTGATAGTGGAAACATCTAATTGGTTTGCATAAGAAAACCTAAACTTTCTGTGTCTTAAATATTTGACTTTCAGCTTAAACTGCCTGAAAAAAAAGTGAATGCTTAGTTCATACTACTGTGACTGCTTTGTATCAAAAAGCCCTTTCAGTGTGTAAATATAATCTACTGAATTTCTCTAAACTTATCACTACTCCAGGAGAAGAAAGCATGAATATGTCCAATAAACATTCTTGAAATCCATTCTTCTATCCTCTCAGCTGTAGCAAAGAGAGTTATTCGGGGAATCTGCTAGCTGATGTACATTAACGTGATGTTATTTGTCTTTTGGAGCCTTTGGTTGTTGATTAGAAGTTCCAAGTGTAACGAGTGAGCGCAGCTGTAAATGGCACGGTGGTGCTGTGCCAGCGCATTTGTTAGTGCACTGCTGGTTTTGGCTGGGGTAGAGTTAATTCTCTTCATAGTAGCTAGTGTGGGGCTGTGTTTTGGATTTGTGTTGAAAACAGTGTTGATAATGCAGGGATGTTTTAGTTCTCACTGAGAAGCGCTTACACAGAGCCCAGGCGTTTTCTGCTCCTCACCCCACCCCACCAGCAAGCAGGTTGGGGGGGCACAAGGAGTTGGGAGGGGACACAGCTGGGACAGATGACACCAACTGGCCAGAGGGATATTCCAGACTGTATGACGTCATGCTTAGCATATAAAGTTGGGGGAAGCAGAAGAAAGAGGCGGACATTTGGAATTATGGCGTTTTGTCTCCCCAAGTAACCATTACACGTGCTGGAGCCCTGCTTTCCTGGAGATGGCTGAACACCTGCCTGCCGATGGGAAGCAGTGAATTAATTCCTTCGTTTGCTTTGCTTGTGTGCACGGCTTTTGCTTTACCTGTGAAACTGTCTTTATCTCAGCCCACGAGTTTTTACCCTTCTGATTCTCTCCCCCATCCCACCGGGGGAGTAGTGAGTGGGCGGCTGAGTGGTGCTTAGTTGTCGGCTGGGGTTAAGCTACGACCGCTGTCTAAACCATAACCCCAACTCCTGCTTCTGCCTTAGTCTTAATCCCTGAGAATCCAGCCCGATCTGTCCCTGAGCTTCTTGCTTGAACCTTTGTCTCAGCTTACTGTCAGCCCTACACAGGACTGGTCCCTCTGCACTAGACATACACCACCTTCCTTCACAATCCTGGCCTTAAAAATAAAACTTTTTCTGTTTCTGTCAAAGACTGCTAATGTCTCTAGTTGAGGAGCTGCAATAAATTCTTATTCTTTCAGCATGCAGCTATCAATTAGCACTGGTGCTTAATCTGAATGTTGGACAGTCTAATAGATCTATTTATAGTAAAACAATCAGGCATCTAATTTCTGGATACTCTAAAATTCAATTTTAATTCTATTTGACCATCCTGGATTTCTATTTAAAATTATCACACATATGTGATGCTAAACTGTGTTTCTTTATCTTGATGTTATCAAGTTTGGTGCAGATTTGTTCAATGGATGGTTTGGGTAAAATAGGGAATGCAATCATACTGCCGGTTCTGCTGCAGACCATGCTCACGACTAATGCAAGATCCAAAGAGACTGAGGGAAATGTCACTCCATTTAAAAAAAAAAAAAACAAAACTCCTGAGGAAAAAAGACAGAAGAGAGATTCAAAAGTGAGAAGTCCTAACAGGTCTTTCACAGAACTCTAGTACCGGACACTTTCCTTTCAAGAACTGCAGATTAACCCTTAGCTTGTCAGCTCTTTTAAGGGCTTTACCCTACCCTGATTAACAGCCAGAGCTGACTGAGGCCCAGCCTTCGGTACAGAGCAGCACAGAAGCTACATTTAGCTGCTTTTAAATCACTTAAAGGGCACTAGGACAAGAGTAGTACAGCGATGCACAAAAGCAAAAGTGTGCAAATCCCTTGCTTTCACCTTCCTGGTCCTGATTTCCTACAGCAGCTCGGTAGTTTCCTGTATGTTTTATGAGTAATAAAGTCTCCCAGTTACACTGAGTTGGTAGTTAAGTAGTACCACGACTTTGTCATATTCCTCCAAATTCCCTTTCCTTTCTTTACCCCTGTATGTTGAAAGTACATCTGTGCACCCTGCATACCCTAACTGCAAGGAACTCTACTCCAGGTAGTCTGCACAAAGACTTAAGGGGATAGAATTTATTTCTTGCATAGTTACATAGTGTGAATCTGAATTTAGGTCCTAATGAAAACACTTGGAAGGATCAGTGAAAACCATCCTCAAATGAATTCATCTGATCATTTTATTTCTTTTATTCAAGAAAAAGTGTCTGTGAATAGTTACCAATGCTATGCAAAATGCTGAGTCTTTTCTCTCCTTTGCATTTACACATTCACGGTCCCCTAGAAGTCTTTTCTTCATATTTTGAAGAAGGTAGTCTGCTTTCATTTGAGAAAAAGAAAATAGGTGGCTGGATAGATGATGGTAACTAAGTAATGTGCCCAATAATAATAGTAACCTGTCCCTTTAGAAGACTTCAAGTGCAATGTAACATTGTCACTCAGTTGTTTTTTCCTTTAGTATTCACTATTTACCTAGTGTTTTATGAAAGTCTCAGCACAATTAGAAATTGCAGTTCTCATTCATTAGGGCTTAAAGCACACCGTAATGTTAATGGCAACAGGGCAGACCAAACAAACATGCTGCTTGTAGAATGATAACATTTTCATTCTTCTCATTCTGGTGAATATTTTGATATTTAATATAATCTGCAGTTAAAAAAAAACAACCAAAAAAACCCCAAATGAACCAAAAAAAGCACTGCACTGACAAATATATATATATATATATAATGGATCTTGTACTTTGTATTATGTAAAAAAAAAGAAGTTACATTCACCTTATTAGAGAAAACACTATGTTTCTGAAGGCTAGAATAAATATGTAAAAGAATATCATCAAAAATATTACATTAAAAGTGAGAAATGCTGAGAGTGAACAAATTATTTTGTAAATTACTGTATTTAGGCATCCCTGCATGATCATATTCACTCCTTCATCACAGACTAGATGTGTTCCTCTGTTGTGCACTGTTCTGGACATAATGCCATAGAAACTGATAAAGATAAATGGTGATAAAGAAGCAGAAGCAAAGATGGAAAAACTATGAAGGATGAGGTTTTTATAGCCAAAATAGGGACCTGACTTTTAAAGATAACTATACCCAATATAGATCAATAAAAGAGTAAATTAGATTTGATTCAGGTCCTGAAATGGACCTATGGGACTTTGGTCTTATTTAGCTAACTCCCGTGTCGGTCTGAGGAAGCTAGAACAGGCTGTTTGCGTGAATGAGAAGCTCTGAGTCAAACCAAGGGCATCGGCTGCACGTATTGCTCTGTTTCTGTAGCCAGTACTAGTACACGGGGAAAAAGTGCACACTGGATCTTCTGGAAAAGGAGAAACCCAGCAGAACCACAAGGTGTGTGGGACCACAACCATCCACAAAAAAAAAGTTGAAGCGTGGAACAAACTCCACAAGGACAAGATCTTTGCAAGCCAGCAACCAGGGCTGTGCCAGGACTAAGCCCAGCCGCTTGTGAAAAGACTGTAAAAGAATCCTTTGCTCTATTTGTGAAAATCCGAATCGCTCTGTTTTATCGTATAAACTCATTTTTTCTCTCAGATGATATTCAGGAATTATACACCCATGAAATAGATGAGTGTATTTCATTAATCCTGAAACTTCTCTACACTTAGCTCTCCCTTATAAGTAATATCTCATTCCTCTAATCAAACACATCATTAACATTTGGAGCACATCCAGAACTACAAGATCAAAATCCACACTTCTTGGGCAATAACTCACAGCTTGGTAAATGCCCTACCCATACCAAGAATCCATACAGAAGCATAACTGTCTAAACAAACAGACTAGAATTTATTCTTTTTGAACATGGTTTAACATTCTGGTATTTAGCCATTTTTCAAATAAAACATCTCTCCCTAGAGTAATTGAATAACAATAATTTCAGACCCAGATGTATGTGAGGAACAGTGCAACGGTCAGTGTCCATAATAATTTTGCTTTAAGATATGTACGAAAAATATCATACATTTTTTTACAGAGACTGAAAGAATAGCATATATATTTAGGTCTCACATATATTCAAAAAGTAAAAAGAGAGAAGACTGAGATTATTTATTTAAAGATTCAAAGTTATAGGTAGAATTCTAAACTCATTCAAAGATAGAATTTTAGAATTGGATGTTTTTAAGGCTTTTCTCTTTTTAAAGATAAAAGTCCATACATAATTACTCACTAGTAGAGGGAGTCTCTTAAACACTTTATCTATATCACAATTCTCACAAAACAAAAAAAGAGTAACACAAAAGGCAGTATTCTCCAGAAAAGACATTTCTATAAATTTTATATATTTCTCCACCCTGGACTTGCATTTCTGTCATGTAGTTGACATTCTCTTGATATGGAAAGATGAAAAGTCAAAACAACATCTCTTAAAAATAGACTTTTTTTTTTTCCAGTTTCAAATAACATTTAGTTTGGAGTTACACAAGAACTTTCAATGAGAAGGTTCAAAAGCAGATATTTGTCACAAATACCCCAGAGGACTGCTATATTTTTAGTACCTACAGAGGCATCTTCAGGGCAGGAGCTCTTCATTCTTGCTCTCTTAGTTTCCTGACCTCTTGATTGGGAGAGTAATTTTTAGCCATCAGGATGTTTTTAATGAGCAACATGAAAAACAGCATTACTGTGAGAAAAATGAGTTTCTGGTACAACACACAGTGATATCATATTTAAAACTAAGTCTATATAAAGACTCTGTTCTTCCGATTCATTAGACATCTCTATTCACAAGTCCTGAAGAATGTTATTTACTCCTGACACACAATTTGAGTTGAAAATTGAAAAGATAAACTTTTAGTCAAGAACATGGACCAAGAAAGTTATAGTAATAAACAGAAAAAAAAATTACAGAAGAAAAAAAAATCATCAGAATTTTCAATAGTAATTTTTTCCCAAAGATTTCTCTGAAGAAGCTGCACCTAATTTTATCTCCAAAGACCAGTAGTGTTTACCACTGATTGATTCCTGATATTAATTATATCCAAATTTCCCAGATTGTCTAAAAATATCAGTTGTATAACTTGATGTCATCTAATTTAGTTACATGCAGAGAAACAGGGTTTTCTATTGACTTCTATTGCCTTTTCCATCTCCATTTTTATCCTCATTTTAACCATCAGTAGTAGATGCTTGAGTCCAGAAAGAGTAAGGCCTCTCCTTAAAAACCGCACATCTAATTTCTCATCTATAAAGAGGAAAGTATACTCACAATACACATAACTCTGCATTTTTTTCTCCTGGATGGAGAGATTGGACCCCATTTGCAATGCTTTGACTCCAGATCTTTCCTGGTTTTGTCTCCTGGTGGGCACCGTCAAATAGACTTTGATCCCCTTATTGCACAGTGACTAAAAAGTGTGCAATTCCCTGACCTAACTGGAGTGAATTCTATAATTAATTGTCAACACTGTATCGCTTTTGTAAGACCAAGACAGCTTTTTTCCACATGGTAAAACAGAAGCAAAGTTTTACTAGGGTTAAATTAAAGATGAGCTAGCAATACAGGTAAGGATTATTAACAGGCAAGTTATTTGTACTTTCTAATTATACTGTCTCTCTTCAGACTAACAGAAGCATGAATCTGTGAGGTATTTAGACATTTGATAGAAGTTCTGAGGGCAAATTGCACAGCTAGGTTCCTGGCTTTCCATGAGGGTAAGACAATTTATCTTTTTTTAACTCACCAAAAAAATTATTTCTATTTTTAAAATGGCCTTATAATGTGTCCAGCATACTCTTTTTCACGTATTGAAGAGCAATAGCAAAATTACGCCACTGCTGCACAGCATGTCTGATGATAGGGGAGTTAGATTGACATTTTGGGGGAGTACTAAATACAGTCATATGCACATATGTACACAAACATACAAGTTATTAACATAAATAAGACATAAGATACTGCAACAGTTGATCTGACCTGTGGTCAAATTATCTGTTGGCTAGCCTCACTGCATATCAAATAGCTCACTTTTTAGCAAAAGAGTTGCTTGACAGAGAAGCAGTGATAAAACATTGGAAGAGAAATAACCAAAAATTCTCTGGTTTTGCAAGCAGTTAAAATTTTGCTATCGCACAAAAATGGGATTGAAAAAAAATATATAGCCTGGAAGAAAAGACCAAACCACTATGATCTTGATACATGCCATTTAAAATTCATCTGATTCCCCCTGCTTTCCCTCATAATTCAAAACTGAATACATAGATCCCAGGGATGAGGAGCAGGTGGTAAAACAGCCTAAAAATCTCTTTTCTATACTTCAGCAGAGAACTAATTTCATGTTGAAAAGAATGGGTCATTTTTACTGCTAGTTTAGCCACATGGCTCCCAGGTACCAATTTTATGAAGTATTATCCATTTTCGCTCTGGGTCATTTGTTTCCTCTGCAAATTTCCTTGAGACTTACAGAACTGATATGCATGGATTTTTCCATCTATGCTTTTGAGCATATAATGATGATTGGACAGGTTATCTTTCCTTTAATCTGTAGAAGACGTGACAGAGAATGCAGAAATTTTATACTCTGTAATACAAAACAACTTTCTGATCACAGCACCCGAAGCAGACATGGGCACTGATACCCCATAAATTTTCTGTTTCCCATGTTCCTCTAGGCCAGCTGTAACTGTTAAAACCAATGCTATCAGGCACAGATATTGTCTTAGAAACAGATGTACACAGTTGGAGATTTTTCTACAGAAAAGCCAATAGCTTGGATTCGTTTGAGAAATAAGAGCTTTGTGCTTGAACAGAAAACACTATATTTCCCTTGTTAACCTCAATACTAGCTTCTACCCCAATTACATAAAATCATTTTGTTTTCCTAATTCTTGAATATCTGTTCTAAGTCTCTAGGCACAGATGTCCCAAATTTCTAGCCCTACGTACTTCATATCGGAAACTTAATGGTAGCAAGTCATATACCCTGAGAGCCAACAGGCGAGACCTGGATGTCACCAAGTCACGGGTGCCACTGAGACCCCAGACTAAGCAGTGACACAAGAGCCCTCCTGCTACCACCACAGAAGTCCCTCGGGGACAGTGCAAACCAGAAAGCTCAGATGGATTAAAACTAGCAGGGTTTTTTACTTTTCTATACATATATATGTGTGTAAGCAAGTTCATACAGAGAGAGGGATGGCTGCTGCATAGGATGAGACATTTGCTGAACTATTGCCAAGGCAGAGCTGGGCAACGGGGCTCCCAAGGATGGGGCCAAGAATTAAATTCTTCTTGGTCATGGGAAGGCAGTGTTCAACCCTCGGAGGAGGGAAGGAAAAAAACCCAAACAAGAGAGAGCAAAGGAAAGCAGTTCAAGGCTGTGCAAGGCTGAGCAAGTATTCTGTTTCCATGATCAGTGTGTTCAATCACACAGCATTGGAGAACTAAATAATACTCAGTATGCTGAGTGCACTGAATAGAAAGTCGTATCAAGTTCATTCTATTGGTGTTGGACATGGTACGTCACCATGTAAGGAAATATATCTGAGCTACATGAAGACTGATGCCTTATGTTTTTTAATAATGTTGAGGACAGATTACAAACCTTTGCTTTCAGCCCAAGGCTGCAGTGGATGGAAGCTATTTCCTTTGACGTACTGAATAATTTGCCTTTTTTGAAGCTACAATAAGATAATGTAAAAAGCTTTGAATACTGCATAATGTGAAGTAGTAAGGTGTTAAACTATAGAATCTGAAAGAAAATGCCATTGAACATAGAAGAAATAGGTCACTAGAACTAAATGGACCAGCACAATTAAATCCAAAATGCCCACGTGGTACCAATCTCAAGTGAAGAGTAGACTGGATGTTTGCTCCTTAAATTGCAGTTTCTTGGAAGTTTTAATAATTTAACCCAGCACTCCTGGTTCCTATCTATGCTTTTGAGGAAAAAAAAAGTGGATTTCCATCCTTATTTTTAATGCTGCAAAAGTATTAGCATTGCATATATCTCATCACATCACTCACAGTCATGAGGACAGCAATCGTCAATGACCCTTTGGGTAACTGTGTCTATTTATGGGGTAAAGCAAACGCTTAACAGAGCTGCTAACTCAAGATCCGATTCCTCTACAGCTGCTCTCTTCCGGCAGTGCTCCTCAGCCATCAGGTCTCCCCACCTCCCCATGCCCCAGCCCCTGAGGACAGCTGGCTCTGGCACAGGACGGGTGGCACAGCTCCCTCCTCGGTTCAGAGCAAGTGCACTCAGCAGTGAGGAGGGATGCTGCATGGGCTCAATCGCAGGGGACGGGCAGGATCCTGGAAGGAGCCCACTGTGAAGCACCCTCCATCTGAATAGTGGACGTGTAAAACAAATGAGGATATGCGTCAGGAACTCAGCTATTGGGCCCACTGAAGTTGGTGGAATTTTTTAAATTGTCTCCGGGAAGCTCAGAACATCACGTTAGTGTTGGGTTAAAGGCAAGAAGGATGTAGGTTACAGGAATATGACAGTTGCTCACTAAAGTCTATGGATCCCTTGAGGCTCCAACTATTTTGAGACATTTGGTATGAGTTGTATTCAGTCTATCATCTGAAACACACAAAGCTTAGAGGCACAACTCCCTCTTTAGGCAACTGTTTTGTTTTGGGCTTTTGCTTTTTTAATATTGCATATGCTTTAATTTAATTTCTTAATTTCAGCCAATGTTGATTGTATAATTTCTTAAGAGAGCTTTTGAATACTGAAGAGAAACACTTCCCAGAAGCAGCTTTCAGAAAGCGGTTTAAAAATCTTTATCTATCTCACTGGCCCTGGCATCCTCCCACCACAAAGCTTTCCAAACACAAATATGTGCATTTTTACGATGTCTCAGAAGGGGCATGTCAGCCTTGAGGGCTGGTTCCTCACGGTGTTGAGGAGGCTGTACGGCAGATGTAGGGAACTAAATCAAGTCAGTTGATCCCTGTACAGTGTCATGACTGTAAAATCCTCCATGAGGAGCAATGTGGAAAGCGGTTGTATTTGTGCATTCATCATGCATGCTATGACAAATGACAGTTTTATGGTTAAATGCACTTGAATGGAAGGTTAAGGTTCATCTCCCTTCTCTGCCCTAGACTTCATATATCACCTCAGGTAAAACTAAGAGCCAAATAATACCTTAAACAACAGATTTACTTTCTCTTGCCTTGTATTTCCAACTCGGGTGTAACAGCAATTCTTCCCAACCTTGTCTCTTTAGATTAGGCACGTATGCCTGGAGCTTTGCTTGGGGCTTGGAGCAATGGGAAGCCTGAAGTCAGGCAGGGACCCTGAAAGCTATAGCAAAAGCAAAACCATCAGTACATAAAGTAGGCAATAAATAAGCTCGGTTGAAGCTCTAGTAAGAGACAGTGTTATGCTGTCCCTTCCCGATTCTGTGCACTTCCTCTGAGTCAGCTCTCATTTGCTGAGAGCTTCTACAAGAAGTCAGGCCCTTACACTTTTCCACAGTTTTATGAGGAGCCCTAACATTTAATTAAGCTACCGACAGTTTCTATGGCATTAGACAGATAACAGACAGATTTTATTCTCTTGTTGTGAGAATGTGATTTTCAAAATACTTATAAAACTGTGAGGAGTAAAGTACACATATTCTATGTATAAAACTAGGACCTTGGCAATAGCCAAAAGGTTTATTAAGGTTAAATTAACTGAAGCAGAAAAATAAGTAAATCAAAATGCTTACATCATTCTTGAAATAAATCCAAAGGTAAGATGTTGAACTTCTATGCAGATCAGAAGGCAATGAAATGGTGGGGATTTTTGTCAGTTGACAGCTTAGCACCTTAAGAACCTGCCTGTGTCCCCTCCCCACCACTTTTGCATGTTATGAACAAATCTATTTCTCAGTTTTAGAGGTCCATTGGTTCCTTATGCAGCTGTGTTTACATACCTTGTAAATTCTGGCAAGGGTTCAACAGAATAGAAATCTCTAGAGTCCAGATAAGACAGTAACAGATTTAATATATACTTCCCTCTTTCATTTGCCATATGCCATAAATATATCTACAGAAATAGCAAAATATAGGTAACCCCAAGTGGAAGTATATCCCCCAAACCAAATAGAGATTTTGGAAAGAAGGCATGGTCTCTGGAGGAAAAGAGGAAAGAAAACTGGAAACTCCATTTAGGGCCACCATGCAGAATTAGAGAGTGAAAGCAGCTGTTCGGAAATCTGGGCAACAGGGAGACAAATTCAGTGAGAGACAGACAACATTGGACCGCATCGTTGGATGGGAACGTGGATTCCCATATGGCCAGCTGCCTGGAATCATACAGGCTGAGGACAAACCTTCAGGAAAGCACATGGAAGGGATGCTCTCGGCAGGTCTTGCCGCCGCTGGGCAGCCCGGGAGATGTCTCTGCCTCAGCAGTCAGACACCAGCCCAGCAGGTGAAGGCGCAGGCTCAGCCATCGCGCTCTGACATCTCCAAAATTAATCAGCAGAGGATGGAGACAAAAGGTGACCTCAGTGAGTATGTGTAGCTTACCCTGAGTGCCAGGGTTTTCCCAGCTGAACTGACAAAGCACATTTAGATTTATTTTTGACTCATATCTGCTGTAAGGAAAATGAGTATCTTATATGCCCCAGAAAAGGAAGAACTGTGTAGGTTAAATTCAAGAAGAATGGCTGGGAACAGTGACATTTCTTGGAGCTACTCATTTCTCTATGGATAAAATAATTTCTGAATTTAAGTGTGTGGAGGTTTTCCAGCACAGTGAAAGATAAGACGGATGCTGGATAATGATTACGCTGAGGCTAGGCTCCAATAACATGACTGTGGCCATGATGGAGGCTATATAATGCAGAGACATTGCACGTGATTTATAGGCTGTGAAAAGAGAAGGGGGTTTGCGGAGTTTTGTATATTTAGCTCTGTGTACTAAAAGAAAAGATTTATTTAACAGGCTGGTTGGTATACTTTAAATGGATAGTATTGTACCTTGAAAGTACTATGCTATCCTTGTCTACTTAAATATATTGAAACTATGCTTTATTCCTTGTAACTCCCATCCTAGAGAGATATTTTAGAGGCCTTGTGTGTTCACTCTGCATGCACAACTCTCAAGCAGATTTTGCTGCTTTACTGCTAGCAGTTAACCAAGTGCCACATTTCTCCACTAGTAATAGTAGCTACACTTTGGCATTTTAATAGGAATCAGAAGGAGACAAAAATCACATTTGTAAGGAAAACATAGCAGCGTCTTCAACTGACAGTACTTACCACAAGAATAATAATAGAAGACATATAAGATAGAGGTATAATAGAGACAAAAGAAAAATATATTCTTGCTGGAAAAGATTGTAAGAAACAATCTGGGCAATGATAATCAGTGTCATAAACAGCTTAGTGGAGGAGAGAGTCCTGAGTCAGTATTTCCCATGTTTTTTTCTCTGCTGAAGTCCCTTAGTAGTGTAAGAAAAAAAACCTGGGTGGCTCATCCCCCTCCTCAGCATGTGTTCCCATTTGTCCTTTTGTGTGTTTTTTCCCCTCTTCTTTTTTTCTTTATTCTTTATGTCTGTTTTTATCCTCTTTCCTGCTTTCATTCTTCTTCCTCCATCTCCTCCCCTGTACATTTATTTTCTTGCTGGCAATTCTCTTGTTCCCTTCCCCAATAAATTTATTTTGCCAGGTATTTCCCCCCCCCATTCCTCTGTTTCTTCAGAGATGCTGGAGATGTAGACAGTCCTGATAAAACTCAGGACTGAGCTACTTATTGCTAGGAACAGAGTGAAAAAAAGCTGAAGAGAGCAGGAACAGCTGCCTGAAATCACAGCTTTTCACCCCCTCCATATCAGCTGCTTCTGCAGGAGCATGTTCTGGGGCAAGGAGAAGAGGAGAGTTCACTGGGGGGGGGGGGGGGGGAGAATGTGAGAAGCCCACACTGAGGTCCAGACCTAGATCTGAGAGCTTTTCACAGACTTTTCACATTGGGAACTACCCAGGTGGGGGCTCCTGGTAAAAAGAGGCACTAGTTGCCCAGGTTGGAAATTTAGAGCATTTGGAACATTTTTCAGCCATACCTCTCTTCAGGCTAATTATTTCGCATTTTTCATCCAGAGATGAAGGTCACTTGATGCATTGAGCTATCATCCAGGGATTTGGGGGCTTGGAGTGACAAATGCTCCATTATGAATATCAGCTGTGATTCTTCCCAATTATGCTAAGAAATGTTAAGCCCTAAGAGAGCCTTAAAGAAACAAAACTTGCCAAATTTGTATGGGACTGTATCATTCAGAGGCTCTGACAGGCGCCAGCTGGATCCAGCCATCGTACAGTGCAGCTCCCATGAACCAGGATTAATCAGCCAGAACTCAGCCAGAGAGAGAATGAAGCAAGCCTCTAGAAAACCCCTACAAAGCAGAAATTGCCAGCCAACCAAATTTTCTTTCAGCTCTTCAGCTCATCAATATTTCTGAGGGTTTAAGAGTTATCCCGCTTTAATAAAAATACAAAGCTATTAATAGAAATCTCCATACGGAAATTCTTTGTACTGATTCAATTTCCTAGTCCAATAGCTTTACTAGAGTCTTGAGAAGAGCAGATATAGTTTGATCAGTCTAAGTCTTGTATTTTTCAGAACAGAAATGATGTAAAGTATAGAAAACCAATTGTCCATTGAGGCAAATAAAACAGGAGAAAAAATTCAATTCTTATTTCATTTGCCTTTGAGGTCTTTGGTGAAGCCATTCCTACGGCCAGAGGGAAGCAGTGCAAATGTGACTGTGTATTTATGCAGGTAGTTGCTGGTGTCAAAACCCACCAGTGGCCTCAAGGTGGACCTCAGACCAGAACATACTTGTATCACTAGCCGCTGGCTGTTGACAGCTCTGTGGTGACATGCTGTTACAGCAATGGATAAAAAAAAAAATATTCAGTACATGATTTACTGATCTGCAGTGAAATGGTTAATTTTTGTGAGTTTGCACATTCATCACATGGCAATTTGACTGGAAATTAATAGGATTATTTTTGACTGGCTGAGGTTAATGGCATTACCTGTTTGGCTTTTATAAAATCTCCATAATTTAGCAATATTTATCTAAGTCACCACAAAAGTATAAAAATTGATAGTAAAATTACAGACAGCTGGGTACAGGATGAAATGAAACAAATTAAACCAAATCCATGCTCTTAGGAAAACACAAATGCCAAATTAAGTATGTCAAGCTAACAGTTTAAATGATCCAATTTAACACTAATAAAGGTACTTTAGACCCAAGGCCTGCTTGATTTTATACTGTATGAGCATGCAGAGGAAGACATCTGCTGAGAGGTAGACAGCCTGGGCCCAACAGGGATGCCAAGGGAACGAGCAGCTTGGATCACCGTGTCTTTCCGTACTCATTTCACATACTCCTAATAGTTCTCGCCAAAAACTTCAGTAGAGTAAATTACCTAGGCACATCTGATTTTTGTCCTGAAGAATTACTAAGGGACAACATTTATAATGGATAAGCATATAGAACAATAAATGGGGGGGGGGGGGGGTGTAAGGCTTTGTTGAACAAAGAAGCAGCACTGAGGCATTAGGTAACTCTGAAAGATTTTCATTTCAGATGAACCTGGCTATGGCAAGCATGGCCCCTACCACCAGACAAGATAAAATGAAATATTTCCACAAGCCAGTGCACAAGCAGCGGTGGACCAGACGTGGTGCTTTCCTTCCACAGAACATTTGGCATCCGAGATGCTGAAACCGGCAACACGAGAGCAGGGCAAGGGACACTGGAAAAGGTAACCCAGCCTGGATAGAATTAAAATGGTGCAAAGGCGGCAGTTTGTCTGCAGTAGAAGATGAGATGGGGACCACCTTCCTCTTTCCCACCCTCAGGTGGGGGCCGTGGGCAGGGGAGCAGCTGCAGTGCTGGGCTGTGCGTGGCCCCTGCTCGGCGCATCCTGTCATCCTGCCTGTCCCAGAGACATCACCCAGGGAGGAATAACTCATTTACACAGCAAGCAATTAAATCTGATCTTTTAGGTCTGTGGGTAAGCCATGGTAGACCTAGCACCAGCAACTGGGGACTCCCTGAGACAAGGATCAAGTCCATCTTTCTTATTGCCTGTTTGGCCTCGGAGAAAATAATGTAATGACAGAAAATCAATACAGTTTAAAAAAAAATCTTAATAATAAGAAGACAGTGTTTGATTTTTCTTGGCTATGACTATCTTGATAGTTATTATCTCATAGCTAATATAGGCCCAATAAGTTTTAATATTTCTAATTGGTTTCTGTTATACACAGAGACTGTTTTAACTGGTGGGTTTGTACCACTGCCTCATGGTTGCATCTCTGTATGAAGGCGATGATTCAGAAAACTCTTCTTCATGTCAGAGGTATTATTTAGAAGTGGATTCCATCTACAAGTGTTTGCTTATTATTTGTCCCTTCATCTTCTTGGGCTACTGGCTAGTTCTTTAAATATAATACCTACAGGTTTTAAATAGTTTTGCCACTTTATGAATTTTATTTAATGGCTGTTTCAGACTATGTTTCTTCAACACATATAAATCTTCCATTCCCTCAAGAAGAATCCAAAGAAAAGGAAGAAATTTCTTTTCAAGGTTTGAGAGCTTTGTTTCACAAATGTACAGTATGTGGCCAGGAAACTAAAGTCAAAGAAATATGAACAAAATTGTTATATGGCATGCATCAAAAGATTTCGACAGTTGTTCTGAAAAGCAAGATAACCGAATATGACTGTCACCCAGAAAGAATGATGATGCTGTAACTTTCACACAAGATGCAATTTCCAAAGATCCTTGACTCTTCTTGCAACGAGTAAACATTTTATACCTTTTTCCCTATTTTCATGTGGCTATTACACTCTCCATCTGTTGCTATTTACATCTAATATGCAAAAAATAAATACATATTATGGGATGCTTGAGATTTTATACATCTAAAAGGCCTATTTGGATCCTGGCTAGAAGAATGCCCTTATGGGAAGGTTTACTCTATTGGGCAAACACTAGAAGAGGCAACATTTCATCATGCATTTGTTTCAAAGTGAGAGAAGAAAAAAATTGTAGATTTATAGCCTTGGAAAACTTTATGTATTCCTTCAGAGGGAAAAAAAAAACAGAAAGAAAGAGAAAAAGAAAACAAGAAAGGGAAGTTAACAGATAAAGGTACTTCACACAGACACCTACATCAATTACCAATGTATGAAACCATTCTAATATTCTCCTTTGTACAATTCCAAAGATAGCAGTAGAGTTAGTCACTCAAGTTATTTTCATGAAGAAGCTTTTACTATAAGCACCTTAGACTTGGAGCCTTGTGAGTCTAGGTCTCATGAGGACTTTTGACAGATTTACAAGAGAGAGACGGTTGTACGTGTTGACTTGCTAGAAAAAAAACCCAACATATTTATATTGCTGCATAAACATTAATAAATATATGATCAACTGCAGCTCTAGACCTATGCCATGTGGAGAATTCCTAGGATGCAGTATCACAAGAAAGAGTTGTGATACCTAAATTTAGGGACGTCTGCTATTTCCTATCATAGGATTGTACATTCAGAGTTCATACTGTGGCTGAACTCCTAGAGCTCAAGATTAAATTTTCCTTATTTAGGTTAAATTAAAAAAAAAAAAAGCTATATTTAAGAATAAGGAAAGAATATTATTTCTCACAACTAATTTTTTTTAATAACTACTTTGTCAAGAGATTTGATATCCTTCATGATTTTGAAGAAGGAATAGAAATACAGTCTTCTTCATGGGAAGAAATTATGTATATGCTGTCAAGTGCTCCAGGGTTTGGTGTATGGGACTTTCCTGGCAAGTGCCAAGCTGGAAGAGCATCTCCTCCTCTTCCTGTGGGAACTCGGGCAGCGGGGAGAAGGAAGCATATGCCAGTAAAGTTCATGTCAGGAAGGGAGACCCTCATTAAGCACAAATAAACTAGAGAGATAGAAACTAGATAGAAATAAACTAGGGAGGTAGAAAAAGCCTCCCTTGACCAGACAAAGGGAAAATGGAAAGGACAGATATTGAAATTAAAAGCCAGGAAAGAGTGAGGGGGCACCTATGTTAGTGTTTTAGTTCAGACTGCTCTTCTACCTCTGCAGATCCCTGTGTTTAGGTTTCTACCAGTGAGCAGTCTCAGGACATCCACACTGGTGGATGTCATCATCAGATGAACTTAAACTGAAAGGTGTGCTCCAGCTGGTCACCACGGGCCCAGACTAGAACTTGGCCAAAGTAAAATCTAAAATGTGTACAAGGTGAATGTCAACCACCAGCTGCCGTCCTCTGCAGAGCCGCTCTTCTGGGCTGTACTCATTTGCTAATGTCAGCATAGTCCAAGAAAGGAGGACTTCTTGGGATACAGGACTGGGCTAAGACCCAAGGTCTGCAGGCTGGGACTTCGCTGACTAAGAAACCTGGAAGGGTAATGCCTGGTGAAGCATCAAAATAACAACACAGAGGCTTGATCCCTCTTCAGCCAGTGGAAAAAAACTAAAATACAGTAAAGGTACTAGAGTGAAAGGAAAGAGAGGGTGACCTGGCAGAAAGGTGAAGAGGGAACTGGAGGGGAAGGCTGAAACTGAACTCACAGACATTATAGCTTGAAACTGTGCATATGCTTTATGTCATAATAAGCATTTTATCAAACATTTGCTTTGATGCCAAAGCAAAATATAGTCTCTCTCCAAAAAAAATCTTGCCCTGTAATGGGATCTGTTTAAAATGTTTTTGAAATAATGCTGAAAATGCTTGAAGTTTCTCTGCTACCAAATTAAAGCTTAGGGAGTTAGACTCATAGCCTATTAAAATTCTGTTTAGCATGCACATTTTAACACAGATGTTTCAATAAAAGGGGTTTCCATGTAATTATCTAATGACTTGCTATGTCAATCATGATAGGTCCCAGGTTTGTGACTTGCTCCTGAGAGATAAACAGAAAATAAATATACCAGTTCTTACCTGCTGCCCTTCCAATTTGAGCTGAAAGCTGTAAATAGTCTCATGGATGTATCTGATTTGATTTGCATTGCTGAGAAAGTAAATCCTATGAGAGAGAAAACTAGGCAAAAAGATGTGCTCCTTTCTTTTCAATCAGCCAGTGTTCTTCCACATTGGATGAGAACTTACTGTGCCATATTTTCAACTTAACTGCATTCCTCAGTTTCTCCACTCCCAAATATTTTCAGTCAAAGGGGTAAAAATGGTTACAAATCTGCAGTTGTTGGCATTTCATGCCTGAACACTACCTGATTGAGCAATAGCATAATGGGATACTCCCCCCATGTCATATCTCAGTATGGACAAATGCTCTCAAAGAAACCAAAAAGCTTACAAGCATCAGCTGAGAAGAAATAAAGCAAGTCAGATAGCACCCAACCAGAGAGATACACAAGAGGAGAAGATGCAGCATCAAGAAAATCAGGAGGACAGCAGTGTTTGAGAGATTTAGCTCAATCAGGAGACAAGCTAAAGTTTTCAGGAAGCTGCACAGAGATAAACTGAGACCGAAGAGTAGATTCTTCTGTCTTCAGCACCCAGTAAGAGGTGCCAGATACTGGAGAGCTGTTTTTGGCCATCACCTTCACTTGTGATGCCAGGAGAACCCTAACTCAGGCCATGACCTCCTGCAAAAAGGCAGAGCTCAACCTGTCTGGCCCCAGTAGAGCATGACCGTATCCCAGACTGCAGAGCTACGCTGCTAGCTGGTGAACTGACAGGCAGAGTGGGGGGATTTGGCATACATTGGGACCACAGGGAGTAACACCCCCATGGTTTACTGTTTTATGACAGCTCCATCTGTCACATCCCATCAGTCTGTTATTGCCTGGAGGTGCCAATGCAACTAAGGCAGTGAAAAAGGATGCCATGTTACCTAAGTCTCTGCACTACTGCTGGTAGTAGCACAAAGGCTCTTTCCTCACAGTGAGAAAAGATTTCGGTAAGTAATCAAGGTATTTTCTGAAAAGTTCCTAAAAAATCAAGAGTTCTGCTTACAAGAGCAACCAAATTCACACACTGTTCCCACCACCAATCCTTACAGACTCCCAAATAGGCAGATTTATAGCAAGGACTCAAAACCAATATACGTATACAGATTTCTTTTCAGAACTTTTTTCACGTACTTTCATGCCAGCAATTAGGGACCCATTTTCACTCCCTCCCTTTTTCCCACGCAAATATGGCTCTGCACCTAGCAGTCCCTGCTATTGTTGCTCGAGACCTTGCACGCCGCTCAGCTGCATGCCTAGAGCAAGTTTAGGAATAAGAGCCACTGTTTTTCTGAACAGCAGTCTCCTCCTCTGAGGGGGGATTCGTGATGGCAGACCCTCACTGCAGGACATCTAGAGACGTCTCTATCTAAATCGAAACACACGCTTAATTACTATTGTGTTGCAATATTGTAAGCATACTATGCCCACAGAAGCTTAGCAAAATCAAGGAAAAAAGTAACATTTGCATTTGTTTACGAAACAGTTTAGGGTTATCCACTTATTGGGATTTTTTTCTCTTTTCATAAAAAGCACATTAAAAGGGGAGCTCATTGTCATTGTGCTGTTGCAACATTCGCACTAATAGGGCTGTCCATCTTTTCAAAGAGCTGCTTCTTTGAAGGAAGCTACAGTAAATTGTTTAGGGAATTCACCATTCAGTGGTTCCCTCAAGTGCTGCATCCATCTTTCACTGATTAATAATGAAGCATTAATGAAAATGTTTCTGTGTCTCCATGCTCCCACCAATTAGATGTGGTGCAGAAAAAAATACAGCCTTTGGAAATTGTTATTTGTCTCGCTTGCCAAACAAGCAGTAGAGAGAGTAATTCTTTACTGGGAATATTGGTAAAACAAGACCTGCATTTAGGGGATTCAGACTGGTAAAGATGGATTCTTAAGCTGACATTTAAGAATCACTGACTCTCAAATACCACATTAGCAATCAAGAAATCAACAGTGTTTAGAAGAAATAAAATTAGCTCAGCATGCTCTGCTTGAAACCAGTACTGTAGCTATCAGCTGCACCAAATGCCAGAAGAGGAGAAATGGAGAATTTGTTTTACACTGAAATACATTATATTTTACTTTATTAAAGGCATGAGAGCTTGAGATATTAATATTTCTGAAGAAACTGCTGGACCTAGCTTATATCAGGGTGGATTTTTCTCCATTAACTGAGTGAATTCTGGGAAAGCAATCTGTCTTTCTCTGGCTTGGTCTGTACTAAACGCATTGCCACGACATTGTGCGAGACAACCGGGCAGAATATGTGGTAGGTTGTTAGTATGTTTTCATTTCATTTATGTACAGAAGTTACTGAGATTGTGTTTTATATGTAATTGCATTATGCATTATCTGAATTGACCTTATTCTAGAATTAAGTGCAGAAGATGTCAAGCAAACAAACCATGAAAGCCAGTACTTCTGGACACAGATGGTGAAGCTTACATGTAAAGAGAGAGGAGTAATTGGACGCAAGGTAGTAAATATTTACTCAAATCCAGTCAACACTGGTAGTGCTTTAATTTGGGAGCTACTTTAAAACTTATTAGAGTATATGGTGGCCTCAGATCACTGCAGATTTGAAAGCTGCCACCCTTCCTGGGTTTCTCAGCAAAGAAGATATGGATTAAATCCTAAACGTGTTTGGGAATTGAACTATACTGTATACTCAAAGCTGATTGCTCCAGCATATAATGTAGGACGACAATTAGCTTCTGCTGTACCTCTTCTCCAAGCAAAAAGGGGCCTTAAGTTCTTCACTGTCTATCACCTTAGCACTTTTCACAAGTATCTTTAGTGCATTTGAATTTGTAGAGAGAGCTGGAGCATGAAATCACACTTTCTTAATTTGCTCAGTGCCAACACCACACTTTTCTTGGTACAGAATAAAAGGAAGTGACACCCTTCATGCCCTTGGACCTCCTCACCACTAAAGGCCCTGTCCCTGCAAAATCAAAGGGTGCAGTTACCCAGGGGAAGCAAGTCACCAATCAGTTGCTGATAAAGCCCCACTTCGGCCAACAGGTGCTTAACCCCACCGATAGCATAAGAAGTTCATTGCTAAAAAATTCATAGGGCCAGAGACTGAAGAGGAGTTTTCTAGAATAGGCAAAAAGAAATTTGAAAACTACTGGGTTCGAGAGGTGTGACAGAAAAAGGAAATGTGCATTTTAGGAGGACGTGGGCAGGGACAGAAGTTACAGGATCATGATGCTCTTAGACAGCAAGCCAGTGCTCCTAGGTGCTGTGGTCAGATAAATAGCAATGCATTAGTTTTAAAAGGCTGCTCTGAAATGTCACCTTCATCTCTATTGATCTCTATTACCAAACAGGTCCTTCACTGTCACTTGTGACAAAAGGCATTAGTCAATGAAAAGCTCTAAATAAACTTGAGGAAGACAAGCAAGCTCTTCTCTCTTAGCCGCACACAATAACATTACAAAAAAGCCTGAGAAAGTAGGGCACTGAAAAAAAGCGTCTAGTACTGAAACTAAAAATTGAAATACTCTATTCTAAACCTGTCAGGCTTATCAGAAATATTTGGTGGTGGGGTGGTTTTTTTCTCCTCTAGAAAGCGTGTTTTTGTCTGTATGAGGAAATAACCTAGTGAAATGTTTTTAATAGATTTGCTTTAATCCCCACATTACACAGGGGTAACTGGTATCCACAAATCTACTGTAAGGCTGAAATTTAACCAAGATATCCCAAGGCTGAAGTTACATTTGAACCATTGATCCATCTTCAATGAAACACTGGGAAAGAATTGGTAGCTGGAAGACACGACTCTACAAGCTACTTCAGCGGCCTTCTCAGACCACGCAGCCTCTATCGCCTCTTATGGAAACACTAAAGCACCACATACCCTGGAATCTCCCCTGCTGCATGACAAGATACTCACCTAGTATGTAACCAGAATGATGTGTTCCTCTGTATACTTATGGGCACACTCTGGATGACATTTTAGGATAGGCAGCTCTCTGGCATATGCCTCAAAATGTACGTGCTCTCCCATTTCAAGCCCAGGCATGCATCCATCATTCGTACAATAGACAAGACGTGGTTTTGGGGTGAGATCAAGCCAAAGGCTTGCTCACAAATCACACCCTGGAGCTCTAAGCTTGGGAAAAGTATCATTAGTGTTTAAGCACAGCAGCTGATGGCAGGGAGAGGGCATTGTTTAAATTTACTGCATGGGTGTGTGCAAAGTTAGTGGTCCATTTTCCTGTCCCAATAATCTATTGCAATATCTGTTCTCTGAGCAACAGACTTTGTGCTCGCCCTCGAGATACACGGTGTTGCTACGCGTACTTGGGGTTTGTTCCAAAAAACCTGTTTGGAAAACCAAGGTGAGTCTGTCGTGGTGTACGAGCACTTTTGACTGCCTCCCTGCAGTCAGCCTCTCCCAGGCTATGTTCCTCTGGCCACCTTAGCTGTGGAGGATTCCCTGCCTGCCATTTTGCAGACCATGCTGCCATTCTGGGGGCACATAAAGTGAAAACTTGATTTTAACAGAACAGTGGCCTACTGAGTAGTAAAACAGAGGTAATGATTTGGAAAGCTGGTTGCCTGAATTCCTGTGATCAGTTTGGACAGGCACAGCCACATAGGAAGAAAAAACCAGTTTTGGAGACATTTTCATCATCGCTTCATGTCCGTGTGATGAGCTGAAAGCAGTGGCGCTGCTGTAACCACTAACATATCCATGAACTGCCACCACATCCGTTTGTCAGAGCTTGGGTATTTCAGAAGCTGTCACCAAAGAGCACTCTCCAGGGGAATGATGTTTCTCTGTTCTTCTCTTAAATCTTAAACTGAAGGCAGACAAAGGCGGCTGTAAATCCCCCTGATGGTTGCCCAGTCAGAGGGGCATCTCCACAGCAGTAAAGGCCGAGGCACAGTTGGAAACGATCTTTTCTGTAACACAGCCCCCAGACCTCTTTTCTCTGCTGACACATCCTTCATAGCAGAAGAAAAGAAATGGAGACAAGAAGACGATGTTATGACAGAGGGTGTGCACGTACTGGCTCCACATCACCCAGTACGATGCAAAGGGAAAGCTCTGGGCTCCCTGTGGGCCACCCCAAGCCCCTGCCCTACAGCTTTTCATAGTAATTTCCTGTGCTCTTATATTCTCCAGCATAAATGTTGAAGTACAGCTTCTGGTCTTTGTTTTCCATAAATATTGCGGTGGAGAATTAGCTGAATTTAATTACAGTTATCATGAAATAGCAAGCATTTAATCGGATGCCAGTAGCAGCTGTATTTTGCTCTTTTGAAAGCAAGAAACTATTTAAAAACTATTTCATTAAAAGCATAAAACTATTTTAAAAACAAAGCAAAAAGCTTTCTATTTACAGAGCGGCACTATCCCAGTGCACACAAACACCTCAAAATAATAATAAAAAGGCCCTCTTAACAGGATGCTGTTGTAGTAAGAGCCTCTTACGGGAACAAAATCTAGAGAAACATTTAGCTGGACTGTGCACTGGATCTAAAAAAGACAGAGAAAGAACAACATAAAATATATCAGTTTTCTCATCTCTTCTACTTAGGCTGCTGACAAGTACTCCTTGTAGGGATGCCCATCTACTTACAGAATCATACATTTCTTTAAATGTGCATAAATTGCTCTAATTCACACATCAGTTCCTCCTTTGCACTGCAAGAAACACGTCGGTGCAATGAGGATCAAGCCCTTCATAGATAAAAAGCAGTTTGCTTTTGAGACCCTCTGCTTATTAGCTTTCCATTTTCCCTCCTTGTCATGCAACATGCGATCAATCTCGGATGAGATGTAAAAGCGCAGAAGTGCTGTGGGAGGTTCCCACCTGCAGACCCCTGAGGACAGTGGGCAGGACAATGTGTCTCAAGGATGTTTTACTGGAGCGCCTGCAGACGGTCGCACTCGCCACGGTTTGTTGCCTGTCTCCTGCCAGAGCGTCAGGGTTCTGCACCAGTTGGATTCTCCTGTAAGGCTTTGTATGCATAAAACTACAAATGTATAAAACCATTGAAGGAGTTCTGATTTAGGCACTCAAAATTAAGACACCACAACCTACACACCATGTGGAAGATAAGTTATTCATTATTATTCACATGAATTATGATTTAGATCCCAGTTTTGCCTTTCTAGAAGCTGACAATCTCATCTTTTACAAGCAACCCCTCTAAGTTGAAGATGCAGTTGTTATGGTACAACTATTGCTGCTTATGATTAGACTACACACCAGACAGTGCAGCAATCTCATAAGGCTGTGTAATACTAGTTACATGCAATCACCTGCATAACTACATCACAGGTAGTGGAGAACACATGTTTACTGTACAGCTATACATCATTATAACTGGGAATAGTGAGTGCACCTCACTTATAGTACAAACACCATCAAGCACATAAGCCCCCAAGACTTCTCGTCCTACATACACATGAGACAGTCTCAGAGGTCCCCTTATCCATAGGCTGATGGGACAGACCATGGGACTTGCAGAAGCATTTTAACAACTAGTTTATTTTTCTCATAACTGAAGTATACTATAAAATGTGTCAAGGCAGGGTTGTAGTGCTTTACAGACATGCAATTTGGGGTATGAGGCCAAGGTAAGATACGGCTTTGCATAACTCTTAAGTTGTAAAATGGTTTACACAGACTGCTTTTTTTAGTACTGGTACTTTTTAACTCTCATCCTGCCTTTGAAACCACTTCTGCTCCTTTCTAGGGCTTCTCAGAAGAAGTACCCAAGTTGCAATATATTTCATAAGAGCAGAGATATTAAAGTGTGAAGCATGAAGTCTCTTCCTATCCCAGATGAAGAAACTTCCTGTCATTCTTCGCTACAATGACACAGAAAGAGAAAAACTTATCATCAAAGTCAAGCAAATAACTCGGAGAAATGTAAGCAATATAAACTCCCTTCTCTCCCTGCCCTGCCCCGCCCCAAAGTTAAAAGTTAAAGTTCAAATCATCCATTAGGAGATTATTTAATATATTTACTCCTCCAGGCCACATACTTGCATTAATAGTTTTTAGTTCCTAGCTCCTGATGCACTGCAATGAGAGTTTTGCACTGGTTATTTCCTCCCATTTTTGACAAATGAGCCTATCTCTTAAAGATAGGTTTGAGACACAGTCCTGTCCTCCCCAAACCCTGTTATTAGTTTCCATATGTACTTCCTAAAGAATCCTAAAGACCACAAACACTTGCCCAGGATGCAGGTGGGTTTGGCAAATAACAGAAAGCACATGCAACAAAACGTACACAAATTTACAGACAACGCACCCCTTGGCACCACAGTGCCAGGGAACCTGCTTGCATTGAGTCGCTTTTACATAGGGAAAGGAAAGGGGACATTAAATATCTCTGACTTCAAAGGAAAGAAGAAAAGGGTGTACATCTATACACACACTGACTGCCTCCTCCACGCTGCGTCCCCTTTCTCTTTGCCACAAGGAGCCCTATGTCTGCCTTCATCCCCATCGTGGCAGAGACTTGATCCAGAGCCCGGGTCCAAAGTCTTTCAGAGCTTGAAAAGTTTAGGGAAGTGTAATGGTGAGGGGGAGATGCTAAACAAGAACTACCCAAAAATACACCTGCCTTCTGATACTGCCTCCTGTTTTTCTTGGATGACTCCCCATGCAAATTCTCACAAGTAAAGCCTTATTTAGCAATAAGATAAATCACAATTGTCACTGCAGAAAAACAAAATGGCTGTTTATCTTTAAAGTAACCCCTCTGAATTCTAAAAATAGTGCCTAGGTCTTTGAGACTTTAATTTTCAAATGTCCTGTTGTAGGTACACAGAGAGATAGAATAGGTCCTTGAATGAATGAGTGCTGACAGCTTTAAAAAAAAAAAGTAAAAATCAAGCTTGGGTTTTGGAGCCTGCTGTGCATCGGAAACATTAACCTACTTTGAGTAAAGTTTGCTAACGGAGCAGCAGAGAAAGCAAGCAGAGCATACTAAGGGGAGTTGCATGTAACTCCTTTCTCATGCCTTTAGAGCTGTAGGGACTAAAGACAAGGAGAAAAACCCACCTGAAAATCTGGCTGCCATCCAGAAGTTTAAAGCCTTTGAAAGAGCCCTATGGTGAAAATGAAGCTGCTTAACATTTTGATTTTTCCCATCTGTTTAGAAAAAAGAAGAATACTAGCTTTAATTATAATTAGTGGTCAAAAATTGAGAAAAGTTTTTTTGTGTGTGAATTTTGGATTGATGACTGTAAAAACTTGCCTCGGGTTGTTTGCAGGGGTTCAGATATCAGTTTGCCTCTATGATGAGATACCAAAAATTATTACTTATTCAAATGTGTAATCCCTGCCAAGAACGGCACTGCTGACATTTCCATCTCATTCTGAGGATTATTGACATTTCCTGAGTAGAAGAAGGGATAAATAAGTATGGACCCCGAAACCCGCTGAACATTTTTATCATAACAAAAGAAAAGCAATGCACTGTAAAGTGGAAAACAGCTTTTAAGACATCATTTTCCAGGCAAAATTGCTTTCCTTTATGGATTATTTTTTACAACTCTGCAATAAACGCTTCAAAAAAGGACTTTCCAACTGAGTATAAAGAAAACTTATATCCATCTTTAACACAACTCCATTGACTTTTCACTTGTAGTTTGCCTCTTTATGCTAATTATCATATGCCCTCTATTATAGGAATAGATCTTTGCAGGGGATGCAATTAAAGATGTAAAAGATACTTCTGCCCAGGTTTCCTTTTTTCCTCCTGGAGTTTCTAAGTTTCTGGCATTTGATTTTTAAGGAAGCTTTTAAGTCTGAATGGGTGGCATCATATTTTACAGAGCAGGAGTCTCTAGCATATCCCAAATAGCAGCTGATGAATTTCAAAGGCTTCTTTCCAGATAAACATCTAAAACCCTGGATAGTTATCGAGCTCACCCAGCCTCCGTTTCTCTGGAAACCAGAGGGCTGCCTGTATGGATACAGATTGTATCACAAGCTGTCCAGTAGCTGAATCTCAGGCTGCTGATTTTAGACAGGTCAGAATTCATGTAAGGAGAGACATGCTCTTTTGATATTTCTATTTCATAAAATTGAGACGTTCGCAGAACCAGAGAACACAGAACGCCTCTTGGCTTTCACCAAACAACTCTGAAGCCCCTGAAAGGCTTGCTTTGGGTTTGGAGTAGTAGTCAGATGTAAATGCTGATTTCTTTTTATTTAACCCACTCAACTGAAAGCAAGCCTAAGTATACTGCACCAAAGCTTTGTCTCTGCTCAAAGCCTACCAGAGGATGACATTTCTATTTAATGCATATAAAATTTAAAGAAATGCAGTTATGAAAAGTAAAAAATCAAAACTCAGAACTGCAGTGTTCTTCATAAAAACTTTGTCCTCAGCATTTTAGACTAAGTCTGAAGAAGGAATACATTAAGGAGTGAGGAGGAATGATAGACCAGAAATTATGGAAAAACTTTGAAAATTATTCTGAAGTCTGTGGGGGAAAAAAATCAGTGTTACGAACTATGCCATTGCCCAGACAGTGGCTGAAATAAACGAAAAGGGAGCTCTCTGAATCCATGCATGAAGCACTATAGCGGTGCAGACGCTGCGACCTGCATCATGTTGCCAACAGCCCCGCCTTGCCTATGCATGAGCATGTGCACTTATTTAGTGCTATCACCCAAAGTCCATGATAGGATTTTACCATCTATGGGAGGGGGCTTTTTATTTATATTTTTCCCCCCTCTGATATCTGTGGACTTTAAATCTCGAATACCTTGGGGCTTCTTTGAGAACTAAACAAAATGCACATTGGGTACAGGCTGCATCTGCTCTACAGTATACAGGGTATAACATTTGATGACTCCAGCTGGGCTAATCCCAGCAGAATCTACCAGAGGTTTTGGTACTCCTTAGCAAGAACATTACTAACAGGATCGCCAAGAGGTAAATGACCTAAGCTCAACACACACAGAATAAGCCTTATGCTTCATTTTGTTTGTGTCGCTCAAACTATCAACTTAAACTTGCCCCTCATTTAGTGCTACCTCCTACAGAACCTGTGTCAATACCATTTTTTTTTACACAGACTGCCACGAGTCTCAAGACAATCCCAGGTTTCTTCTGAGTGAACAATTGACTCCTATTTTCCTGTTTAATAAAGTGACTGAGATATCAGAATTGTTTCCAGATCATCTGTTGGAAAGGTGCTTTTCTGAAGAGGGACCTGCATACTGCTTTGCACAGGATTAATAAATTAATCTCTCAGTAAATTCCCCTACTCACTCACTGCAATGACTAGATGTTTGACTGTGAGAGACTGGGGTGAATTTAGCAAAAAGCCATACAACTGGTGTTAAAAACAATCCAGAATAATGGGGTTTGCAAAATGACTTGCCCAATAATATGGGGAATTAGTCAAAGAAGAGAGTCAGACTTTCCCTGGGAACTAAGTTTAATTCCACTTAAAGTTTCCATCTTTAATTGCTACCTCAGGGGTAAATGTTGCCCTCACTCTTGGGAGAGCACTGCAAGCACCAAAAGCAGATCTGAACAGAAATTTCAAACACCTGAGGGTTTCTTTTTAGATTTCTTCAAAATGGACCTCTCTTTCAGATCTGGAGGTCTTTCTGAGGAAAAAAAAAATCATCAACTTGTGGGGATTCTTTTTAAATAATGTTTAACAAAAAAGATTAAAAATGAGGGGAGGAGATGGGGAGGGTTTTGAAATGTTTAAGGGAAAACTGTTTCAAACACAAGTGAATAAGAAAAGAACAAACAGAGAGGCAGGAAGAGGCAAGGACAAAAGCTCTGGTTCTGTTCAATTTTTGTGCTAGGATGTAATTATTCTGCTGTACGTAGGAAGAACAATGGGACACGGAGAAACCACACAGATAAATTCTGCAACTTACCTGTGCGTATAGAGAGGATGCTGCAGCAAGGCTCACTCAGCAGCAAATAACGCCAGGCTTGGCTGCGAAGGGAAAGCATTTGCAGGAGCGCGGCTGAGGTGGGGGGACATGCAAAGGTGAGGGGTGCGAGGCACACGGAGCGGGCACTGGTCCCCAGCACTGGGAGAGGGAACGTTGCGGAAGCAGAGGCTGGAGGGAATCAGATTCCCGAGCACTTAACCTTTGTGCAGCAGATGAGGCTTTTTCCCCTGAATATAACTATTGTTAAACTGTCCAGGTTTGCTTGAAGAGTTGGGAGGGCTCTATTCAGACAAATGTGCGTAGAAACAGCTCCACTACCAAACACATGTTAATTAGCTATCGTTAAAAAAATAATAATAAAAAATAATTTTAAACCAATCACCAGAAATTAACTTCAAAAAATGCTTCTGCCAGCAAAAGCAAAACAACCCCCTCCCCAGATAGCTCAATACTTAAGAAAAATGTTTTCCTCTAGTCCAGAGTGAATTACACGGCTTAGGATAAATTGAGGTTAGAACTGTTAAGGTGCAGAACTACCCAAATCCCCGAGTTTACAGAAACCAGAAGATAGGAAGAAAAGGGGTGATCAGACCTCCGAGTTCCCCTCTGGTATTCCCCAAGGTGGTTTCAGCTTTCATGCAAGTTTATCACCCTAGAGACAAACCAGAAGCTGTGCCCAGCTGGAATTTCCCTGAAGAAGGGTGTTCAGGGCTTGCAGTCAAGATCAGGAGGAGGTACGCTGTGACACAGAGACACTCCTCAGAGTTCAGGGGCCAAGGATGGAGGTGGGCTCAGAGACCCACCTTTCCCCTGAGAGTTTCCACATGATCTCTAACTGATATTTTAAAAGAACACCATTTCTAGCCTCACCAAGAAAGAACTCAAATTCAAATCACACAAAGTTGGGTTCACCCATCGAGAGCATACAGATCTTGTCATTTTTCCCTCCTTGGCCTTGAAAATTAGTCTGACTCTGCTCAGCCTCCTGAAAATGTCTTGCTCATACCAAGCTATGTGCAGAGACTTCATGCAAGACCATGATTGGAGCCAACAGTTTTTCTCTAAGTAGCACTCTACCAGGGTTTGCAAATCACTTCAAGATGATATTTTCCTGGCTGGCTTCCAGGGCCCAGAGCAGCAGCAACAAGTAAGAAGTTGCTGCTGTGCTTGCCAAGGATGTGCTGTGCAGGAGACAGTAATCATTGCTCTTGGGCTGCTTCTAACTACGTGCCATGGTTTTTTACGTGCGTGTCCATCCTTCCTGCAGAGCTACAAGGTGAAGGTCCAAAAAAGGGCTTGTATGGAGATGCAACACATGGGTTTCCTTCCCCATACCTTTCCTCAGAGCTTGGGGAAAGAGCGAGCGACAGTGTTGCGCTCCCTCTCGTTTCACGCACCAAAAGTGATTTGGGAAAGCCAGAGGACACTGTTAATGAGGGAACCAAGGGAGTTACTCTTATTCTTTATGATCTTTATTTAATGATTTAACTTCAGAGCAATGGAAGATGGAGTAGTTTGGGAAGGTAAATTGTGGCTCAGGAAGATATAGAAAAGGAAGCAAATATGCTGTAGGTATCAAAACCCCCAGAATTAATTAGACCAATGAAGAGATGGTACAAACTAGTTTGGGCTCACTGAAATGAAAGGGGAAATTAAAAAAAAAAACAAACCAAACTTTCCTCATCAAAGTTATCTTGAATTCAACACATTCTTACTCTTTGAAACTCGAAAAAAAAAATCCTACTTTTTTTATTGACAGAAAAGAGTTCAATTAGAAATAGATAAAAATACCATCTCAAGCAGAATGCAAGTTTGCAAGTGATGCAAATTCTGGCTCAGCCATTACTTTAAAATAGCCTTCTAAACTGAAAAAGGTGATCAGGTTTCTTTCCAGTCTAACCTTTACTGCTATGGTTCATCTAGAAATAGATTTTGTAGTCTTTCCAGGTAAATGAAAACCTATATGGGAGAGATTTTGGAGGTGAGAAGGATAGGTTATTCCAAAAATTTCTGGGGTAAAGGCAGTATCAGGCATTGCAGCTCTCCCATTTGTTTCATCCAGTGTGTTCAGGATCAGAACCAACACTCAAAAAACGCCACCACGGTAGCTTTTAAATACATCAGAAGAAATGGAAATCTTCTCCTTTCCTAAACATCATACTGGGTTCCTTTGCACCTTTTAGCATTATCTAAGAAGACAGGAGAAAACAGAAGCATAATATATTCAGATGTCTATATGTACAGGCTAAGTTTTTTAGAAGTTGTTTTGATTTCTGATAAAGTAGATAGAGTTTATTTTTGGATATTATTGTTTCAATAACTTTGTTCTAGCGTTATAAAACCTGTTATTTTTCTAAAAGGCTCAACTGTGTTTTAGTATCAGGAATGAACAGAAATGACCTTTAGGAGTTGAAAGTTATGTGTCAGGTTTCAGTCTGAGCAAATCACCAGTGCTTAAGAAAGGGATCCAGAGTAACCTAGTTCTTCCAGGAGAATTAGATCAGACTGTAAGTTCAGTAACATAGCAGTTAACTAGGCATACAGAAAGCACAGGTTCACAGGCACAGTCCTCTGCAGCCAGAGTAAGGGTGAAGTAGGACTCGAGTACCTGAGCTTTCACCTGGGTCCCACCACTCTCTTACTGCACATACAACAGGAAATTTCCATCGGCTGTCTGTGGTAACAGCTATTTCCTCCTTCGTACATCACAATCCAGCCAGGCATGCACAATTAAGAAAAAATGTCTCTCTGTTATAAGTTAATTTCATAACTATAGAGCCCTGCTCCCTAAACCAAAGAAGTGAGATTAGGTCTATACATAGAGGAGATCATTACTAACACTCTGCTTAGCCCATATGGCCACATTCCCTCCCAGATCCAGAGAAATCCTCTCCAAAGAAATGCACCCGTAACAGGAACTTCCTTGGGTTATTCAGCACAGTTAAACACATAACATCTTTTCAACTGCGGCAGTCTGCTTCTGCAAATGCATTTATATCCAAAGCTGCTCTGCTGAATTTCAACTCTTTCTCTCATTTCTCCTCTCCCCCCACTGAGAGGAAATCACCCCAAGTAGCATGGCTAAGTGTGTTTAACCTCATGCACAGAGGATGCAGAAGAGTAAAACAAAATTGGGGGTCCAACCCAAAACCTGGTTTTATTGCTGTTGGAGTTCACGTCAGGCTAACGACAGCCTGTGATTTCTGGGTTCCTTTTCCCAAAGGGGACGATGGTCATAACTAAAAATATACGCCTGTACCCATGATAACAGCTGAAGAAATAGATAGAATTAGTATTTATTTTACATACCTTGACACTACTAGATAATGGTTGGCTGTTCAATTACATAGCCACATTACACACAAATGCTTCAAAATCACCCATATACTATAAAAGATGCCTTGCTTTACATGGACCAGTGTGCAAGCAGACAAATGAGATAAGCCCCCAATAAGAAGCCATCTTCTCCAGGATGGAGGAGAGAGCATGAAAAAGTCTATCATCCTGTAAATAAGTCTATAAAAATGAGAAACAAAAATGCTGACAAATGAAATGAACCTGGTAAGTTCATAACCTGAAACTGTTTGAAAGCTGATATAGTTGAAATAGCAGGGATCTTTTACTACAAAGCTGAATCTACTTACAGTTTCAGAAAAGGGGTTTTTTTTGTTTTGTTTTTCCAAAAAAATTCTCTCAACAGTAAGAAGGCAGAAAATGACCAGCTAAGCTGTCAAGCCCCATTGCAACACATTTATTGATCATCTTGCTGAACACATGTTTTGTTTTGATCTTGCCCATACTGGGTTGTACAGTGCTATTCACTTCTCTCTATGAGTTTCTGAACTGGCTACAAGGATATGTGGGCCAGATCGACAGTCACCAGGCACTGAATGAGTATTTCTGCTGTTTTCAGTAGCACTTGCCTAGCCCCTCTGAGATCAAGAAGTCTCCACATCTAACACAGTTCACCTCGAACTCCACTAGCAAAGCTCCCACTGCATTTCCTAGCCCCATCCAGCTCATCTCCACACCTCCATCATCACAGCTGGGTGTGTCCCTGTAGTACACTGATTTTCTGAGTTTTAGAAACAAATCATATGCTGTCTTAGGTATGATTATTAGTGTATGAATAGAATGGGAACATTTGATTTTGTCATTAATCACCTTGTTTATATGTTGAAGTAGGGAAATAAACCATGTACTTACTGCTCTGTAACAAGTATCACTGAATCATATGTTACTGACACATAATATTTAGTTAGGTCTTTTCAAAGGATGTTTGTTTCAAATCTTTGTACACCAATGACTGCCTATGCTTGAGGATATGAGGGGGACAAATTATGGCAGAATGAGTGCTAGAAATCCACTGGGATAATAATGAATGATAAATTATTATGCGGTTGTGAGGAATTAGTTGGACTCTTCAACTGCTTCTAGGCATGGGAGATTTTATTTCTGCACCATGGAAGTAGAGTTCAATTACATTCACCTAAGTACAACGAATATTAAGTTTTCCTGTGCAGAATTTCCCTCTCATTCTTTTTCAGGATGTTAATGAACATGCAGTCCCCTCCGAATACATCTTCTTATGTAAAGGTTTTCACAGTAGTGACCAAGGTGAGCTGAAAGTTAGCGTACACCCTAGTACTCTTGAGTGATCCAGACTTTTTTCTGAATCTAAACCTAATTTTACTTCATAAATTACATGGAAGAAAACATTTCTACAATGTAATATATCACAGCAGTTGACTTAACGTCGGCAGTACTGCTGATGAAAGTTACAGGCTCTTAGGAGTGGCTCTTAAGGTCTGAACCCAGGATAGGATGGGAGTTTCATGAGGCACAGTACGCTCAGCTCTGCCAAGGTCGGCCTGGCTGTGGTTTTTGCAGCTTCCCAAGAGTCACACAAAGTCATAGAATAGTTTGGGTTGGAAGGGACCTTTAAAGCTCCTCTAGTTCAAGCCCCCTGCAATGAGCAGGGACATCTTCAACTAGATCAGGTTGCTCAGAGCCCCATCCAACCTGACCCTGAATGTTTCCAGGGATGGGGCATCTACCACCTCTCTGGGCAACCTGTGCCAGTGTTTCAGCACACTCATCGTAAAAAATTTCTTCCCTATATCTCATCTAAATCTACCCTCTTTTAGATTAAAACCATTACCCCTTGTCCTATTGCAACCAGCACTACTAAAATGTCTGCCCCCATCTTTCTTATAAGCTCCCTTTAAGTACTGAAAAGCACAATAAGGTCTCCCTAGAGTCTTCTCTTCTCCAGGCTGAACAACCTCAACTCCTTCAAGCGTTTCCTCATAGGAGAGGTTCTCCATCCCTCTGATCATCTTTGTGACCCTCCCCTGGACCTGCTCCAACAGGTCCCTGTCCTTCTTATGTTGGAGGCCCCAGAGCTGGATGCAGTACTCCAGGTGAGGTCTCAGCAGAGCGAAGCAGAGGGGCAGAATCACCTCACTTGACCTGTTTGCCACTCTTCTTTGCATGCAACCCAGGATATGGTTGGCTTTCTGGCCTGCAAGCACACATTGCCGGGTGATGTTCAGCTTTTCATCCTCCACTACTCCTAAGTCCTTCTCCTCAGGGCTGCTCTCAAAGCAGAGACTTGGCCTTCAAAGAAAAAAAGACAGACTTGGCCCTCATCTTGAAAATCCTGAAACATCCAAACCCTCCAAAATCTGAAACAGGACTGAAAATTTTTAAGCATTTTCAGTTCCATTTCTTGAGTGGGTTTCAAGTCTTCTTATAGTCATCTGCTATTGGTAGAGTACAGGTCGGGATCTGCTGATGAGGATGTCAGAGGGTACTGTGTCCTGACAGCAGGGAAATCCTGCAATTGAAACAGTCAAGGAAGCATAATCAGAAGGCATGAAATATCCACATTGTGCTAAATAAATTCATTGTGACGGGGTTTATTACAGTGAATAGCTAATTAATTAATAATAGAGATGCCTGAAATGCAGCAAAGTGTTACTGAGCTAGGAAGCCTTACACTGGAGGGAGTATTTAATGGAAAAGACATGTAATAGTAGAAAGAACTTAGTTACAGGCTACAGTCATGGCTGGTCTCTGATAATAATAAGCTTAAGCATCAGAATCCTACAAGTAACATTTTTTCTTTTCCCCAACAGAAAGAAGGTTGGAAAAATAGAGTTCCTCAGCATTTTTTCAGGTGAGGTCCACTGCACCAACAAGAAACCAAGCTTCCATGTCAAGAGGAAGGGTCGGCTCTTTTCTTTACTCATGCGTGGTCAGCATGAGCAGCAGCGAGCAGCAGTGGCGGTGCTCACACCATGTCTGACTGCTGCAGTAATGAATGTGGTGTGTCAGTTTTGGGGACTGCACAGTTGACAACCCCGCCTGCAGCTCTGGCTGCTCCACAAAGCACAGTGAAGGTCACAGTCAGCGACTTCCCGATTTCAGGTCACTGTTGTGCAGAAAGCCTCCCTCCAGCAGTATATGCATTTCACACCTAGCTGCTCCTTTTGTCAAGCTGTCATATTTAATTAAAATGCTGACAGCCTTTAAGGATCTCTGCAGTGTGCAAAAAATACATAAGATCAACACTTCTCACTTCTACCAGCAATTATTCTTTTCATACAGTAATTTAATTTGCTTCCTCTAGTTCTTGAGGTTTTAAAATTCTTTTTCCTTTTTGCTGTTCTCGATGAAAGGTAGAACAAGCACCTTCTAATAAGTGCCTTGAACTCCTTCATGCTGGTCTGTCCTCAGCCAGGGCTTTCTCCATCCAGAGAAACTCTCCCCCTGTGCTCACCATTTGGTCTCTGCAAAGCATGTGCTTGGGCTGCCGAGGAGAGCTCTGACTGCATGCTCTCTGGCTCCCTGAGCAGAGCAGGATCTTTTTTTTAAACCTGCAAGTACTTCACTTAGGGTTAAATCTATAGGAGGTTAAGGCATCTAACTACCTATGAGATCTTAAAAAGCCTTATGCTGCTTCTGTAGTATTAATTCAAGTGCTTGGTTTCCTGAAGTTGTTCTTTGGGATGTACCACGAGGTGACGATTTCACCGCCCTGTGTACTCACAGCCAAACACTTTCTCATCTCTTTCCTCCAGGCACCGGGAAACCTCAACGTTATCTGGGAAATTATCTTTTTTTTTTTTTTTTTAATAAAGACAGCAATAAGATGCTATTATCATTGCAAATAATTTACAAGAGCTAGAATTTCTCTCTGCTTTCAAGAAGGTCTGCGAGATACTCATTTTTATCAGCACAGGGCTATCAGCACACTAATTTTATGTGTGTCTCTCTCTCTGCATTAATCTGCTCTGGTACTTTATTTTTGCCATTTCATGCGTAACTACGGTGTCTAATGACACCTTGTGATATTGGGTCTCAGTTGCACCAGATGTTCTGCCTACGTAATTCCTATTGCTATGCACATCTGACAACCTAGACAGACAGACCAGGCAGGCTGAGAGAAGGAAAACGTTAATCCCCAATGTACCCAGCATAACACAAGAAACCAGAGACAGCATCCAAAATGGGCCTGATCCTTGCGAGCTGCAGTAACTACTAGATCATGTAATCTAGCTCTCTGACCCCTGCGTCTTCTCATCCGTGTGCAAACTTGTTCAAGATTAGCTTGCTCAGGCCGTCAGCTTGGCTATTCACCAAGGTAAACCTACAGGGGAAAATGCATCCCCAAAAACATATGACAAAAGGCCTCTAAATTGAAGACAGTTCAAGCAGAAAACACTGACAAAATAGGAATACTTGCTCCCAGCGTTCCCTTCCACAAGGAATTCAGTAGGAAATCATTCATTAGACTGCGTCTCCGCTTACAGAGGCACAAACATTTGCTACAAAACCACAGCAGCACGAGTGGTTTAGTCCGGACTGGGAGAGCACTTCTGACGCTCACCCACAAGCTGCCCCGTTAGCCCCACGCTGCAGCAAGGGATGACCCATTTGGGGTGCCCTGTCTCAGGAGCCACGCGGGAGCCATCGCTGCCCTGGATCTGCTGCTCTGCGGCACGTACGGGGTCAGCCTCTGCAGCCACGGGGCACGGTGCAGACCCACGCTCAGCAACGGCTCCAGCCTCCCCAACGGGTTTCGGGGAGCCTCCCTGGAGCGGGGCAGTCCCCACGCTGTGGGGTGGGATGGGGCAGGCCAGGTTGGCCCCCTCCTCCAACTTAATCACCTTTGACTCCAGTGACCCAGACGAATAACACCTGCGGGCATCCCAGTCAGAGCCCCAGCTCCTTCACCCCATTTAAAAATCAGGTGCAAATAATTTCTAAAGCTGCTCAAGGGAAACACTTAAAAATGACCAACATATCCAAAAATATTGCCTTTCAGCAATTCATCTTTACAAAAAGTGCTCATGGGAAGTGAATTGGTAGAAAATGGATTTTGCTTTGCAAATGTAATGATTCATATCATGATTATCTATGCATTCAGCCAGTCACAGCAGAAGAACAATGTCATATTACACATCTGACCAAACACAACAAATCAGTATAGATTGATTAAAAATTGAGATACTCACAGAGGGGTTTTCTTACTGTTTCCTCCTTCCCCCCCACCCCCCAATAACCTGTATAATTTCATAAAGGTAATACAACACGCTGAATTGATAAAGATGACTATAATTTTCTAAGGAAGTCTAACGTAGAAAATCTGTATTAATTACTCATTTTGATTTAAATACTCAGCTGTAATAACTACTTATCCTATAAATACATCCAATATATATACATTTACATAGTCTGAGACAGTACAATAAAACTGACTAGGTCTAAAACTCAGGAAGATATATTTAAAAAATATTTTTATATATTAATCTAGAATATAAAATATTATTTGAGAACTTTAGAAGTGAACTGAAATTCTTTAGTACACACAAAGATTGTTTAAAGCTTCCAGACCCTGGTTGGTGATTTTAAAGGCCATGTTTTTATGAAGCTGAATGCGCAGAACTTTGCACAAAGATATTCGCATTCATGAAAGAGAAGCTAACAGGTCATTAATAAGGTCTTGCCTGGGACCTGAATGAACAGGCTTAAAAAGGTGAATAAAAATAAAGGAGACAAAGCAAAGAGCTTTAGACCAGCCTGCTTGGAAATAACTCCCTAACTGAAATTTTTCAGAGGGCTTGTGCCTGCAAACTGCTGACTCCTGAATGGGCTACTGAGTGTCCCCAAGACCCACACGCACTCAGAGTCATGAGGACCCGGGGTACCCACCCAGCAGCAGGCCTGCTTAAAGTTGGCTGAGGAAATACACCCAAAGTTAGATTAGTCCCTTGTAACATCTCTTCAGGAGCAGCAGAACATTTCATTCCTAAAACACAAAATATAGGTCATTCGGCTCTGCAAAGGCCCAGATCCAGCTCTCACTAATGGCTTAAATGAATTGTGTCATAGCTGAAATTCTACATATGTTAGGAATTATGAAAAATGAAGCTGCTGAGCCCTCTGGTGACTTGTCAAGCTCCAGGATGCTTGGTGCATGGGCACTGAAACAGGCAGGTTTTCCAGACGCCATTTGGGCACCTCTCTCCGTGGCTACTCAGCGGAGGTAGTTCAGTCACAAAGGCTGCTCCAGGTTGGGGACTTGCAGACTCAGGTCCTACTACTTAGGCAGGAGGCTCAGTGAAGTGCTCCATATTTCCTAGGAAGGGCATCATTTTCCAGACCTCCTGTTTTAGACAGCTACAAAGCTGGTGCCTGTTCTCTGCCAACTGGAGCTGGAATGTCTGGCTGCTCCTACAGACGAGCTGCAGAACCCGGAGTGGAAGAGCCCAGTGTGGTCCACTGTGCTTGTCACATCTGTTTCCTTATTTACCCAGGAGTCATCAGGACTGCCTGACAAGGTGACAGCATTGCTGTGAGAATCAGCTGGTGAGCAGAACTGACCCACAATGGCCAATTTTGCCCCTGCTCCCAGTGACTGCACATCATCCTTACTGCACCTGCCAGCTGGGCTGCGATGCCCTGAGGCAGAGATCCCCAACCCTTTCTTGTTGCAAGCAGAAAGCTCAAGCAAGGACAGCTCTGCATGTAACATCATATTTCCTCAACTTGGACTGTTCACAAGAAATATTGTTCCAGCAAATATCAAAGAGCCTCGCAGGCATCATGTTGGCCAGTACCACTGTTTGGGTGCTGCTGGTCAGGAAGAATAAAAAAAAAAAAAAAAAAAAAAAAAAGATGTTCAAGACATTTTTTTGGGGGGAGAGGAGACCTCCAACTCATTTTATACACTGTCAGAAATTGGATTTTTCAATGACTTGGTTGTTTCCTGGTGTTTTTTTTATTATTATTATTAAAGAGCATCTTAAAATAGTCAAGGGCCTCAAAATACACAGGACTATACTTTCACAAGACACAAGCATATAGTCTTAACTATGGTCACCTAAAAAGGCACATCAAAAAGAGCTACTTTCATGCATGTGCTCTTTTTTTTTTTCTTCTTTCTTTTCGTCCTTTCCCTTCAACATACTGATGTTGATTGTTCCCAGAATGATTCAAAGTCATTGAGAATCACAGTGATGTGACAGAAGAAATTGAAAGCGATTCCTACCTAGCACGTGTCAGCTTATTGTCAGAGATGCCTGCTTTTCAGATGCGCACATGTATGCACGTTGCTTCCATTTCTCTGTCTGGTTTTGCTTCTTTATCAGCACATCTCAGCACAAGCCTCTCTTTCCCCTTCTCTCCCACACTGTAGTTCCTTCATAAATCTCTCACAGTACAATGAAGTGTCACTGTGTTTATCCATATCCAGTAACGCAGGAATACGTCGCAGCATGCAGAATGGGCTCTTAACTCTTCTCTTGTTTATTAATCTGCTTGAAATGCATAGTGCGAACACATCAATACCACTAAGATTAATGACTGATTGATTCATAGCAAGAGAGAGCCAGCATTTACAGTCAAACGATCCTTAGTAATTGTTGTAATAAAGACTGCAGATGAGCTCTGAAGGTACATAGTTACGCACAGCGGCTCTCTTTAGCGCACCTCAGTAGGAGGGCCATTATTCAGGTTTCTTATGGAGGAGCAGCAGGTGCTGGAGGGAGCAGAGGAGATGTCTCAGCATACGGCTAATTGTTCACCAGCCTGAGCGATCACACCTCCAGCGATACAGGGCAGACAAAAGCCTGCTGCTCTCCCCAACAGCCCTCTGAGGAAGGGATTGGGACTTGTACCTTCCACACTACAAGGGGGGATGCTGAGGACCAACGCATGCTCCATTTTCTTTGTGTTTTATAATAGAGATATATGGTGAGGTGAAGAAGACGTGGCTCCACAGAAAAAAAACCGCTCTTTAGAGCAGATTTGTGTCATTAAGAAGCGCGTGGGAATTAACAGCTCTCACTGCCGCCGTTCAGATAATAAGGCTGTCCTTTTCAATAAATGAATATCCTAGCTATGTAGTTTGTGTCAAAAGGATGAGATTTGCCAGAGAGATGACGTTTAACCTGCAACTTCAAACGCAATGGGAGACAAGATTATCACAATTCCCACCAGCGAACAACTGCCATCAAATGATTTGTGTGAGGACTTGCCACGTACAGGTGAAAGAAGCAGAAACAGCATTGCATTTGATGGTTTAAAGTCAACAGGAGCCTACATTCACCAGGGGGACCTTTATCTCAAAATGACAGCACCTAAAAACAGGGCTTTTTGTGTCCCCACCTCTCCTCTGCAGAAATACTCACCGAATCACATACTGCTTCTACCACAGACTAAGAAAACCACCTGAACTCTCCCTGTCTCAAAGATCATTACCTTATTTTAGCTGAAATCACAGCTCTGAGTCGGAGAGATGAGATTCAAAACACCTTTGCAAACTCCAGGAGTCCTTTAAGTGCTGGACTATTAAGTGAAAGGAGACCAGCTCAGTGCTGCTTTGTAAGAAGAAAGCATGTGGTGTTGGCCTGCCCCAGAAAGTGCCACATTTGCTGCTGAGAGGGCTCTGCTATTACATATGACTGTGTAGCTCAATATTCAGGCAATTATGCATGCGATGAAATGCAGAAATTGAGGCACCTGCCTTTCTGCCAGCAAACTTTTGTAAGTGCCTTTAGAGCTGATGCGTTTCCAAGGTTAGACATGGGAGAGCATCACCCTGCCAGCAAGCACACACTAGCCTCATTAGAGATGGTTCACTTCAATGCCAAGTGGCACTAACTTTGTGACAGGGTGGGGAAAAAAACTCATACTTTGACTTCTCTTTTCCCCCTGAAAATACTGTGGTTTGCTGGTAGGTGTTTTCAGGTTTCCCTGTCCCTCTCCAGACTCAGCTAACAGAGGCAGTGGGAATACACGGCTTCAGTGCACCCCCTATGTTGATCAAAGCCACGTGTCCATTTTAGGCAAGGTAATCATGGACTGGGTGACACTTCATTTAGTTCGCCTTACTCGTTCAACACCAGTTATCCTGGAGTCACTCTATATAATTAATTTTCATCTTTTAAATTTTGCAAGTTATGCTTTTCAATAACAGCATAACTGTTTCTATGCTGACTGCATAGAAAATACCATCATTTTGCATAGCATACGTGGAGTATTATTGTGACCTTCATTTACATGAAGTCAGATGCACTGTTCTCCTCATAAATAGAATCTCCCTCAATATATTTATCTGGAAGAGATATCAGTCTCACCTTGTCCTTCTTAACGCCCCAGAGACAAGAGAGAACCTGTGGCAAAAGAAAGGCCTTAATCCCATTTTAGGCTTTAAGTCCAGACATCCTCTCTGCCTCTCAAAACATGACCAGCATCTCCCCTGTGCGTTCCTGCGTGAGCCAATCTGGATGCAAAGAGTGAGCAGGATGTGTTGTTTACTTCAAGGACAGAAAAGGGAATGAGATTTGGACTTCATTTAACCTGCATCCACACACTGTGCTAAAAGGAGATTTGAGCTGTGGCTGAAAGGGAATAATTAGCAATAATTAATTTCTGCTGCAGATCATTAGCAATTCACAACCCTATGAGCAAATGAAAAGAAAACCATGGTTCATCAAACTCCTAAAATTAGCCCTAACTGAGTCTCTAACACTGAGGCTGGCAGTTCTTTCTAAAGGGCTGGAAAGCAGTGCAAGAGGCATCCTGTAAAGCAGCTACTGGTTGTCTGGAGTGCAGCAAATGTAAAGAGCCATATTTGAATTTCAGTGCTGTGGAGGGCATTCATGTCACTAGTTCACCAACACCACCAGGTTAGAGTTAGAAAGACTGTGAGGACTTCAGATACTCAGTTTTCAGTAAGTGTGACTTTTAACACCACCAATTGCCTTCCTGGTGATTCCTCTTTTTCTCATTAACCATTTTTCAAAGTTAGAAACCAACTCACTACTCAGAGGGGTTCTGTTAAAGCCCTCCAGATTTAGAGCTTTATTGGGGAAAATTAGCCAAAACAAGTGTTTCTGTTTGGCAGGTTTATAGGATATATGACCTTGGCTATTTCCTTTCAGGTGTCACAAACTTGAGATATTTCTCTCAGACAACAGGAATGTGACAATTGCTTAGTACAAATTTCCCTGCAAATCCTCACTTCTCTTTTGTTAACAGAGACCTCAATAGTAATAATAATTTCCTTCATACGTTACTTGGGGAAAGCCACAAAGTAAAAAGATAACTACTGTATATGAGTGAAATAGGTTGCATAATTTGAAATTAAATGTTGCCAGTATGCCAGAAACTACAACAGAGTGCCTTACTGCATCTCTTATTTTGCATCTTGCCAAGATTCTCTTCAGTCAGGAATTCACTAACTGAAACCTGGAGCAGGTCTTTATCAGCCTTGCCCTCCCAACAAAATAAACAGTCCACAATTAAAAATTTTCTGAAAGCAGTTTCAAGCCAAATGTTTGCTTGCCTCTTCCCACAGAAACGCACACTTCTCCACCTGAGTCATACCTGACATATATTACTCATGCTGATTTCAGTGAAACTATTACTGAGGTTCTATTAAAATGGATGGGTAAAGTTTAATCAGCTCAGCTATAAACAAGACACTGATTTGTGGTACAAAAAACAGACTGAGATCCAAGGTTTCCATAGTACAGGCTGTCCCCATTCTTCTTTACAGATATCGTTCTGATTAGATTGAAACCCAGGGCTTTTAAAATTTCCTGTGGCTACTGAAAGCAAGTAGAAAAAAATATTATTTATCTTTAACTGAAGATCCTCAGATAACTGGAGCTTCCCATCCCCATCCTGCACAGCTTTCTCAAGCCAGTCATGACCTGAGCGGTCTGGGGAGGCGAAGTGCCTCCCATCACACCCCAGGGATGCCACAGCCCAAACCCCACTGGAGACAGCAGAGCCCTGCAGCGGGGACCCGCCTGGGAGCCCTCCCACCCGCCGCCTGGGGCGAAACACTTGGGACAGGCACTTCCCCGCTCCCTGGTTCCCCTGCAGCAGGACTGCAGTCCCTCACCAAGGCAGTAGGCTATCCCAAAGCCAGAACAAACCAAAAATTATCTCCAGTGCATTAAAAATAATTAGTAAAAATGACAGCAGCATCTGAAAACAAAGGTTTTAATATCACCAGCTGATACCATCATCACCAGCTGATTTTGTTGCAAATGCTTTCAGGTAAGTCTATATACTGTGCATATCCATCAAGAGTTTGAAAGACTGCTAAGTTTAGGAAGGTAATCTATTTCTCCAAGGCTCAAGTTTTAGCTTCAGGTAGCGTATATTCATTAACACGGACCTCTACCCAGGAAATATAGCTAGAACTTTTAACTTGAACTTTAATAATTGTAAAATGGCAAAAAGCACATTTTAGATTCTAGACTTCCAGATTAAAACACTGTAACGTCTTTACTCTAGAATCAGGTACTGCACTGCTCTATTATTATTTGTACATATTTACATATACTCAAGATCAATCCCTGTGTGGACTGTTGGTATAACGAATTGTTTATGGACATGGTCTGAAATCTGATACATTTTTGGCTGAATTCCTAGTCTCCTGTATGAAGTTCTTTGAGACCTGTGGAAAAAAAATACTTTAATCTATTTCAGGTTTCCTATCTGAAACAAGGATGAGAAAATAATGGAGATGATAATGCCTCTTTAGACATTCTTTGTCTTACAGATTTACATATAATAGTAACCTCATTGAGAATGAAGCATTTTTTACAGTATAAATTTGTGCAGAACTAGCAGCCTTGGGGGCCCAAGGATAATATTGTAATATAAATGATAATTAATTTATATTTAACTGGGAGATTTGTACTATAAATATACCCAGAACAGCAGTCAATGGGAGATCATGCTATGAATCCCCAAACCAGATGTAGATCAGCTAACATAAGTAGAAATATATGTATTTCCCTAAATACAAGAAAGCAGCAAATCTGTATTGCCTACGGTTATGATCAGCCAACCCGCTGACCTGCATCAACAGAAAAGAAAGCTTTCTGCGCAGACCTTTCTCACAAGGTAGCAGTAACTGGGTTTGTGCACGTCAGGGCTCCCCAATTCTCTGGGGGTCCCGACTGATGTCCCAGCCACGCTCCCAGCTCTCCTCACTTCTCTGCTGAAAATACACCCCAAACTGCCTGCTCCACTTGCATCCACACATGGGCACAGGTTTTTAAAGGCTGTTTAAGCCCTTAAGTTTCACCCAAATTCCCCTTTAAAGACCAGTCCTTTGGCAAAAGCGGTGCTGACCGGCCAGCTGTTTCAGCCCCGCCTGACCAAGCACGCTCTAGCCTGCGGAGCGTTTTTTCCCTTCTTTTCTCCAGCTTCCCAGACAGTAACCTCCCCATTTCCTCACCCAGAGCTAGTGAAAGCAGCCGCGGCCAGCACACAGCAGAGTCCGAGGGTTTTCCAGGGGCTGTGAGAACACATTGCCACATCTGTCATTGTGCCTAAAAAGCCTTCAGAGTGTGTCCCATGCTTTCGGTGGCAGATCTGCTTTATTGCTTTTTTTTTCTCCAGGGAAAATAAAAGAACGAAGAATCTGCTGGAAAGACGGAGGCTCCCGGGTACCTCTGATCAGCTGCAAGGCAGTAAGCGCAGACTTACTGACACCACGCGAATTGCTCAGAAAACCAACATTAATGTAGTTGCTTTAGGCAAAGTTAGCAACCAAAACACTTTCTAACTGCTCCTGCCATCCCGTGCCATCCCCACTCCTCTGCTGATCAGCACAATCAGTGGTGACATCTGCAGCACTTAAGTACCACCATTAGGATATATACCCACTCACCGATGATATTTACTTTGGATGAGATTTTTTTGACGTGGTATCAACATGCACTACGCAAGATCAGGCATGGCACCGTTCTCCTTTCAGCATTTTCCATAAAGACTTTATTTTTCCATTTGTATGCTTAATTATTATGTTAGTTCCTAGAGTAACAAATATAATTTGGCAGACTCTGTAGGCACCTACCAAGTGTGACACAAACTAGACCACAGTGAAAAAAGTATTTTTTATATCTGTACCAAATGTATAGTTGCAAAAATATCGTATCATACTGAGTTTTTCTATTCTATTATTCTTTTATTTCACATACTTTAAAATATTATTAAAAATATTTTCTAATACAGTCATATATAGCCTGTAAGTTGATATGTTCTTTTAAGTGCTGAAACTAGAGTTTTGAATCTTTCAGAAATTAAAAAAAAAATAAATTACCGAAGTCAACATATATCAGCAAAACATTTTACTGTTGTCAAATTTGCATATTTGGCTGAAAAGCTTTATGCAAAACGTTTCACTCAGCCCTCTGCCTCCATGAATTTTCCATTTACAGTCTGTTAGATGTATATCCTACATGTTACCCTCCTACAGAAAGTGTCTGTTAATGGGTCACCACTATGGCTGAGAAAGACAAAATTAGACCTGTCTGAAATTAAATATTTCATACTTTTCTTTTTACCAGTGTCTTAGCCTTCTGCGAGCATTTCTATCTGCACCCACAAATTCTTCTGAATTCCTTTTCCTGATTTGTGTCCATTTAACTCTCTTAAAGCAAGGATACTTTCTTTCCTCAAATATTACCTCTCTTAACACAGCCCAAAGAATTATTTGAACAGTGTCTAGGTTGTACAGAAATAAGAAATTATAAGCTAAATCTCAAAGGAAGGCTTCAAGTTACAAAGCCCAAGGTAGAGACTCTTGGGCAAAACCTCAGCGTCGAGCCGGCATCCGTGCGGGTGCCTGTGGTGAGGCAGAGCCAGCACCCTCCACGGAGGGGACCAGCCCCAATTTGGCAGCGGCAGGTGGAGCACAAGCGGTGGAGTTCACTTCGATCGGGACCGTCATTTTTGCTACGTCCTTTCGCTAGCCTATAAAAACATCAATAGCTAAAACGTCATCTCCCGTGCTACCTCACCTGGCAATTCAGTACAAATCGTCAGAGACTTGTTGGCATTTTTAAGACTAATGATTCAGCGGCTTATATGACAGCAGATGTTTGAAGTCAGATTGTTCATATTAATTGCTTTATGAAACAACATAAGCCAAAATTGATTTTATAGTTTTGGAGTCAGATTGTTTATATTAATTGTTTTATGAACAACATGAAGCAAAATTGATTTTATAGTGTTGCAGACTGATTTATTCAGCAATGCATAAGTCATCATCCAGTGTCTATATCCTACAGTTAATTGGCACTTTGAAAGTCCTTTCTAAGCCCTTCTTGCATCCGCTTGAATATGATTACAAGTGCTATGTATAAATCAATTCACTTAATTAAAGATTTCAAAAAAACCCTCCTGAAATGACTAAATTCACGTAAGTGAGAGGAGAAAGTGCAACATAAGAAAGAGCTGAACAAGTAGCAAATATCAAATATACACTGGAAAAAATAAGATCACATCATCGTGGCTACTATTCTGTGATAAATAGTGATGGTAAAGGATTTCATCTCGGAGTCTGGCAAAGCAGACATTCTCTCCACGTACCTCTGTTTTGCACAACTTTTCAAAGAAGGACTCTTGGCCTGGAAGCACAGGGCCCATTTTGGATCCCTCTCTAACACTCATCCCATTCATAGGTTTTCTTTCCCTAAAGTGGAAAGGTAGTCAGCACTGAACGACTTCTCTCTATTCAACACATCAGAGCCAATGAAACAGATTGACAGTGGACCAAAGATCTTTTTTCAGCCTGCTCTAACAACATCTCAATCCAAGCCAATTAGATTTAAGAGATGATCTCTTCACTGTATCAAAAGTGTTAAAAAAAATTAAAGTGTCTTGTTTCTCATCTTTCATATTTCATAGTGGCTTAAATTAAGTGACTTTTATTGAGTTGTATCAGATTTGCAGCACAGTAATTATTAGTAATAATGGTATTATCATAACATTTTGCTATGTCCTAAATATCCCCTTTGTTTTCTGCATATACTAATTTTAAAATTCTATCTAATTTAAATATATAAATAACACCAGAAAGCAATCAAGATTTCTTCACTAGATGCCTCTCACAGGATAATTTTCTCATGCATATGTATTATGACCAAAAGACGTGTTCTGCATACTGACAGCAGTTTTACAGCTCAGTGTTCTTGTTCACTATGATAGGTCAACGTTTTTTTATATTGAGTTTTTAACTGAGCACTTTTGGGGTTTTTTAAACAATAAGATGTTGTTTGCTTTTGGTAAAGTTCACTTTCTTATCAAAATAACAAATAGCAAAATATCTCAATCTGAAAAAAAAATCAATTCTTCACGGAAAATGAATGTGTCTTTTCCTCCTTCCTCTTCTTTATCTGCCATTAAATTACTTTCATATATCTAGCACCACACTTCACTAAGTCCCATCACAAGAGAAAAATCACGATGCATCATTGAAGATAGAACCTGAGAATGGCACAGACAAACACAAGACACCTAAATCATCTCCCCAGAAGAAATACAGTGGTAATTCAGAATTAAAATATTTTTTTCATTTGCAAGTGGAATAAGTCAGGTTTTGATTTGCAGCTGAAAACAAAAAGTATTTTCAGCTGAAGTTTTTACAGAAAGTTCCACATTTTCCAGTCATCAGTTTTATCAATGATTTACACACCAGCTGAGAAGCATTTGTAACAGCTGAAGAATATGCATAAACTTGCAGTATTTCTGGAAGAGAAACTCCAATTCCATAATGAGTTGTTGGTAATAAACATTATTACTACCACATCCATGATTCACAGTGTGCAGGCTACAGCCAAACACAGACATGTGTATAAAGGAGGAGGATACTGTTCTCTTCACAATGTGATTGATAATAAATAAATATGGTTTACATCAAACACTGAAAGAACTACTCTCCCTACACCACCAAAGTATGCTTAATAACATACTGAGAGAGTGAGAATATAAACTATCTAGGGGTTTTTTTCTAGTATCTTAATATGTCTCAGTGCATCTTTTTTCATGAAGTTGTGTTTTAAAATAGCAAGCACTCCTTTTCAGCAATGATTTAGGTAGTGAGCTAGGCCTGATTTTCCAAAAGGACTAGGCATTCCTCAGCAAATGGGGCTATTTTCAGAAAAACAATTTAATAACACTGAATTTCACCGAGCATTCAGTGTTTGTGGATGCTGAAATGTCCTACCCTATATAGCCCACCAGCAGAGGAACTACTCATTGAAAGTCCTGACAAACCTACTAGTCTATGCAGCAGTGATGTTCACAGTTTTATATGCCTGACCTACGTAACATTCACTACCATCACACAAAATAAAAAAGCTTCAACAGACAAATTTGGGAAGGCTTCGGTGCAGATTTTTACAGAGCGGAATGGTAGGAGAATTTCCACGTGGGCAGGGGAGCAGCAGCCCAGAGTGCCCCCAGCAGAGGAGGGCTCTCTGGGGAGGTTTCTCACGGCTTGTGTGAGCCACCACACAGTAGTCCGTCATTTCATACAGGATCTGGTCCTGTAAACGTGGTTTGGGATTTCTCAGAGCAG